>NW_027488366.1:909090-1212121 GCF_051014445.1 Colletes latitarsis | reverse complement strand
GCATACTTGTTGGCCAGATCCTGGGTTTTTTTCGTGTTTGAATCATGTAGTAATGTGGTAATACACTGAAGCAGTCAATAAAACCTGGTTTCGATCAATATTTTAGAGGATAACACCGGTTAGGTCTGGGTTAGGTCTGGGATTTGCGCGCATCTGGCTTATACTTTCGCCTTTTTCGCAAACTTGTTGGCCAGATCCTGGGTATTTTCGGTGTTTGAATCACGTAGTAATGTGGTAACACACTGAAGCAGTCAATTAAACCTGGTTTCGATCAATATTTCAGAGGATAACACCGGTTAGGTCTGGGTTAGGTCTGGGTTATGCCCGCATCTGGCTCATGATTTTGCCTTCTTCGCATACTTGTTGGCCAGATCCTGGGTTTTTTTCGTGTTTGAATCATGTAGTAATGTGGTAACACACTGAAGCAGTCAAATAAACCTGGTTTCGATCAATATTTTGGAGGATAACACCCGGTTAAGTCTGGGTTAGGTTTGGGTTATGCCCGCATCTGGCTCATGATTTTGCCTTCTTCGCATACTTGTTGGCCAGATCCCGGGTTTTTTTCGTGTTTGAATCACGTAGTAATGTGGTAACACACTGAAGCAGTCAATTAATCCTGGTTTCGATCAATATTTCAGAGGATAACACCGGTTAGGTCTGGGTTAGGTCTGGGTTATGCCCGCATCTGGCTCATGATTTTGCCTTCTTCGCATACTTGTTGGCCAGATCCTGGGTTTTTTTCGTGTTTGAATCACGTAGTAATGTGGTAACACACTGAAGCTGTCAATTAAACCTGGTTTCGATCAATATTTTAGAGGATAACACCGGTTAGGTCTGGGTTAGGTCTGGGAAATGCGCGCATCTGGCTTATACTTTCGCCTTTTTCGCAAACTTGTTGGCCAGATCGTGGGTTTTTTTCGTGTTTGAATCACGTAGTAATGTGGTAACACACTGAAGCAGTCAATTAAACCTGGTTTCGATCAATATTTTAGAGGATAACACCGGTTAGGTCTGGGTTAGGTCTGGGTTATGCCCGCATCTGGCTCATGATTTTGCCTTTTTCGCAAACTTGTTGGCCAGATCCCGGGTATTTTCCGTGTTTGAATCACGTAGTAATGTGGTAACACACTGAAGCAGTCAATTAAACCTGGTTTCGATCAATATTTCAGAGGATAACACCGGTTAGGTCTGGGTTATGCCCGCATCTGGCTCATGATTTTGCCTTCTTCGCATACTTGTTGGCCAGATCCTGGGTTTTTTTCGTGTTTGAATCATGTAGTAATGTGGTAACACACTGAAGCAGTCAATTAAACCTGGTTTCGATCAATATTTCAGAGGATAACACCGGTTAGGTCTGGGTTAGGTCTGGGTTATGCCCGCATCTGGCTCATGATTTTGCCTTCTTCGCATACTTGTTGGCCAGATCCCGGGTATTTTCCGTGTTTGAATCACGTAGTAATGTGGTAACACACTGAAGCAGTCAATTAAACCTGGTTTCGATCTATAGTTCAGAGGATAACACCGGTTAGGTCTGGGTTATGCCCGCATCTGGCTCATGATTTTGCCTTCTTCGCATACTTGTTGGCCAGATCCTGGCTTTTTTTCGTGTTTGAATCACGTAGTAATGTGGTAACACACTGAAGCAGTCAATTAAACCTGGTTTCGATCAATATTTTAGACGATAACACCGGTTAGGTCTGGGTTAGGTCTGGGATTTGCGCGCATCTGGCTTATACTTTCGCCTTTTTCGCAAACTTGTTGGCCAGATCCTGGGTATTTTCCGTGTTTGAATCACGTAGTAATGTGGTAACACACTGAAGCAGTCAATTAAACCTGGTTTCGATCAATATTTCAGAGGATAACACCGGTTAGGTCTGGGTTATGCCCGCATCTGGCTCATGATTTTGCCTTCTTCGCATACTTGTTGGCCAGATCCTGGGTTTTTTTCGTGTTTGAATCATGTAGTAATGTGGTAACACACTGAAGCAGTCAATTAAACCTGGTTTCGATCAATATTTCAGAGGATAACACCGGTTAGGTCTGGGTTAGGTCTGGGTTATGCCCGCATCTGGCTCATGATTTTGCCTTCTTCGCATACTTGTTGGCCAGATCCCGGGTATTTTCCGTGTTTGAATCACGTAGTAATGTGGTAACACACTGAAGCAGTCAATTAAACCTGGTTTCGATCTATAGTTCAGAGGATAACACCGGTTAGGTCTGGGTTATGCCCGCATCTGGCTCATGATTTTGCCTTCTTCGCATACTTGTTGGCCAGATCCTGGCTTTTTTTCGTGTTTGAATCACGTAGTAATGTGGTAACACACTGAAGCAGTCAATTAAACCTGGTTTCGATCAATATTTTAGACGATAACACCGGTTAGGTCTGGGTTAGGTCTGGGATTTGCGCGCATCTGGCTTATACTTTCGCCTTTTTCGCAAACTTGTTGGCCAGATCCTGGGTATTTTCCGTGTTTGAATCACGTAGTAATGTGGTAACACACTGAAGCAGTCAATTAAACCTGGTTTCGATCAATATTTCAGAGGATAACACCGGTTAGGTCTGGGTTAGGTCTGGGTTATGCCCGCATCTGGCTCATGATTTTGCCTTCTTCGCATACTTGTTGGCCAGATCCTGGGTTTTTTTCGTGTTTGAATCATGTAGTAATGTGGTAACACACTGATGCAGACAATTAAACCTGGTTTCGATCAATATTTTAGAGGATAACACCGGTTAGGTCTGGGTTAGGTCTGGGTTATGCCCGCATCTGGCTCATGATTTTGCCTTCTTCGCATACTTGTTGGCCAGATCCTGGGTTTTTTTCGTGTTTGAATCACGTAGTAATGTGGTAATACACTGAAGCAGTCAATTAAAACTGGTTTCGATCAATATTTTAGAGGATAACACCGGTTAGGTCTGGGTTAGGTCTGGGTTATGCCCGCATCTGGCTCATGATTTTGCCTTCTTCGCATACTTGTTGGCCAGATCCTGGGTTTTTTTCGTGTTTGAATCACGTAGTAATGTGGTAACACACTGAAGCTGTCAATTAAACCTGGTTTCGATCAATATTTTGGAGGATAACACCGGTTAGGTCTGGGTTAGGTCCGGGATATGCCCGCATCTGGCTCATGATTTTGCCTTCATCGCATACTTGTTGGCCAGATCCTGGGTTTTTTCCGTGTTTGAATCACGTAGTAATGTGGTAACACACTGAAGCAGTCAATTAAACCTGGTTTCGATCAATATTTTAGAGGATAACGCCGGTTAGGTCTGGGTTAGGTCTGGGAAATGCGCGCATCTGGCTTATACTTTCGCCTTCTTCGCATACTTGTTGGTCAGATCCTGGGTTTTTTTCGTGTTTGAATCACGTAGGAATGTGGTAACACACTGAAGCAGTCAATTAAACCTGGTTTCGATCAATATTTTAGAGGATAACACCGGTTAGGTCTGGGTTAGGTCTGGGTTATGCCCGCATCTGGCTCATGGTTTTGCCTTCTTCGCATACTTGTTGGACAGATCCTGGGTTTTTTTCGTGTTTGAATCATGTAGTAATGTGGTAACACACTGAAGCTGTCAATTAAACCTGGTTTCGATCAATATTTTAGAGGATAACACCGGCTAGGTCTGGGTTAGGTCTGGGTTATGCCCGCATCTGGCTCATGATTTTGCCTTCTTCGCATACTTGTTGGCCAGATCCTGGGTTTTTTTCGTGTTTGAATCATGTAGTAATGTGGTAATACACTGAAGCAGTCAATAAAACCTGGTTTCGATCAATATTTTAGAGGATAACACCGGTTAGGTCTGGGTTAGGTCTGGGATTTGCGCGCATCTGGCTTATACTTTCGCCTTTTTCGCAAACTTGTTGGCCAGATCCTGGGTATTTTCCGTGTTTGAATCACGTAGTAATGTGGTAACACACTGAAGCAGTCAACTAAACCTGGTTTCGATCAATATTTCAGAGGATAACACCGGTTAGGTCTGGGTTAGGTCTGGGTTATGCCCGCATCTGGCTCATGATTTTGCCTTCTTCGCATACTTGTTGGCCAGATCCTGGGTTTTTTTCGTGTTTGAATCATGTAGTAATGTGGTAACACACTGAAGCAGACAATTAAACCTGGTTTCGGTCAATATTTTAGAGGATAACACCGGTTAGGTCTGGGTTAGGTCTGGGTTATGCCCGCATCTGGCTCATGATTTTGCCTTCTTCGCATACTTGTTGGCCAGATCCTGGGTTTTTTTCGTGTTTGAATCATGTAGTAATGTGGTAACACACTGAAGCAGTCAAATAAACCTGGTTTCGATCAATATTTTAGAGGATAACACCGGTTAGGTCTGGGTTAGGTCTGGGTTATGCCCGCATCTGGCTCATGATTTTGCCTTCTTCGCATACTTGTTGGCCAGATCCTGGGTTTTTTTCGTGTTTGAATCATGTAGTAATGTGGTAACACACTGAAGCAGTCAATTAAACCTGGTTTCGATCAATATTTTAGAGGATAACACCGGTTAGGTCTGGGTTTCGTCTGGGATATGCCCGCATCTGGCTCATGATTTTGCCTTCATCGCATACTTGTTGGCCAGATCCTGGGTTTTTTCCGTGTTTGAATCACGTAGTAATGTGGTAATACACTGAAGCAGTCAATTAAACCTGGTTTCGATCAATATTTCAGAGGATAACACCGGTTTGGTCTGGGTTAGGTCTGGGTTATGCCCGCATATGGCTCATGATTTTGCCTTCTTCGCATACTTGTTGGCCAGATCCTGGGTTTTTTCCGTGTTTGAATCACGTAGGAATGTGGTAACACACTGAAGCAGTCAATTAAACCTGGTTTCGATCAATATTTTAGAGGATAACACCGGTTAGGTCTGGGTTAGGTCCGGGATATGCCCGCATCTGGCTCATGATTTTGCCTTCTTCGCATACTTGTTGGCCAGATCCTGGGTTTTTTTCGTGTTTGAATCACGTAGTAATGTGGTAACACACTGATGCTGTCAATTAAACCTGGTTTCGATCAATATTTTAGAGGATAACACCGGTTAGGTCTGGGTTAGGTCTGGGTTATGCACGCATCTGGCTCATGATTTTGCCTTCTTCGCATACTTGTTGGCCAGATCCTGGGTATTTTCCGTGTTTGAATCACGTAGTAATGTGGTAACACACTGAAGCAGTCAATTGAACCTGGTTTCGATCAATATTTCAGAGGATAACACCGGTTAGGTCTGGGTTAGGTCTGGGTTATGCCCGCATCTGGCTCATGATTTTGCCTTCTTCGCATACTTGTTGGCCAGATCCTGGGTTTTTTTCGTGTTTGAATCATGTAGTAATGTGGTAACACACTGAAGCAGTCAATTAAATCTGGTTTCGATCAATATTTCAGAGGATAACACCGGTTAGGTCTGGGTTAGGTCTGGGTTTTGCCCGCATCTGGCTCATGATTTTGCCTTCTTCGCATACTTGTTGGCCAGATCCTGGGTTTTTTTCGTGTTTGAATCACGTAGTAATGTGGTAATACACTGAAGCAGTCAATAAAACCTGGTTTCGATCAATATTTTAGAGGATAACACCGGTTAGGTCTGGGTTAGGTCTGCGTTATGCCCGCATCTGGCTCATGATTTTGCCTTCTTCGCATACTTGTTGGCCAGATCCTGGGTTTTTTTCGTGTTTGAATCACGTAGTAATGTGGTAACACACTGAAGCAGTCAATTAAACCTGGTTTCGATCAATATTTTAGAGGATAACACCGGTTAGGTCTGGGTTAGGTCTGGGATTTGCGCGCATCTGGCTTATACTTTCGCCTTTTTCGCAAACTTGTTGGCCAGATCCTGGTTATTTTCCGTGTTTGAATCACGTAGTAATGTGGTAACACACTGAAGCAGTCAAGTGAACCTGGTTTCGATCAATATTTCAGAGGATAACACCGGTTAGGTCTGGGTTAGGCCTGGGTTATGCCCGCATCTGGCTCATGATTTTGCCTTCTTCGCATACTTGTTGGCCAGATCCTGGGTTTTTTACGTGTTTGAATCATGTAGTAATGTGGTAATACACTGAAGCAGTCAATAAAACCTGGTTTCGATCAATATTTTAGAGGATAACACCGGTTAGGTCTGGGTTAGGTCTGCGTTATGCCCGCATCTGGCTCATGATTTTGCCTTCTTCGCATACTTGCTGGCCAGATCCTGGGTTTTTTTCGTGTTTGAATCACGTAGTATTGTGGTAACACACTGAAGCAGTCAATTAAACCTGGTTTCGATCAATATTTTAGAGGATAACACCGGTTAGGTCTGGGATAGGTCCGGGATATGCCCGCATCTGGCTCATGATTTTGCCTTCTTCGCATACTTGTTGGCCAGATCCTGGGTTTTTTTCATGTTTGAATCACGTAGTAATGTGGTAACACACTGAAGCAGTCAATTAAACCTGGTTTCGATCAATATTTTAGAGGATAACACCGGTTAGGTCTGGGTTTCGTCTGGGATATGCCCGCATCTGGCTCATGATTTAGCCTTCTTCGCATACTTGTTGGCCAGATCCTGGGTTTTTTTCGTGTTTGAATCACGTAGTAATGTGGTAACACACTGAAGCATTCAATTAAACCTGGTTTCGATCAATATTTTAGAGGATAACACCGGTTAGGTCTGGGTTAGGTCTGGGATTTGTGCGCATCTGGCTTATACTTTCGCCTTTTTCGCAAACTTGTTGGCCAGATCCTGGGTATTTTCCGTGTTTGAATCACGTAGTAATGTGGTAACACACTGAAGCAGTCAATTAAACCTGGTTTCGATCAATATTTCAGAGGATAACACCGGTTAGGTCTGGGTTAGGTCTGGGTTATGCCCGCATCTGGCTCATGATTTTGCCTTCTTCGCATACTTGTTGGCCAGATCCTGGGTTTTTTTCGTGTTTGAATCATGTAGTAATGTGGTAACACACTGAAGCAGACAATTAAACCTGGTTTCGATCAATATTTTAGAGGATAACACCGGTTAGGTCTGGGTTAGGTCTGGGTTATGCCCGCATCTGGCTCATGATTTTGGCTTCTTCGCATACTTGTTGGCCAGATCCTGGGTTTTTTTCGTGTTTGAATCATGTAGTAATGTGGTAATACACTGAAGCAGTCAATAAAACATGGTTTCGATCTATATTTTAGAGGATAACACCGGTTAGGTCTGGGTTAGGTCTGGGTTATGCCCGCATCTGGCTCATGATTTTGCCTTTTTCGCATACTTGTTGGCCAGATCCTGGGTTTTTTTCGTGTTTGAATCATGTAGTAATGTGGTAACACACTGAAGCAGACAATTAAACCTGGTTTCGATCAATATTTTAGAGGATAACACCGGTTAGGTCTGGGTTAGGTCTGGGTTATGCCCGCATCTGGCTCATGATTTTGCCTTCTTCGCATACTTGTTGGCCAGATCCTGGGTTTTTTCCATGTTTGAATCACGTAGTAATGTGGTATCACACTGAAGCAGTCAATTAAACCTGGTTTCGATCAATATTTTAGAGGATAACACCGGTTAGGCCTGGGTTTCGTCTGGGATATGCCCGCATCTGGCTCATGATTTTGCCTTCATCGCATACTTGTTGGCCAGATCCTGGGTTTTTTCCGTGTTTGAATCACGTAGTAATGTGGTAATACACTGAAGCAGTCAATTAAACCTGGTTTCGAGCAATATTTCAGAGGATAACACCGGTTAGGTCTGGGTTAGGTCTGGGTTATGCCCGCATCTGGCTCATGATTTTGCCTTCTTCGCATACTTGTTGGCCAGATCCTGGGTTTTTTTCGTGTTTGAATCATGTAGTAATGTGGTAACACACTGAAGCAGACAATTAAACCTGGTTTCGATCAATATTTTAAAGGATAACACCGGTTAGGTCTGGGTTAGGTCTGGGTTATGCCCGCATCTGGCTCATGATTTTGCCTTTTTCGCAAACTTGTTGGCCAGATCCCGGGTATCTTCCGTGTTTGAATCACGTAGTAATGTGGTAACACACTGAAGCAGTCAATTAAACCTGGTTTCGATCAATATTTCAGAGGATAACACCGGTTAGGTCTGGGTTATGCCCGCATCTGGCTCATGATTTTGCCTTCTTCGCATACTTGTTGGCCAGATCCTGGGTTTTTTTCGTGTTTGAATCATGTAGTAATGTGGTAGTACACTGAAGCAGTCAATAAAACCTGGTTTCGATCAATATTTCAGAGGATAACACCGGTTAGGTCTGGGTTAGGTCTGGGTTATGCGCGCATCTGGCTTATACTTTCGCCTTTTTCGCAAACTTGTTGGCCAGATCCTGGGTTTTTTTCGTGTTTGAATCACGTAGTAATGTGGTAACACACTGAAGCTGTCAATTAAACCTGGTTTCGATCAATATTTTAGAGGATAACACCAGTTAGGTCTGGGTTAGGTCTGGGAAATGCGCGCATCTGGCTTATACTTTCACATTTTCGCAAACTTGTTGGCCAGATCCTGGGTTTTTTCCGTGTTTGAATCATGTAGTAATATGGTAACACACTGAAGCAGTCAATTAAACCTGGTTTCGATCAATATTTTAGAGGATAACACCGGTTAGGTCTGGGTTAGGTCCGGGATATGCGCGCATCTGGCTTATACCTTCGCCTTTTTCGCAAACTTGTTGGCCAGATCCTGGATTTTTTCCGTGTTCGAATCACGTAGTAATGTTGTACCACACTGAGGCAGTCAATTAAACCAGGTTTCGATCAATATTTCAGAGGATAACACCGGTTAGGTCTGGGTTCGGTCTGGGTTATGCCCGCATCTGGCTCATGATTTTGCCTTCTTCGCATACTTGTTGGCCAGATCCTGGGTTTTTTCCGTGATTGAATCACGTAGTAATGTGGTACCACACTTAGGCAGTCAATTAAACCTGGTTTCGATCAATATTTTAGAGGATAACACCGGTTAGGTCTGGGTTAGGTCTGGGATATGCGCGCATATGGCTTATACTTTCGCCTTTTTCGCAAACTTGTTGGCCAGATCCTGGGTTTTTTCCGTGTTTGAATCACGTAGTAATGTGGTACCACACTGAGGCAGTCAATTAAACCTGGTTTCGACGAATATTTCAGAGGATAACACCGGTTAGGTCTGGGTTAGGACCGGGATATGCCCGCATCTGGCTCATGATTTTGCCTTCTTCGCATACTTGTTGGCCAGATCCTGGGTTTTTTTCGTGTTTGAATCAGGTAGTAATGTGGTAACACACTGAAGCAGTCAATTAAACCTGGTTTCGATCAATATTTCAGAGGATAACACCGGTTAGGTCTGGGTTAGGTCTGGGTTAGGTCTGGCAAATGCGCGCATCTGGCTTAAACTTTCGCCTTTTCGCAGACTTGTTGGCCAGATCCTGGGTTTTTTCCGTGTTTGAATCACGTAGTAATGTGGTACCACACTGAGGCAGTCAATTAAACCTGGTTTCGATCAATATTTTAGAGGATAACACCGGTTAGGTCTGGGTTAGGTCTGGGATATGCGCGCATCTGGGTTATACTTTCGCCTTTTTCGCTAACTTGTTGGCCAGATCCTGGGTTTTTTCCGTGTTTGAATCACGTAGTAATGTGGTACCACACTGAGGCAGTCAATTAAACCTGGTTTCGACGAATATTTTAGAGGATAACACCAGTTAGGTCTGGGTTAGGTCCGGGATATGCGCGCATCTGGCTTATACTTTCGCCTTTTTCGCAAACTTGTTGGCTAGATCCTGGGTTTTTTTCGGGTTTGAATAACGCAGTAATGTGGTACCACACTGAAGCAGTCAATTAAACCTGGTTTCGATCAATATTTCAGAGGATAACACCGGTTAGGTCTGGGTTAGGTCTGGGTTATGCCCGCATCTGGCTCATGATTTTGCCATCTTCGCATACTTGTTGGCCAGATCCTGGGTTTTTTCCGTGTTTGAATCACGTAGTAATGTGGTAACACACTGTGGCAGTCAATTTAACCTGGTTTCGATCAATATTTTAGAGGATAACACCGGTTAGGTCTGGGTTAGGTCTGGGATATGCGCGCATCTGGCTTATACTTTCGCCTTTTTCGCAAACTTGTTGGCCAGATCCTGGGTTTTTTCCGTGTTTGAATCACGTAGTAATGTGGTACCACACTGAGGCAGTCAATTAAACCTGGTTTCGACGAATATTTTAGAGGATAACACCGGTTAGGTCTGGGTTTGGTCCGGGATATGCGCGCATCTGGCTTATACTTTCGCCTTTTTCGCAAACTTGTTGGCTAGATCCTGGGTTTTTTTCGGGTTTGAATAACGCAGTAATGTGGTACCACACTGAAGCAGTCAATTAAACCTGGTTTCGATCAATATTTCAGAGGATAACACCGGTTAGGTCTGGGTTAGGTCCGGGATATGCCCGCATCTGGCTCATGATTTTGCCTTCTTCGCATACTTGTTGGCCAGATCCTGGGTTTTTTTCGTGTTTGAATCAGGTAGTAATGTGGTAACACACTGAAGCAGTCAATTAAACCTGGTTTCGATCAATATTTCAGAGGATAACACCGGTTAGGTCTGGGTTAGGTCTGGGTTAGGTCTGGGAAATGCGCACATCTGGCTTATACTTACGCCTTTTTCGCAAACTTGTTGGCCAGATCCTGGGTTTTTTCCGTGTTTGAATCACGTAGTAATGTGGTACCACACTGAGGCAGTCAATTAAACCAGGTTTCGATCAATATTTCAGAGGATAACACCGGTTAGGTCTGGGTTCGGTCTGGGTTATGCCCGCATCTGGCTCATGATTTTGCCTTCTTCGCATACTTGTTGGCCAGATCCTGGGTTTTTTCCGTGATTGAATCACGTAGTAATGTGGTACCACACTTAGGCAGTCAATTAAACCTGGTTTCGATCAATATTTTAGAGGATAACACCGGTTAGGTCTGGGTTAGGTCTGGGATATGCGCGCATATGGCTTATACTTTCGCCTTTTTCGCAAACTTGTTGGCCAGATCCTGGGTTTTTTCCGTGTTTGAATCACGTAGTAATGTGGTACCACACTGAGGCAGTCAATTAAACCTGGTTTCGACGAATATTTCAGAGGATAACACCGGTTAGGTCTGGGTTAGGACCGGGATATGCCCGCATCTGGCTCATGATTTTGCCTTCTTCGCATACTTGTTGGCCAGATCCTGGGTTTTTTTCGTGTTTGAATCAGGTAGTAATGTGGTAACACACTGAAGCAGTCAATTAAACCTGGTTTCGATCAATATTTCAGAGGATAACACCGGTTAGGTCTGGGTTAGGTCTGGGTTAGGTCTGGCAAATGCGCGCATCTGGCTTAAACTTTCGCCTTTTCGCAGACTTGTTGGCCAGATCCTGGGTTTTTTCCGTGTTTGAATCACGTAGTAATGTGGTACCACACTGAGGCAGTCAATTAAACCTGGTTTCGACGAATATTTTAGAGGATAACACCAGTTAGGTCTGGGTTAGGTCCGGGATATGCGCGCATCTGGCTTATACTTTCGCCTTTTTCGCAAACTTGTTGGCTAGATCCTGGGTTTTTTTCGGGTTTGAATAACGCAGTAATGTGGTACCACACTGAAGCAGTCAATTAAACCTGGTTTCGATCAATATTTCAGAGGATAACACCGGTTAGGTCTGGGTTAGGTCTGGGTTATGCCCGCATCTGGCTCATGATTTTGCCATCTTCGCATACTTGTTGGCCAGATCCTGGGTTTTTTCCGTGTTTGAATCACGTAGTAATGTGGTAACACACTGTGGCAGTCAATTTAACCTGGTTTCGATCAATATTTTAGAGGATAACACCGGTTAGGTCTGGGTTAGGTCTGGGATATGCGCGCATCTGGCTTATACTTTCGCCTTTTTCGCAAACTTGTTGGCCAGATCCTGGGTTTTTTCCGTGTTTGAATCACGTAGTAATGTGGTACCACACTGAGGCAGTCAATTAAACCTGGTTTCGACGAATATTTTAGAGGATAACACCGGTTAGGTCTGGGTTTGGTCCGGGATATGCGCGCATCTGGCTTATACTTTCGCCTTTTTCGCAAACTTGTTGGCTAGATCCTGGGTTTTTTTCGGGTTTGAATAACGCAGTAATGTGGTACCACACTGAAGCAGTCAATTAAACCTGGTTTCGATCAATATTTCAGAGGATAACACCGGTTAGGTCTGGGTTAGGTCCGGGATATGCCCGCATCTGGCTCATGATTTTGCCTTCTTCGCATACTTGTTGGCCAGATCCTGGGTTTTTTTCGTGTTTGAATCAGGTAGTAATGTGGTAACACACTGAAGCAGTCAATTAAACCTGGTTTCGATCAATATTTCAGAGGATAACACCGGTTAGGTCTGGGTTAGGTCTGGGTTAGGTCTGGGAAATGCGCACATCTGGCTTATACTTACGCCTTTTTCGCAAACTTGTTGGCCAGATCCTGGGTTTTTTCCGTGTTTGAATCACGTAGTAATGTGGTACCACACTGAGGCAGTCAATTAAACCTGGTTTCGATCAATATTTTAGAGGACAACACCGGTTAGGTCTGGGTTAGGTCTGGGATATGCGCGCATCTGGCTTATACTTTCGCCTTTTTCTCTAACTTGTTGGCTAGATCCTGGGTTTTTTTCGGGTTTGAATAACGCAGTAATGTGGTACCACACTGAAGCAGTCAATTAAACCTGGTTTCGATCAATATTTCAGAGGATAACACCGGTTAGGTCTGGGTTAGGTCCGGGATATGCCCGCATATGGCTCATGATTTTGCCTTCTTCGCATACTTGTTGGCCAGATCCTGGGTTTTTTTCGTGTTTGAATCAGGTAGTAATGTGGTAACACACTGAAGCAGTCAATTAAACCTGGTTTCGATCAATATTTCAGAGGATAACACCGGTTAGGTCTGGGTTAGGTCTGGGTTAGGTCTGGGAAATGCGCGCATCTGGCTTATACTTACGCCTTTTTCGCAAACTTGTTGGCCAGATCCTGGGTTTTTTCCGTGTTTGAATCACGTAGTAATGTGGTAACACACTGAAGCAGTCAATGAAACCTGGTTTCGACGAATATTTTAGAGGATAACACCGGTTAGGTCTGGGTTAGGTCTGGGTTATGCCCGCATCTGGCTCATGATTTTGCCATCTTCGCATACTTGTTGGCCAGATCCTGGGTTTTTTCCGTGTTTGAATCACGTAGTAATGTGGTAACACACTGAAGCAGTCAATAAAACCTGGTTTCGATCAATATTTTAGAGGATAACACCGGTTAGGTCTGGGTTAGGTCTGGGTTATGCCCGCATCTGGCTCATGATTTTGCCTTCTTCGCATACTTGTTGGCCAGATCCTGGGTTTTTTTCGTGTTTGAATCATGTAGTAATGTGGTAACACACTGAAGCAGTCAATTAAACCTGGTTTCGATCAATATTTTAGAGGATAACACCGGTTAGGTCTGGGTTAGGTCTGGGTTTTGCCCGCATCTGGCTCATGATTTTGCCTTCTTCGCATACTTGTTGGCCAGATCCTGGGTTTTTTTCGTGTTTGAATCATGTAGTAATGTGGTAACACACTGAAGCAGTCAATTAAACCTGGTTTCGATCAATATTTTAGAGGATAACACCGGTTAGGTCTGGGTTATGCCCGCATCTGGCTCATGATTTTGCCTTCTTCGCATACTTGTTGGCCAGATCCTGGGTTTTTTTCGTGTTTGAATCATGTAGTAATGTGGTAGTACACTGAAGCAGTCAATAAAACCTGGTTTCGATCAATATTTTAGAGGATAACACCGGTTAGGTCTGGGATAGGTCTGGGATTTGCGCGCATCTGGCTTATACTTTCACCTTTTTCGCAAACTTGTTGGCTAGATCCTGGGTTTTTTTCGGGTTTGAATAACGCAGTAATGTGGTACCACACTGAAGCAGTCAATTAAACCTGGTTTCGATCAATATTTCAGAGGATAACACCGGTTAGGTCTGGGTTAGGTCTGGGAAATGCGCGCATCTGGCTTATACTTTCGCCTTCTTCGCATACTTGTTGGCCAGATCCTGGGTTTTTTCCGTGTTTGAATCACGTAGTAATGTGGTACCACACTGAGGCAGTCAATTAAACCTGGTTTCGATCAATATTTTAGAGGATAACACCGGTTAGGTCTGGGTTAGGTCTGGGATATGCGCGCATCTGGCTTATACTTTCGCCTTTTTCGCAAACTTGTTGGCCAGATCCTGGGTTTTTTCCGTGTTTGAATCACGTAGTAATGTGGTACCACACTGAGGCAGTCAATTAAACCTGGTTTCGACGAATGTTTTAGAGGATAACAGCGGTTAGGTCTGGGTTTGGTCCGGGATATGCGCGCATCTGGCTTATACTTTCGCCTTTTTCGCAAACTTGTTGGCTAGATCCTGGGTTTTTTTCGGGTTTGAATAACGCAGTAATGTGGTACCACACTGAAGCAGTCAATTAAACCTGGTTTCGATCAATATTTCAGAGGATAACACCGGTTAGGTCTGGGTTAGGTCCGGGATATGCCCGCATCTGGCTCATGATTTTGCCTTCTTCGCATACTTGTTGGCCAGATCCTGGGTTTTTTTCGTGTTTGAATCAGGTAGTAATGTGGTAACACACTGAAGCAGTCAATTAAACCTAGTTTCGATCAATATTTCAGAGGATAACACCGGTTAGGTCTGGGTTAGGTCTGGGTTAGGTCTGGGAAATGCGCACATCTGGCTTATACTTACGCCTTTTTCGCAAACTTGTTGGCTAGATCCTGGGTTTTTTTCGGGTTTGAATAACGCAGTAATGTGGTACCACACTGAAGCAGTCAATTAAACCTGGTTTCGATCAATATTTCAGAGGATAACACCGGTTAGGTCTGGGTTAGGTCCGGGATATGCCCGCATATGGCTCATGATTTTGCCTTCTTCGCATACTTGTTGGCCAGATCCTGGGTTTTTTTCGTGTTTGAATCAGGTAGTAATGTGGTAACACACTGAAGCAGTCAATTAAACCTGGTTTCGATCAATATTTTAGAGGATAACACCGGTTAGGTCTGGGTTAGGTCTGGGATATGCGCGCATCTGGCTTATACTTTCGCCTTTTTCGCTAACTTGTTGGCTAGATCCTGGGTTTTTTTCGGGTTTGAATAACGCAGTAATGTGGTACCACACTGAAGCAGTCAATTAAACCTGGTTTCGATCAATATTTCAGAGGATAACACCGGTTAGGTCTGGGTTAGGTCCGGGATATGCCCGCATATGGCTCATGATTTTGCCTTCTTCGCATACTTGTTGGCCAGATCCTGGGTTTTTTTCGTGTTTGAATCAGGTAGTAATGTGGTAACACACTGAAGCAGTCAATTAAACCTGGTTTCGATCAATATTTCAGAGGATAACACCGGTTAGGTCTGGGTTAGGTCTGGGTTAGGTCTGGGAAATGCGCGCATCTGGCTTATACTTACGCCTTTTTCGCAAACTTGTTGGCCAGATCCTGGGTTTTTTCCGTGTTTGAATCACGTAGTAATGTGGTAACACACTGAAGCAGTCAATGAAACCTGGTTTCGACGAATATTTTAGAGGATAACACCGGTTAGGTCTGGGTTAGGTCTGGGTTATGCCCGCATCTGGCTCATGATTTTGCCATCTTCGCATACTTGTTGGCCAGATCCTGGGTTTTTTCCGTGTTTGAATCACGTAGTAATGTGGTAACACACTGAAGCAGTCAATAAAACCTGGTTTCGATCAATATTTTAGAGGATAACACCGGTTAGGTCTGGGTTAGGTCTGGGTTATGCCCGCATCTGGCTCATGATTTTGCCTTCTTCGCATACTTGTTGGCCAGATCCTGGGTTTTTTTCGTGTTTGAATCATGTAGTAATGTGGTAACACACTGAAGCAGTCAATTAAACCTGGTTTCGATCAATATTTTAGAGGATAACACCGGTTAGGTCTGGGTTAGGTCTGGGTTATGCCCGCATCTGGCTCATGATTTTGCCTTCTTCGCATACTTGTTGGCCAGATCCTGGGTTTTTTTCGTGTTTGAATCATGTAGTAATGTGGTAACACACTGAAGCAGTCAATTAAACCTGGTTTCGATCAATATTTTAGAGGATAACACCGGTTAGGTCTGGGTTAGGTCTGGGTTATGCCCGCATCTGGCTCATGATTTTGCCTTCTTCGCATACGTGTTGGCCACGTGTTGACGATAAAACTGTAAGATATAGGATGAATTAAGTTCCATGTCCCTAAAATTTTCCAAATCATAGATTTAAAAATGATTTAGATATTTAGATGATTTTAGTGTGGGTATTTATACAAGTATGTAAATCTCTATTTATGCATAACATGTTACCCCTAAATGGGCAAGTTAATGAATTATATAGATGTTAATTGTATAATAATAACCCTTTGTTCCTCATAAAAATTCATAACTGAATTGCTATCATTCTAAAAAAATCCATCCCAAAATATATTGTCAAAACTAGTAATAAATTATTTGAACAAGGTGATAACAGATTTGAAATATTTAATAAAATTTAAATACCAGTAGTATTAATAAAAGATAATATTAATACTATTTTGACACTGTTATTTGATTTTAATATTAATTATAGATACTTTGATTATTGATTTATTAAATCATAAAGTTAATGAAGTCCCAGTAGATTAAAAATATTTTAAAGAGCATGAATTAGCATAGAATTTCATAAAAAATTTGATGAGTGATAGAAGTAACTTGAATAATCTGAATTTTGTAGCTTTTACTATATCTTTGGATATGGAATCACAGATTCATTTTATTAATAAAAATAGAGATAGTACTGATGATTTACTCAGGCTCGTTAAAGTAAGTGGGCCAAGTGGGAAGAATATTAAGATAAATGGATAGATATTGGTAAAAGTATTCTTCTTGTCCTTATATAGGAAATCTTTAATATTACAAATAAACTCTTTCTGCAAAATCTTGAACTTATCATTATAATTTATAGAATTAAAGTCAACGCATCTAATAATGAAAGTGAACTGAAGTATTTTATAGACTTGTCAAGAACGTTTTTTGGTATATTCCTAGCAAACGACCCGTTCAACGATCGGGATGAGTTATACGTAATTCGATTCGTCTAATTCAGTATATTATTTCATTAGTATATGCATTTCATTATCTGCGGAAATTCGGTATTTTTACAAAGTAACTAAGTATTTTAAATATATTCTGACAGGTTCACAGGTGGAAACAAGTGACTGTCGTTACCTGTGTTCAAAATGCCAGCTAGTCAAATGCTAATTTGTTAACAATAACATTTATTGAATGAAATTTCTGCTATTTCTGCAAATATCTCATTGAATAAATCACCATCTTTCTATTATATATACATTTACTAAATACATAATGGCTCAGGTATCCAATGAAGTTACTCTTATTGAAAATATAAAATATTGATAGTATTATATGTTAGAAAAAAGTGGTTTCTTCAATTTAATTCATGTAAGCATCAGTAATGAGATCTTGAAAATTGACGCTGTGATTAATTTTCAAATGGCCTCTGTGCCATTATTTCTACAACAAAATGTTGATTCATCAGTCTCTATCTACTCTACCCTTCCACAATTGCTGCGCAGTATTTTTATTTAATGTTAGTTATATAATATATCACGACATTGCTCATAATTATACGTTAGCATATATGGTAATTTTAAAACAATATCTGTAACTGAGTTTGTTTTTAGAAAACCACGTTCTTTGCTTTTCAAATATCTTTATATAATGCAATGGCTTTTAAAAACTAAGGGTATAAACATCTCACCGTAAACCGTAAATAGTTTACATTTTAAAGATCCAGAAACAGGCGCTCATACGAATAAAACAGAAACTACGTGGAAGCATAGTAAACACTTTTTGCCTGAATATTGTCGGTTAGTATTTGCAGTTCCACACGTTTTTTAATATGTTTTTCTAACATATAATACAAAATAATAAATATTATATTTTCTATTTTCAGCAAAAAAGATAATTTCATTGGGTACTTAAGCCATTACGTGTTTTATAAACCTTCCAAGCAAGGAAAGGATGATTTATTTAATCAGTTCTTAAAAGAAATTTCAGAAATTTCATTTGATGATGATCGATTCTGTAAAAAATCAAAATATACCAGACTTAGATGATAATGAAATTTAATAATAAAAACAAGTTAAACCAACGTACTGCGTGCAATAGTAATTTACTATATATTGTAAACACTGTCAGCGGCGGGGAGACATTTTTTACTGTTGCTGCATGTACTGTCTACATACCTGGTTTTAATACTGTCCACCTGACCGACTCGTGGAAGTTCTATGCCTAAAAAAATGATTTTTATGCATCATACAAATTCTTCTACAAATTCCCATTTGACAATGTAGAATAGATCCAATTAGATAAATTATTTATAATTTTTAAAATGAACATAGCAACGATGGTCACTAGTTTCTATCTGTGAACCTGTCAAAAAATCTACTTGACCTTACTTTTTTACTGTAACTTTTTATAATAACTGTTAAAATACTGTTTATATTATTTATTATAATGAATCTTGTTACAAAACAAACACACTTATTTTCCATTGTGAAAAGAAAACTTAAAAACTAAAAGGACATTCCTCTACATGTGCTTCTTTCACACACACACACACACACACACACACACACACACACACACACACACACACACACACACACACACACACACACACACACACACACACACACACACACACACACACACCACACACTACCCCTCTTATCTGAATCGGTAAACTCCTAAACACTAAAGAAACTAACGAATTTTAAGTCATATTTCTAACACGCCTTCTTGACTTAAAATTTATCAAAACAACAACAAAAATTTTGCCTTTCCTAACGATTTAGTCAGTACATCTGCAATTTGATCGTCCGTAGTCACACTTATTAGTCCCTTTTTTCATAATCATAAACAAAATGATAACTTATATCTATATGCTTGGAATTTTTTGAAAATTTTCCATTTTTTGATAAGGCTATCGCTCCAATATTGTCTTCATATATTTTTACTGGATTGTCATTCTTCACGTCAAAAACAGATAAAATGCCCTTAATTGGAATGATTTCTTCTACACAATCAGCAAGAGCGTAGTATTCAGCATGCGTTGAGGCTCTGGAGACAATTTTTTATTTTTGCGATTTCCATAGTACTACATTTCCAAAAACTCGTATGATTATCCCTGTAGTCGATTTTCTGTCCGTAGTGTCTGCAGCCCAATCAGCGTCAACAAATGCATCCATTATTTCCTGAGTAGTTGAGTTATAAACAAGATTTATGGAACGAGTGTGATACAAGTATTTTAGAACACGTGTGCTGTCATAGCTATTTTGGAATCGACTTAGGTAATTGACCGCAAATGAAATGTCTGGGCGAGTACCATTTGCAATATACAATAATGCTCCAATTAAATTCCTATATTTCAGTTCTTCATCCACTATATCAGCAGGTTCAATTTTTCGATTCATTTCCATAGGTGTATCGAACCTTTTACTATTTATTATTCCGTACTTATGACTAAGATTTTCAATATATTTTTCTTGATTCAAGTATATTTCCTCTTTACTTTGGTTACGTTGTACTTCAATTCCCAAGTATTGCTTTATTTGTCCCAAGTCTTTCATGCGAAATCGTTTATTAAGCATGATCTTAACTTCATCTATAGCCATTTCATTTATACCACTGATTAATATATCATCCACATATAAAATAATATATATTTTTGTGTCGTTTATCTCTCCAGTATACAGACAGTAATCATAATCAGATCTTTTAAAATGCAAGCTTATCATGTAATTATGAAAACAATCATACCAGTCACGTGGACTTTCTCTCAATCCATAAAGCGCCTTCTTAAGTAAACAAACCTTATCTGACTGTATATTACTACCATCAGGAGGGTAGATGTAAACTTCAGACTTGATATTTCCGTTTAAAAAAGCTGTTTGAACATCCATTTGTTCTATTTTTAAATTTTTAACACATGCAATTGACAGCAACACCTTTAGCGTGCTCATTCTTGCAACCGGTGAATAAACTTCTTCATCGCTTTGGTACAACTGTTGGAAATGCGACTTTGGCGACAATGCGCGCTTTGCATACTCCATCTGTCTTAATTCTATATATCCACTTTACTTCAATTATTTTCTTATTTATTGGAACGTTGACCAAATCCCATGTGTCGTTTTCTTTTAAACCATCAAGTTCTTGTTTCATAGCCGCTTTCCATTTTCTTGACTCTTCGCAGTTCAATGGTTCTTGGTAGTTTTCAGGTATCAAAGCATTGCAATAGTTTGTATATACGACATGATCATCAAATTTCACAACATTTCACACATTATGTTACGCTTGGGGCGTGTATCTTATTTAACTTCCTCAGTTTTGCTGCATTGATCATCGTCAGTTTTATTTTCTTTTATTTTCAAAACTCTTTCTTCTTCTTCTTCTTCTTCTTCTTCTTCTTCTTCTTCTTCTTTTGGCGTTTCCCCTTCGTATTTTTCTTCGTTATCAGTATTTCTATAAATGGTATATCTTGCACGTGACGACTTACAACTATTTTGTCATTAACCAATATCTGTATACCCTATTAATATTAATTCCTTTTTCGGCCTTTGGATTTAGCTTTGAATATCTGCATGCCTCGGGAATTCGTACAAAAGCAGTGCTTCCATATAAGTGTAAGTTTGAAACATCAGCCCTTTTATTAAAAAATATTTCATATGGTGTTTTTCTTATTCTTGTGTTTGCTAATAGGCGATTTCCAATGTAGGCAGCCGTGTAAATACATTCTGGCCAATAAAACTTGTCGACATTTGCCTCTGACAGCAAGCAGCGTGCACGATCCATTATCGTTCTGTTGTGCCTTTCGGCGACTCCGTTCAATTCGTGTGTGTATGCTGGTCCTGGTTTCAAATAAATACCTTCTCGTTTCGCTAATTCATCAAAGTTTTTGTTAAGATATGATTCTCTTCCATTGTCACATCGAATTTCTTTAATACTTTTTCCAGTTTGATTTTTTACTAATTTCCTAATATACCTAATGAAGCAATAAAAAACATCACTTTTTTGTTTTATGCAATACACAACAGCAATTTTACTGAAATCATCTATAAAAGACACAAAGTATTTCTCACCATTATGACCTGTCTGAGTTATTGGACCATGGACATCTGTATGGACTATTTGTAACAAATCATTTGCTCTTGTACGTTTGTTTTTAAATTTCAAATTTGTCATTTTATTCTCCGGACAAACTTCGCATTTTATAAATTCGTTTTCGAGTTTCACCGGTGTTCCATTTAGCAGCTGAGCTTCACACAAATATTTTAAATCTCTAAAATTTGTGTGACAAAGTATATATCTATGCCATTTTTCTATATTTGAAATTCCCATTGAACTAGAGTACGTACTTGTTTTCTTATTCTCAAGTCTGGCAACTTCTCCATTTAATTCAAAGAGTTTATTTCTTTTAACAGCAATAGCAATGAGTTTTTCTTTCGAATTACAAATTTTATTGTAATTCATTGTCTTTCTCAAACATTATTTTTAATTGTTTTGATTTACAAATACAAGAGACACTTAGTAAGTTTTGTTTCATTTCTGGTACATAGTATATACATTTTTAATCTTTATTTCCTCCGACTTGTCATTAATGTTAATCATTACATTACCAATTTTTCCAGATATTAGTTTAAAACCATCACCAACTTTAATATCAACCGGGTTTTGTAGATTTTTGGATTCATAAAAGTACTCATCTGTGTTTATTATGTGATCTGAGCAACCACTATCTAGTAGCCATTTAATATTTCTACTTCTTCTATTTTGCTACTTTTCATTACTTCAACCTTGAATGAATTGTAATTTCTACTGTCATCTAGACTCGAATTTCCAGCCACTTTTCTATCGTGTCTATTTTGTATATGTTTGAAAAGGTTGCATTTTGTAATAATTATTAAAGTTATCTGGGCAGTAACGTTGGATGTGCCCTGACTTATTACACTGACTTAACATACCGCTTCAGTAGTCGTTGCACTGCTATGCTGATTATCCTTTGAATTGAGATACTTGTTCTGATTGCGTTGTACGTGTCGAAACCTATGACCTCTAGGATTTTTAGTTAAATTTGAACTAAACGTGCGAGTGTAATTTCTGCTGTACTCAAAGTAGTAACTTTTACCGTTTCTCTTTTGATACTCTAACAGTAATTTAGATTTTACATACTCAACTGTTTTCTCCTTCGTTGGCAGTGCATCAATAATATCAACAATACGTGAGAAGTTAACGTTAATAACAGATAATTCAATTTATCCTCTTCATTCACAGTCTCACCAGTATTTTTGAGCCTATTTATATGCGTTTCAAATTCGTTAAAGAAGTCACTTGGATTTTCACCTTCTTTCATTTTTAATTCTAACAATCTTCTTTTACACAATAGCTTTACTGCACTGTTTTTAACTAGATAAATTTCGTCAAGCTTTGCAATCATATTTTTCGCAGTCGTTTCTGATATTATTAATTCTAACTGAGTGTTTGAAATACTGTTTACGATGTAACTTTTTGCTTTAATTTCCGTTTTTATTCCAATCTTCGACTCTTATTTCAGCCGGTCTTTCATCATGTAGAATAACCTCGTTACAGTCTTTCATTTCTAAAAATAAATTTAGCCTGAATTTCCAGTTCCATAAAATATTTGTAACATGAAATCGTCCTTTTTTTCACTTGCCATGCTTCAAACTTAGGTTATCTTCCTTTCACAACTAAATTTCTTTTCTTTACTGTTAACGAACAAACCACGGACCTCTGCTACCATGTTAAAATACTGTTTATATTATTTATTATAATGAATCTTGTTACAAAACAAACACACTTATTTTCCATTGTGAAAAGAAAACTTAAAAACTAAAAGAACATTTCTCGACGTGTGCTTCTTTCACACACACACACAACACGCGCGCGCGCACACACTCCTAAACACTAAAGAAACTAACGAATTTTAAGTCATATTTCTAACAATAGCAGTAACAGTTTATAAAAAAATAACGAATTTCCACAGATGCATAGAAATGCATATCAATAATGTACTGAATTAGGCGAATCGAATAATGTATAACTCACCCCGATCCGTGAACGGGCCTAGCGTTTGCTAGGAATATAATGTTCCATAACTTTTCAAGAAAGTCTAAAATTTTTCCCAAGGGTTTTTGAATACCTATACACTGTATAGATATCCTGTTTCCTTCAACCGAACGACATGTGTCCCTAAAAAATATATTTATAAAGTAAGTCGGTCAAGTAGGAAGAATATTCAGATATTTAAGAATATGGATATATTGGTAAAAATATCCATTCCTCTTACCTTTATGTCCTGTGTATTGGATAATATAGATTTACATACTTTTACCGCTGAATTCGAAATTCTGAACTAAACATAGGTACAGGACTCGTAAAAACCGTTTTTTATTCTTTTTATAGTTTTATCTGTTTTCCAAAAAACAACCAATTAAATTAAGTTGCAAGAATGCAAAAGCGATAAAACTTACAGAGGCTTTAATAGAAAATTATAAAACAAAATGTTTACTTAAGACTTTACCTTTTGTAAAAACCGGCGATATTGACTGTGTGTGTGTAAATCGTCGTACGTTCGTGCCCGGTGCAGTAAAACACGTGCATCGATCTAGGTTACGTACGTTCCTCACGTGCCACTTTCTCAATCTATACTTTTACATAAAAATTACTTAGAAAATCACTCCTACTCCTCATTTGGACAGAATTTTTACTTTCATGATTTTAGCGAAAAGTCGTTTTCCTGCTCGGGGAACTCATATGTACAGGGTATTCGGCCACCCCTGGGAAAAATTTTAATGGGGGATTCTAGATGCCAAAATACGAAAATACAGACGAAAATCAAGAATACCAATTTGTTGATAGAGGCTACGTTGAAAAGTTATTAACAATTAAACTCAAAAATTTCAAATCGTTCTGGAAAAATTGTTATCGGTTGCGGGGGTCAATTGCAATCATTTTTGGTGAATACACATACCTCCGAAATCTTACCCACTTTCGAGATAAAAATTCGAGAATGTGTGAAATTTTTTCGATGGAAAAGAAAAATTTCAAATCGTTTTGGAAAAATTGTTATCGGTTGCGGGGGTTACTTACAACCATTTTGGGTGAATCGTCATACCCCCCTAATCATGCGCATTTTCGAGAAAGAAATTCAGTACGGGCGGAACTTTAAACGTTAATAACTTTTTAATAAAGCCTCCATTAACAAATTGGTATTCTTGATTTTCGTCTTACTTTGGTCTCTAGAATCCTCTGGGAGAAATTGTAATGGGAGATTCTAGAGGTTAAAGTAGGATGAAAATCAAGAATACCAATTTGTTGATGGAGTAATACGATACTAAACAAGTTATTGACGTTTAAAGTTCCGCTCTTACTTTCGAATTTTTTTCTCGAAAATGCGCAGGATTTCGTATGTGGTATGTCTATTCACCGAAAATAATTGTAATTGACCCCCGAAACCGAAAGTAATTTTTTCAGAACGATTTGAAATTTTCTTTTTCTTTCGTCGAAAAATTTAGGCACTGTCTGTCGATTTTTCTTAAAAATTCCTTTCTGATTTTTATTCAGTTTGTAAAATAGTTGTTTAATAATACTCTTTGTGTAGGTACCCATGAGCTCTACTCGCGAAAAAAAACGTTTCATTGGAATATATTCACTATTCACTATATCAGTAGGAGTTGCGGGGGCTGTTTGAAAATTTGACCAGTTATATGGGATTTTTCTCACTTTACGGAGTCAAGGAACAACTTTTCCAACATCTCTACATATTCTCCATTAAAATATTATATTATTAATAACTACTTTTTAACGAAACCTCAGTCGAAAAATTGATATTCTTAATTTTCGTCTTATTTTGGCTTCTAGAATCTCCCATTAAAATTTTTCCCAGGGGTGGCCAAACACCCTGTATATATTAAATCAATATTAATGAAATTACACCTTGACCGAATTCATTTCAATCCCCCCACACTAATACATATATTGTGTGTAGCCCATAAATGGTTGAGAATGGAGTCACCTTTCCTATACTGGTATTATTAGATGGTCGCAGGTCCTGCATAAATTTCAATTTACATAATTTTTGTTTTGAGTAAACTCATTTTACTTTTTTGTATATTATTACCTAATGCAACTCATATTTTCCAGCCATGCGATGTAGGAATATTTAGACGATTAAAAGTTGCATGGCGAAGGGTAGTGCAGGAACATAGACAAAGTACGTAGGTAGACTAAACCCATTACGAAGGTGAATTTCGCACCAATATATCATACCATATATAAATTCCATGAAGAAGGAAATGCTTTTAAAGCTTGTGGTGGCCTATGACCGTTTAACTCAAATACAATTTACTAGACAAAACGTATTTCAGAAAGAAGAAAATAAATTAGAATTCATGTCGCCAGATGAAACTGACATCAATGACAGCAATATAGGTAGTTTTACATAGCATTCAAGAGCATATTCCAGATGATCTGAGAGGGGAACAATTTTCTTTTCTATATAGAAAATATTAAAATACAATCGGGACACAACTAAGACACAACACAAGACACAACTCGCAGAGAGAAAGCACTGCTGATGTTCAACGCAGTGCAGTTCATAGTAACAGTAAAACCAATACCAGTGTAGAAGACTAATTTAACAACGTTTCGCTAGAAGAAACTAATATATGATATACTGATCATTAATTAACTTTAATATTTCATGACAATGATGCTTTTACTTTTTTCTAATGGGAATTGTTTTGTTTCCGATGGTACTGAAATCAAACTACATTAATTCTACAACGTTACTTTACTTATTTTCTCGTAAAGACAAAGATTCTTCAGAATCTATTCTGGATAAACATTATCAACATTATCAAAAAATTGAAAAAACAACAAAGAAAAGAAAAGAAAAGAAAAGAAAAGAAATATAGAAAGGTGTGTGCAATCAAAGTTACATCAAAGACATGGAAATAGACTCAGCTTGAAAAAATAGAAGCAATTGATAACCAGGAAAAAGAAAAACAAAGAATGAAAGAAGAACGATTAGAAAAGAAAAAAACAAGCCGAGAAATTAAAAGAAGAAAAGCTATTGAAAAAAGAAAGAAAAACAGAAAAATGAAAAGGAAAAGGAGAAAGAAAAGCAAGACGAAGAGAAGGAGAAATGTAAAACTCAAACTAAAAATAAAAATAAAGTTAAGAACGTGAAAAGAAAATAATAAATAATATTATTGTGTTGTTTTTACAGGGTGAATGTAGTAACTGAACCAGGTGGTTATGACTATGCAACATTTTTATTAGCATCTTTTTCAAACTCCACTTGGAACAACACTGTACGTATGTATGTATGGGATTATCAGGAACCGTGTTTGTTCGTTAATCGGCACACTCGTATTTATTTCGTTAAACACAGTCACACCTACTACGTACTTTTCTTCAATCTTTCTCTCTTCCGTGCTGTCTTTTCTCGCTTTCTGGGTTATTCACCCATCAGCTGTTCGGCCGTACGCTCGCCGCGTGTTGACGGCTTTTTCGGCGGTAACCGTCTTCGCTCGTGCAAGCTCGTGGACAGCGAACGATTCGCTGTTCGGCCAAAAATTCGTGCGCGATTTAATAATTTTCAACTGCACGGTTCCCTACATACAGGGTGTTCGGCCATCCATGGGAAAAATTTTAATGGGGGATTCTAGAGGTCAAAATAAGACGAAAATCAAGAATACCAATTTGTTGATGGAGGCACTGTTAAAAAGTTATTAATGTTTAAAGTTCCGCTCGTACTGAATTTTTTTCTCGAAAATGCGCAAGATTACGGGGGTATGTCTATACATAAAAAATGATTGTCACCGACCCTCGCAACTGAAAATAATTTTTCACAGAACGATTTGAAATCTTTCTTTTTCATCGAAAAATAAAGGCACCCGATTAGATTTTCGATAAGGAATTTTTTTCTCGAAAGTGCGTAGGATTTCGGGGGTATGTGTAATGACCAAAAATGATTGTAATTGACCCCTGTAACCGAAAATAATTTTTTTAGAACGATTTGAAAAATTTGTTTTTCGCCGAAAAATATCAACACATACTCGAATTTTTTTCTCGAAACTGAGTAGGATTCCGAATATATGTCTACTCACTAAAAATGCTTGTAATTGACCTCCGCAGCCGAAAATAATTTTTCTGGAACGATTTGAAATTTTTGAATCAAATTGTTAATAACTTTTTAACGAAGCCTCCATCAACAAATTGATATTCTTGATTTTCGTCTTAGTTTGGCCTCTAGAATATCCTATTAAAATGTTTCTCAGGGCTGGCCGAACACCCTCTATACTACCATGTTTACTAGATCCTGGGTTTTTTTCGGGTTTGAATCACGTAGTAATGTGGTACCACACAGAAACAGTCCACTAAACCTGGATTCGGACAGTATTTTGGAGGATAACACTGGTTAGGCTTGGGTTTCGTCTGGGTTATGTCCGCACCTGCTCATGACTTTGCCTTCTTCGCATACTTGTTGGCCAGATCCTGGGTTTTTTTCGTGTTTGAATCACGTAGTAATGTGGTAACACACTGAAGCAGTCAATTAAACCTGGTTTCGATCAATATTTTAGAGGATAACACCGGTTAGGTCTGGGTTAGGTCTGGGTTATGCCCGCATCTGGCTCATGATTTTGCCTTCTTCGCATACTTGTTGGCCAGATCTTGGGTTTTTTTCGTGTTTGAATCACGTAGTAATGTGGTAACACACTGAAGCAGTCAATTAAACCTGTTTTCGATCAATATTTTAGAGGATAACACCGGTTAGGTCTGGGTTAGGTCTGGGTTATGCCCGCATCTGGCTCATGATTTTGCCTTCTTCGCATACTTGTTGGCCAGATCCTGGGGTTTTTTCGTGTTTGAATCACGTAGTAATGTGGTAACACACTGAAGCAGTCAATTAAACCTGGTTTCGATCAATATTTCAGAGGATAACACCGGTTAGGTCTGGGTTAGGTCTGGGTTATGCCCGCATCTAGCTCATGATTTTGCCTTCTTCGCATACTTGTTGGCCAGATCCTGGGGTTTTTTCGTGTTTGAATCACGTAGTAATGTGGTAACACACTGAAGCAGTCAATTAAACCTGGTTTCGATCAATATTTTATAGGATAACACCGGTTAGGTCTGGGATAGGTCCGGGATATGCCCGCATCTGGCTCATGATTTTGCCTTCTTCGCATACTTATTGGCCAGATGCTGGGTTTTTTTCGTGGTTGAATCACGTAGTAATGTGGTAACACACTGAAGCAGTCAATTAAACCTGGTTTCGATCAATATTTTAGAGGATAACACCGGTTAGGTCTGGGTTAGGTCTGGGATATGCGCGCATCTGGCTTATACTTTCACCTTTATCGCAAACTTGATGGCTAGATCCTGGGTTTTTTTCGGGTTTGAATAACGCAGTAATGTGGTACCACACTGAAGCAGTCAATAAAACCTGGTTTCGATCAATATTTTAGAGGATAACACCGGTTAGGTCTGGGTTAGGTCTGGGTTATGCCCGCATCTAGCTCATGATTTTGCCTTCTTCGCATACTTGTTGGCCAGATCCTGGGGTTTTTTCGTGTTTGAATCACGTAGTAATGTGGTAACACACTGAAGCAGTCAATTAAACCTGGTTTCGATCAATATTTTAGAGGATAACACCGGTTAGGTCTGGGATAGGTCCGGGATATGCCCGCATCTGGCTCATGATTTTGCCTTCTTCGCATACTTGTTGGCCAGATCCTGGGTTTTTTTCGTGGTTGAATCACGTAGTAATGTGGTAACTCACTGAAGCAGTCAATTAAACCTGGTTTCGATCAATATTTTAGAGGATAACGCCGGTTAGGTCTGGGTTAGTTCTGGGAAATGCGCGCATCTGGCTTATACTTTCGCCTTCTTCGCATACTTGTTGGTCAGATCCTGGGTTTTTTTCGTGTTTGAATCACGTAGGAATGTGGTACCACACTGATGCAGTCAATTAAACCTGGTTTCGATCAATATTTCAGAGGATAACACCGGTTAGGTCTGGGTTAGGTCCGGGATATGCCCGCATCAGGCTCATGATTTTGCCTTCTTCGCATACTTGTTGGACAGATCCTGGGGTTTTTTCGTGTTTGAATCACGTAGTAATGTGGTAACACACTGAAGCAGTCAATTAAACCTGGTTTCGATCAATATTTTAGAGGATAACACCGGTTAGGTCTGGGTTAGGTCTGGGTTATGCCCGCATCTGGCTCATGATTTTGCCTTCTTCGCATACTTGTTGGCCAGATCCTGGGTTTTTTTCGTGTTTGAATCACGTAGTAATGTGGTAACACACTGAAGCTGTCAATTAAACCTGGTTTCGATCAATATTTTAGAGGATAACACCGGTTAGGTCTGGGTTAGGTCTGGGATATGCGCGCATCTGGCTTATACTTTCACCTTTTTCGCAAACTTGTTGGCCAGATCCGGGGTTTTTTCCGTGTTTGATGACGTAGTAATGTGGTAACACACTGAAGCAGTCAATAAAACCTGGTTTCGATCAATATTTTAGAGGATAACACCGGTTAGGTCTGGGTTAGGTCCGGGATATGCCCGCATCTGGCTCATGATTTTGCCTTCTTCGCATACTTGTTGGCCAGATGCTGGGTTTTTTTCGTGTTTGAATCACGTAATAATGTGGTAACGCACTGGAGCAGTCAATTAAGCCTGGTTTCTATCAATATTTTAGAGGATAACACCGGTTAGGTCTGGGTTAGGTCCGGGATATGCCCGCATCTGGCTCATGATTTTGCCTTTTTCGCATACTTGTTGGCCAGATCCTGCGTTTTTTTCGTGTTTGAATCACGTAGTAATGTGGTAACACACTGAAGCTGTCAATTAAACCTGGTTTCGATCAATATTTTAGAGGATAACACCGGTTAGGTCTGGGTTAGGTCTGGGTTATGCCCGCATCTGGCTCATGATTTTGCCTTCTTCGCATACTTGTTGGCCAGATCCTGGGATTTTTTCGTGTTTGAATCACGTAGTAATGTGGTAACACACTGAAGCTGTCAATTAAACCTGGTTTCGATCAATATTTCAGAGGATAACACCGGTTAGGTCTGGGTTAGGTCTGGAATATGCGCGCATCTGGCTTATACTTTCGCCTTTTTCGCAAACTTGATGGCTAGATCCTGGGTTTTTTTCGGGTTTGAATAACGCAGTAATGTGGTACCACACTGAAGCAGTCAATTAAACCTGGTTTCGATCAATATTTTAGAGGATAACGCCGGTTAGGCCTGGGTTAGGTCTGGGTTATGCCCGCATCTGGCTCATGATTTTGCCTTCTTCGCATACTTGTTGGCCAGATCCTGGGTTTTTTCCGTGTTTGAATCACGTAGTAATGTGGTAATACACTGAAGCAGTCAATAAAACTTGGTTTCGATCAATATTTTACAGGATAACACCGGTTAGGTCTGGGTTAGGTCTGGGTTATGCCCGCATCTAGCTCATGATTTTGCCTTCTTCGCATACTTGTTGGCCAGATCCTGGGGTTTTTTCGTGTTTGAATCACGTAGTAATGTGGTAACACACTGAAGCAGTCAATTAAACCTGGTTTCGATCAATATTTTAGAGGATAACACCGGTTAGGTCTGGGATAGGTCCGGGATATGCCCGCATCTGGCTCATGATTTTGCCTTCTTCGCATACTTGTTGGCCAGATCCTGGGTTTTTTTCGTGGTTGAATCACGTAGTAATGTGGTAACTCACTGAAGCAGTCAATTAAACCTGGTTTCGATCAATATTTTAGAGGATAACGCCGGTTAGGTCTGGGAAATGCGCGCATCTGGCTTATACTTTCGCCTTCTTCGCATACTTGTTGGTCAGATCCTGGGTTTTTTTCGTGTTTGAATCACGTAGGAATGTGGTACCACACTGATGCAGTCAATTAAACCTGGTTTCGATCAATATTTCAGAGGATAACACCGGTTAGGTCTGGGTTAGGTCCGGGATATGCCCGCATCTGGCTCATGATTTTGCCTTCTTCGCATACTTGTTGGCCAGATCCTGGGTTTTTTTCGTGTTTGAATCACGTAGTAATGTGGTAGCACACTGAAGCAGTCAAGAAAACCTGGTTTCGATCAATATTTTAGAGGATAACACCGGTTAGGTCTGGGTTAGGTCTGGGTTATGCCCGCATCTGGCTCATGATTTTGCCTTCTTCGCATACTTGTTGGCCAGATCCTGGGATTTTTTCGTGTTTGAATCACGTAGTAATGTGGTAACACACTGAAGCTGTCAATTAAACCTGGTTTCGATCAATATTTCAGAGGATAACACCGGTTAGGTCTGGGTTAGGTCTGGAATATGCGCGCATCTGGCTTATACTTTCGCCTTTTTCGCAAACTTGATGGCTAGATCCTGGGTTTTTTTCGGGTTTGAATAACGCAGTAATGTGGTACCACACTGAAGCAGTCAATTAAACCTGGTTTCGATCAATATTTTAGAGGATAACGCCGGTTAGGCCTGGGTTAGGTCTGGGTTATGCCCGCATCTGGCTCATGATTTTGCCTTCTTCGCATACTTGTTGGCCAGATCCTGGGTTTTTTTCGTGTTTGAATCACGTAGTAATGTGGTAACACACTGAAGCAGTCAATTAAACCTGGTTTCGATCAATATTTCAGAGGATAACACCGGTTAGGTCTGGGTTAGGTCTGGGAAATGCGCGCATCTGGCTTATACTTTCGCCTTTTTCGCAAACTTGTTGGCCAGATCCTGGGTTTTTCTCGTGTTTGAATCACGTAGTAATGTGGCAACACACTGAAGCAGTCAAGAAAACCTGGTTTCGATCAATATTTTAGAGGATAACACCGGTTAGGTCTGGGTTAGGTCTGGGATATGCGCGCATCTGGCTTATACTTTCGCCTTTTTCGCAAACTTGTTGGCCAGATCCTGGATTTTTTCCGTGTTTGAATCACGTAGTAATGTTGTACCACACTGAGGCAGTCAATTACTCCTGGATTCGGACATTATTTTAGAGGATAACACCGGTTAGGTCTGGGTTAGGTCTGGGTTATGCCCGCATATGGCTCATGATTTTGCCTTCTTCACATACTTGTTGGCCAGATCCTGGGTTTTTTTCGTGTTTGAATCACATAGTAATGAGGTAATACACTGAAGCAGTCAATTAAACCTGGTTTCGATCAATATTTTAGAGGATAACACCGGTTAGGTCTGGGTTAGGTCTGGGATATGCGCGCATCTGGCTTATACTTTCGCATTTTTCGCAAACTTGTTGGCCAGATCCTGGATTTTTTCCGTGTTTGAATCACATAGCAATGTTGTACCACACTGAGGCAGTCAATTAAACCTGGATTCGGACATTATTTTAGAGGATAACACCGGTTAGGTCTGGGTTAGGTCTGGGTTATGCCCGCATCTGGCTCATGATTTTGCCTTCTTCGCATACTTGTTGGCCAGATCCTGGGTCTTTTTCGTGTTTGAATCATGTAGTAATGTGGTAACACACTGAAGCAGTCAATTAAACCTGGTTTCGATCAATATTTTAGAGGATAACACCGGTTAGGTCTGGGTTAGGTCCGGGATATGCCCGCATCTGGCTCATGATTTTGCCATCTTCGCATACTTGCTGGCCAGATCCTGGGTTTTTTTCGTGTTTGAATCACGTAGTAATGTGGTAACACACTGAAGCTGTCAATTAAACCTGGTTTCGATCAATATTTTAGAGGATAACACCGGTTAGGTCTGGGTTAGGTCTGGGATTTGCGCGCATCTGGCTTATACTTTCGCCTTTTTCGCAAACTTGTTGGCCAGATCCTGGGTATTTTACGTGTTTGAATCACGTAGTAATGTGGTAACACACTGAAGCAGTCAATTAAACCTGGTTTCGATCAATATTTCAGAGGATAACACCGGCTAGGTCTGGGTTAGGTCTGGGTTATGCCCGCATCTGGCTCATGATTTTGCCTTCTTCGCATACTTGTTGGCCAGATCCTGGGTTTTTTTCGTGTTTCAATCACGTAGTAATGTGGTCACACAGTGAGGCAGTCTATTAAACCTGGATTCGGACAGTATTTTAGAGGATAACACCGGTTAGGTCTGGGTTAGGTCCGGGATATGCCCGCATCTGGCTCATGATTTTGCCTTCTTCGCATACTTGTTGGCCAGATCCTGGGTTTTTTTCGTGTTTGAATCACGTAGTAATGTGGTAACACACTGAAGCTGTCAATTAAACCTGGTTTCGATCAATATTTTAGAGGATAACACCGGTTAGGTCTGGGTTAGGTCTGGGTTATGCCCGCATCTGGCTCATGATTTTGCCTTCTTCGCATACTTGTTGGCCAGATCCTGGGTTTTTTCCGTGTTTGATCACGTAGTAATGTGGTAACACACTGAAGCAGTCAATAAAACCTGGTTTCGATCAATATTTTAGAGGATAACACCGGTTAGGTCTGGGTTAGGTCTGGGATTCGCGCGCATCTGGCTTATACTTTCGCCTTTATCGCAAACTTGTTGGCCAGATCCTGGGTTTTTTTCGTGTTTGAATCACGTAGTAATGTGGTAACACACTGAAGCTGTCAATTAAACCTGGTTTCGATCAATATTTTAGAGGATAACACCGGTTAGGTCTGGGTTAGGTCTGGGTTATGCCCGCATCTGGCTCATGATTTTGCCTTCTTCGCATACTTGTTGGCCAGATCCTGGGTTTTTTTCGTGTTTGAATCACGTAGTAATGTGGTAACACACTCAAGCTGTCAATTAAACCTGGTTTCGATCAATATTTTAGAGGATAACACCGGTTAGGTCTGGGTTAGGTCTGGGATATGCGTGCATCTGGCTTATACTTTCACCATTATCGCAAACTTGTTGGCCAGATCCTGGGTTTTTTCCGTGTTTGATCACGTAGTAATGTGGTAACACACCGAAGCAGTCAATAAGACCTGGTTTCGATCAATATTTTAGAGGATAACACCGGTTAGGTCTGGTTTAAGTCTGGGATTTGCGCGCATCTGGCTTATACTTTCGCCTTTTTCGCAAACTTGTTGGCCAGATCCTGGGTATTTTCCGTGTTTGAATCACGTAGTAATGTGGTAACACACTGAAGCAGTCAAATAAACCTGGTTTCGATCAATATTTCAGAGGATAACACCGGTTAGGTCTGGGTTAGGTCTGGGTTATGCCCGCATCTGGCTCATGATTTTGCCTTCTTCGCATACTTGTTGGCCAGATCCTGGGTTTTTTTCGTGTTTGAATCACGTAGTAATGTGGTAATACACTGAAGCAGTCAATTAAACCTGGTTTCGATCAATATTTTAGAGGATAACACCGGTTAGGTCTGGGTTAGGTCTGGGTTATGCCCGCATCTGGCTCATGATTTTGCCTTCTTCGCATACTTGTTGGCCAGATCCTGGGTTTTTTCCGTGTTTGAATCACGTAGTAATGTGGTAACACACTGAAGCAGTCAATTAAACCTGGTTTCGATCAATATTTCAGAGGATAACACCAGTTAGGTCTGGGTTAGGTCTGGGAAATGCGCGCATCTGGCTTATTCTTTCGCCTTCTTCGCATACTTCTTGGCCAGATCCTGGGTTATTTTCGTGTTTGAATAACGTAGGAATGTGGTAACACACTGAAGCAGTCAATTAAACCTGGTTTCGATCAATATTTTAGAGGATAACACCGGTTAGGTCTGGGTTAGGTCCGGGTTATGCCCGCATCTGGCTCATGATTTTGCCTTCTTCGCATACTTGTTGGCCAGATCCTGGGTTTTTTCCGTGTTTGAATCACGTAGTAATGTGGTAACACTCTGAAGCAGTCAATTAAACCTGGTTTCGATCAATATTTCAGAGGATAACACCGGTTAGGTCTGGGTTAGGTCTGGGATATGCGCGCATCTGGCTTATACTTTCGCCTTTTTCGCAAACTTGATGGCTAGATCCTGGGTTTTTTTCGGGTTTGAATAACGCAGTAATGTGGTACCACACTGAAGCAGTCAATTAAACCTGGTTTCGATCAATATTTTAGAGGATAACGCCGGTTAGGTCTGGGTTAGGTCTGGGTTATGCCCGCATCTGGCTCATGATTTTGCCTTCTTCGCATACTTGTTGGCCAGATCCTGGGTTTTTTCCGTGTTTGAATCACGTAGTAATGTGGTAACACACTGAAGCAGTCAATTAAATCTGGTTTCGATCAATATTTTAGAGGATAACACCGGTTAGGTCTGGGTTAGGTCTGGGTTATGCCCGCATCTGGCTCATGATTTTGCCTTCTTCGCATACTTGTTGGCCAGATCCTGGGTTTTTTCCGTGTTTGAATCACGTAGTAATGTGGTAACACACTGAAGCAGTCAATTAAACCTGGTTTCGATCAATATTTCAGAGGATAACACCAGTTAGGTCTGGGTTAGGTCTGGGAAATGCGCGCATCTGGCTTATTCTTTCGCCTTCTTCGCATACTTCTTGGCCAGATCCTGGGTTATTTTCGTGTTTGAATAACGTAGGAATGTGGTAACACACTGAAGCAGTCAATTAAACCTGGTTTCGATCAATATTTCAGAGTATAGCACCGGTTAGGTCTGGGTTAGGTCTGGGATATGCGCGCATCTGGCTTATACTTTCGCCTTTTTCGCAAACATGATGGCTGGATCCTGGGTTTTTTTCGGGTTTGAATAACGCAGTAATGTGGTACCACACTGAAGCAGTCAATTAAACCTGGTTTCGATCAATATTTTAGAGGATAACGCCGGTTAGGTCTGGGTTAGGTCTGGGTTATGCCCGCATCTGGCTCATGATTTTGCCTTCTTCGCATACTTGTTGGCCAGATCCTGGGTTTTTTTCGTGTTTGAATCACGTAGTAATGTGGTAACACACTGAAGCAGTCAATTAAATCTGGTTTCGATCAATATTTTAGAGGATAACACCGGTTAGGTCTGGTTTAGGTCTGGGTTATGCCCGCATCTGGCTCATGATTTTGCCTTCTTCGCATACTTGTTGGCCAGATCCTGGGTTTTTTTCGTGTTTGAATCACGTAGTAATGTGGTAATACACTGAAGGAGTCAATAAAACCTGGTTTCGATCAATATTTTAGAGGATAACACCGGTTAGGTCTGGGTTAGGTCTGGGTTATGCCCGCATCTAGCTCATGATTTTGCCTTCTTCGCATACTTGTTGGCCAGATCCTGGGTTTTTTTCGTGTTTGAATCACGTAGTAATGTGGTAACACACTGAAGCAGTCAATTAAATCTGGTTTCGATCAATATTTTAGAGGATAACACCGGTTAGGTCTGGTTTAGGTCTGGGTTATGCCCGCATCTGGCTCATGATTTTGCCTTCTTCGCATACTTGTTGGCCAGATCCTGGGTTTTTTTCGTGTTTGAATCACGTAGTAATGTGGTAATACACTGAAGGAGTCAATAAAACCTGGTTTCGATCAATATTTTAGAGGATAACACCGGTTAGGTCTGGGTTAGGTCTGGGTTATGCCCGCATCTAGCTCATGATTTTGCCTTCTTCGCATACTTGTTGGCCAGATCCTGGGGTTTTTTCGTGTTTGAATCACGTAGTAATGTGGTAACACACTGAAGCAGTCAATTAAACCTGGTTTCGATCAATATTTTAGAGGATAACACCGGTTAGGTCTGGGTTAGGTCTGGGTTATGCCCGCATCTGGCTCATGATTTTGCCTTCTTCGCATACTTGTTGGCCAGATCCTGGGTTTTTTTCGTGTTTGAATCACGTAGTAATGTGGTAACACACTGAAGCTGTCAATTAAACCTGGTTTCGATCAATATTTTAGAGGATAACACCGGTTAGGTCTGGGTTACGTCTGGGATATGCGCGCATCTGGCTTATACTTTCACATTTTTCGCAAACTTGTTGGCCAGATCCTGGGTTTTTTCCGTGTTTGATGACGTAGTAATGTGGTAACACACTGAAGCAGTCAATAAAACCTGGTTTCGATCAATATTTTAGAGGATAACACCGGTTAGGTCTGGGTTAGGTCCGGGATATGCCCGCATCTGGCTCATGATTTTGCCTTCTTCGCATACTTGTTGGCCAGATGCTGAGTTTTTTTCGTGTTTGAATCACGTAGTAATGTGGTAACGCACTGGAGCAGTCAATTAAACCTGGTTTCTATCAATATTTTAGAGGATAACACCGGTTAGGTCTGGGTTAGGTCCGGGATATGCCCGCATCTGGCTCATGATTTTGCCTTTTTCGCATACTTGTTGGCCAGATCCTGCGTTTTTTTCGTGTTTGAATCACGTAGTAATGTGGTAACACACTGAAGCTGTCAATTAAACCTGGTTTCGATCAATATTTTAGAGGATAACACCGGTTAGGTCTGGGTTAGGTCTGGGTTATGCCCGCATCTGGCTCATGATTTTGCCTTCTTCGCATACTTGTTGGCCAGATCCTGGGATTTTTTCGTGTTTGAATCACGTAGTAATGTGGTAACACACTGAAGCTGTCAATTAAACCTGGTTTCGATCAATATTTCAGAGGATAACACCGGTTAGGTCTGGGTTAGGTCTGGGATATGCGCGCATCTGGCTTATACTTTCACCTTTTTCGCAAACTTGTTGGCCAGATCCTGGGTTTTTTCCGTGTTTGATGACGTAGTAATGTGGTAACACACTGGAGCAGTCAATTAAACCTGGTTTCTATCAATATTTTAGAGGATAACACCGGTTAGGTCTGGGTTAGGTCCGGGATATGCCCGCATCTGGCTCATGATTTTGCCTTCTTCGCATACTTGTTGGCCAGATCCTGGGTTTTTTCCGTGTTTGAATCACGTAGTAATGTGGTAATACACTGAAGCAGTCAATAAAACTTGGTTTCGATCAATATTTTACAGGATAACACCGGTTAGGTCTGGGTTAGGTCTGGGTTATGCCCGCATCTAGCTCATGATTTTGCCTTCTTCGCATACTTGTTGGCCAGATCCTGGGGTTTTTTCGTGTTTGAATCACGTAGTAATGTGGTAACACACTGAAGCAGTCAATTAAACCTGGTTTCGATCAATATTTTATAGGATAACACCGGTTAGGTCTGGGATAGGTCCGGGATATGCCCGCATCTGGCTCATGATTTTGCCTTCTTCGCATACTTATTGGCCAGATGCTGGGTTTTTTTCGTGGTTGAATCACGTAGTAATGTGGTAACACACTGAAGCAGTCAATTAAACCTGGTTTCGATCAATATTTTAGAGGATAACACCGGTTAGGTCTGGGTTAGGTCTGGGATATGCGCGCATCTGGCTTATACTTTCACCTTTATCGCAAACTTGATGGCTAGATCCTGGGTTTTTTTCGGGTTTGAATAACGCAGTAATGTGGTAACTCACTGAAGCAGTCAATTAAACCTGGTTTCGATCAATATTTTAGAGGATAACGCCGGTTAGGTCTGGGTTAGTTCTGGGAAATGCGCGCATCTGGCTTATACTTTCGCCTTCTTCGCATACTTGTTGGTCAGATCCTGGGTTTTTTTCGTGTTTGAATCACGTAGGAATGTGGTACCACACTGATGCAGTCAATTAAACCTGGTTTCGATCAATATTTCAGAGGATAACACCGGTTAGGTCTGGGTTAGGTCCGGGATATGCCCGCATCAGGCTCATGATTTGGCCTTCTTCGCATACTTGTTGGACAGATCCTGGGGTTTTTTCGTGTTTGAATCACGTAGTAATGTGGTAACACACTGAAGCAGTCAATTAAACCTGGTTTCGATCAATATTTTAGAGGATAACACCGGTTAGGTCTGGGTTAGGTCTGTGTTATGCCCGCATCTGGCTCATGATTTTGCCTTCTTCGCATACTTGTTGGCCAGATCCTGGGTTTTTTTCGTGTTTGAATCACGTAGTAATGTGGTAACACACTGAAGCTGTCAATTAAACCTGGTTTCGATCAATATTTTAGAGGATAACACCGGTTAGGTCTGGGTTAGGTCTGGGATATGCGCGCATCTGGCTTATACTTTCACCTTTTTCGCAAACTTGTTGGCCAGATCCGGGGTTTTTTCCGTGTTTGATGACGTAGTAATGTGGTAACACACTGAAGCAGTCAATAAAACCTGGTTTCGATCAATATTTTAGAGGATAACACCGGTTAGGTCTGGGTTAGGTCCGGGATATGCCCGCATCTGGCTCATGATTTTGCCTTCTTCGCATACTTGTTGGCCAGATGCTGGGTTTTTTTCGTGTTTGAATCACGTAATAATGTGGTAACGCACTGGAGCAGTCAATTTAGCCTGGTTTCTATCAATATTTTACAGGATAACACCGGTTAGGTCTGGGTTAGGTCCGGGATATGCCCGCATCTGGCTCATGATTTTGCCTTTTTCGCATACTTGTTGGCCAGATCCTGCGTTTTTTTCGTGTTTGAATCACGTAGTAATGTGGTAACACACTGAAGCTGTCAATTAAACCTGGTTTCGATCAATATTTTAGAGGATAACACCGGTTAGGTCTGGGTTAGGTCTGGGTTATGCCCGCATCTGGCTCATGATTTTGCCTTCTTCGCATACTTGTTGGCCAGATCCTGGGATTTTTTCGTGTTTGAATCACGTAGTAATGTGGTAACACACTGAAGCTGTCAATTAAACCTGGTTTCGATCAATATTTCAGAGGATAACACCGGTTAGGTCTGGGTTAGGTCTGGAATATGCGCGCATCTGGCTTATACTTTCGCCTTTTTCGCAAACTTGATGGCTAGATCCTGGGTTTTTTTCGGGTTTGAATAACGCAGTAATGTGGTACCACACTGAAGCAGTCAATTAAACCTGGTTTCGATCAATATTTTAGAGGATAACGCCGGTTAGGCCTGGGTTAGGTCTGGGTTATGCCCGCATCTGGCTCATGATTTTGCCTTCTTCGCATACTTGTTGGCCAGATCCTGGGTTTTTTCCGTGTTTGAATCACGTAGTAATGTGGTAATACACTGAAGCAGTCAATAAAACTTGGTTTCGATCAATATTTTACAGGATAACACCGGTTAGGTCTGGGTTAGGTCTGGGTTATGCCCGCATCTAGCTCATGATTTTGCCTTCTTCGCATACTTGTTGGCCAGATCCTGGGGTTTTTTCGTGTTTGAATCACGTAGTAATGTGGTAACACACTGAAGCAGTCAATTAAACCTGGTTTCGATCAATATTTTAGAGGATAACACCGGTTAGGTCTGGGATAGGTCCGGGATATGCCCGCATCTGGCTCATGATTTTGCCTTCTTCGCATACTTGTTGGCCAGATCCTGGGTTTTTTTCGTGGTTGAATCACGTAGTAATGTGGTAACTCACTGAAGCAGTCAATTAAACCTGGTTTCGATCAATATTTTAGAGGATAACGCCGGTTAGGTCTGGGAAATGCGCGCATCTGGCTTATACTTTCGCCTTCTTCGCATACTTGTTGGTCAGATCCTGGGTTTTTTTCGTGTTTGAATCACGTAGGAATGTGGTACCACACTGATGCAGTCAATTAAACCTGGTTTCGATCAATATTTCAGAGGATAACACCGGTTAGGTCTGGGTTAGGTCCGGGATATGCCCGCATCTGGCTCATGATTTTGCCTTCTTCGCATACTTGTTGGCCAGATCCTGGGTTTTTTTCGTGTTTGAATCACGTAGTAATGTGGTAGCACACTGAAGCAGTCAAGAAAACCTGGTTTCGATCAATATTTTAGAGGATAACACCGGTTAGGTCTGGGTTAGGTCTGGGATATGCGCGCATCTGGCTCATGATTTTGCCTTCTTCGCATACTTGTTGGCCAGATCCTGGGTTTTTTTCGTGTTTGAATCACGTAGTAATGTGGTAATACACTGAAGCAGTCAATAAAACCTGGTTTCGATTAATATTTTAGAGGATAACACCGGTTTGGTCTGGGTTAGGTCTGGGTTATGCCCGCATCTGGCTCATGATTTTGCCTTTTTCGCATACTTGTTGGCCAGATCCTGGGTTTTTTTCGTGTTTGAATCACGTAGGAATGTGGTAACACACTGAAGCAGTCAATTAAACCTGGTTTCGATCAATATTTTAGAGGATAACACCGGTTAGGTCTGGGTTAGGTCTGTGTTATGCCCGCATCTGGCTCATGATTTTGCCTTCTTCGCATACTTGTTGGCCAGATCCTGGGTATTTTCCGTGTTTGAATCACGTAGTCATGTGGTAACACACTGAAGCAGTCAATTAAACCTGGTTTCGATCAATATTTTAGAGGATAACACCGGTTAGGTCTGGGTTAGGTCTGGGATTTGCGCGCATCTGGCTTATACTTTCGCCTTTTTCGCAAACTTGATGGCTAGATCCTGGGTTTTTTCGGGTTTGAATAACGCAGTAATGTGGTACCACACTGAAGCAGTCAATTAAACCTGGTTTCGATCAATATTTTAGAGGATAACGCCGGTTAGGTCTGGGTTAGGTCTGGGTTATGCCCGCATCTGGCTCATGATTTTGCCTTCTTCGCATACTTGTTGGCCAGATCCTGGGTTTTTTTCGTGTTTGAATCACGTAGTAATGTGGTAACGCACTGAAGCAGTCAATTAAACCTGGTTTCTATCAATATTTTAGAGGATAACACCGGTTAGGTCTGGGTTAGGTCCGGGATATGCCCGCATCTGGCTCATGATTTTGCCTTTTTCGCATACTTGTTGGCCAGATCCTGCGTTTTTTTCGTGTTTGAATCACGTAGTAATGTGGTAACACACTGAAGCTGTCAATTAAACCTGGTTTCGATCAATATTTTAGAGGATAACACCGGTTAGGTCTGGGTTAGGTCTGGGTTATGCCCGCATCTGGCTCATGATTTTGCCTTCTTCGCATACTTGTTGGCCAGATCCTGGGATTTTTCCGTGTTTGAATCACGTAGTAATGTGGTAATACACTGAAGCAGTCAATAAAACCTGGTTTCGATCAATATTTTACAGGATAACACCGGTTAGGTCTGGGTTAGGTCTGGGTTATGCCCGCATCTAGCTCATGATTTTGCCTTCTTCGCATACTTGTTGGCCAGATCCTGGGGTTTTTTCGTGTTTGAATCACGTAGTAATGTGGTAACACACTGCAGCAGTCAAGAAAACCTGGTTTCGATCAATATTTTAGAGGATAACACCGGTTAGGTCTGGGTTAGGTCTGGGTTACGCCCGCATCTGGCTCATGATTTTGCCTTCTTCGCATACTTGTTGGCCAGATCCTGAGTTTTTTTCGTGTTTGAATCGCATAGTAATGAGGTAATACACTGAAGCAGTCAATTAAACCTGGTTTCGATCAATATTTTAGAGAATAACACCGGTTAGGTCTGGGTTAGGTCTGGGATATGCGCGCATCTGGCTTATACTTTCGCCTTTTTCGCAAACTTGTTGGCCAGATCCTGGATTTTTTCCGTGTTTGAATCACGTAGTAATGTTGTACCACACTGAGGCAGTCAATTAAACCTGGTTTCGATCAATATTTTAGAGGATAACACCGGTTAGGTCTGGGTTAGGTCTGGGTTATGCCCGCATCTGGCTTATACTTTCGCCTTCTTCGCATACTTGTTGGCCAGATCCTGGGTTTTTTTCGTGTTTGAATCACGTAGTAATGTGGTAATACAGTGAAGCAGTCAATTAAACCTGGTTTCGATCAATATTTTAGAGGATAACACCGGTTAGGTCTGGGTTAGGTCTGGGTTATGCCCGCATCTGGCTCATGATTTTGCCTTCTTCGCATACTTGTTGGCCAGATCCTGGGTTTTTTCCGTGTTTGAATCACGTAGTAATGTGGTAACACACTGAAGCAGTCAATTAAACCTGGTTTCGATCAATATTTCAGAGGATAACACCAGTTAGGTCTGGGTTAGGTCTGGGAAATGCGCGCATCTGGCTTATTCTTTCGCCTTCTTCGCATACTTCTTGGCCAGATCCTGGGTTTTTTTCGTGTTTGAATAACGTAGGAATGTGGTAACACACTGAAGCAGTCAATTAAACCTGGTTTCGATCAATATTGTTGCGACGGTATGAAGATGCCGCGCAATACCGCGAAATTGCATCGTCGCAATGGTGTGAAGAGGCTTTGCGATGAGGTGAAGCTGCCACACGAAAACGAGCGGATGCGAGATCCCGAGCCTTCCGGTTGCCGAGAAACCGGCAACGATTTTGAAGATTAGAATTACGACAGATCGCAAGGCGAACAGACGTATTGAAAAGCACTGTTGTTAATAAAGTTCCCAGTTTACATTAGTTTGTTACGTTGTGCTGTTTAATTGTGTTGTGTCAATATGAGTTATTGGAAGAAAGCCCCGCCCCGGCGCAACAGTGGTGCCAGAAGCGGGATTACGACTCGTTCTGCTGCCAGGGCGGAGACTTTTTCATCGTTGGAGGTGCTCTTGGAAGGACTACAGCGGAACATCGCAACGCAGTTCCAGGAGCAGCAACGTTTATTTGCTGAGGAACGGGAGCGAACCGAAGAGAGGCAGGCCGCGAAGGAGGCTGCCGCTTCGGCGAAGGAGGCTGCTGTGGAAGGAAGGATAAGGGCCATGGAGGATCGTTATCAGGTGCTTGCGGAGAATTTTAAAAATGTGATTGATAACCTGTCGGCCGCGGCGTTCCGTAGCGAGGATCGCGAGTCCAGCCTTGTTAATAATTTTGTTAGGGATAATCCTGTTGTTGCTGGACTCGCGATGCCTTCCACTTCGCAGTCGGCTCCTCCGTTGGAAGCGACTGGTGGATTTCTGGGGTACGTCCTAAAACCACCAGCGTTTGATGGAAGAGCTTGTTGGGAGGAGTACCGGGTGCAATTCGAGGCGATTGCGAAGGCGAATGGATGGGATGCACCAAGGAAAGCTTTGGCCTTGGTCGCATGTCTGGAGGGGCCCGCTCGGAGTGTTTTGACTACCCTTTCCGAGGAGTCGCGTTGTGATTTTGGTGTCTTGGTTTCCGCTTTGGAGTTCCGTTTCGGAACCAAGAATTTCGCGAATCTAAATTACGTGAAATTCCAAAATTATACTCAACGGAAGGGGGAGTCGATTTCTGATTTGGCTTCGGAGATTGAGAGGTTGGCGCAGACTTCCTTTGGTGATTGTCCAATGGAAGTCAGGGATAAGCTGGCCGCCTCTCAGTTCGTCTCCGCCCTGGCCAATGAGGAAATGAGGCGGACGCTGAGGCTAGGCGGTTTCACTACTCTCAGGGCGGCTGTGATCAGAGCCCTGGAGATTGAGGCCGTCGAGTCTGTGGCCCCTGGTCCTTGCCGTGTTAAGGACTGCATTCAGGGTGTCACTTGTTTTCCCAAGGGAAAGTTGGAGAAGAGGACTGCTGGGAAGCCGGTCTCGGAGTGCTGGAACTGCGGACAGGAGGGACATTTACAGCGGAACTGCCCGAAGAAGAGGAGGAGAGAAGAGGCCCCCTAGAAGAAGGGAAACTGGAAGAAGTTGGCGTAGTGGGGCTCCCGCCGACTTCGTCTTCATCCGCCCCCGTCGTGCGCAGGATCGCTGTCAAGGATTGTTCTTCCGTCGAGGGGGGAGAGTCTCGCAAGAGGAGATATCCGGACGAAGAAGAGGATACACCGGAAAAGGGGACTGAATGCGAAAGACCCATGGAGTGTTGGAACTGCGGGGAAACGGGACCTATGCGGTGGAATTGCCCCAGGAAGTACCAGCAGAAGGCGGCGTAGAAGGAGAATTGTTCCGCGTTCAAGGAATCGCCGAGATGATTTGGAAAATGAATCATCGTCATGGTCAACTGACTGCAATGGAAGGACCTTTTAAGAAGGGAAGAGGAGTACCCTTTGGAGGGATAAGGCTCGCCGGAGCACCTTCTCAGGGGATGGCGCTCGGCGGGGCATCTTTTGGAAGGATAAGGCTCGTGGGAGCACCTTTCGAAGGGATAAGGCTCGTCGCAGCACTCTTTGAAGGGATAGGGCTCGCCAGAGCACCTTCTGGAGGGATGGCGCTCGTCGGGGCATCTTTCGGAAGGATAGGGCTTATGGGAGCACCTTCTGAAGGGAAAGCGCTGTATGTTATGGGTTCCCTGCCAAGGTCTGTGCTGAAGGTGACAACAAGAAGGCGATGTGAAGAATCGGATGGATAACTTGGGTTTCCGTATAGTCCGTTTCCAGAAGTCCAAACCAAGGGTTGAGCATGTGAATCGACTGGCTCGGTACGATTCACGAGACGCCCCCTGCGAAGATATTGCGAGGTGAGGATCGAGGAAGATGGCCGACATCTTCGCCCAAGAAGAGGACGTTTCATCGCAGAAGGCGAGGATCGGGTTTTCCTACCGGCCGCGGAGGACTCTCCATTTCCGCAGGTCAGAACGGCCGGGGAAGTGCGATTCTCCCCGGGGAGGGTCGCCCCCCAGTCATGCTCGACTCTAATAGCGGAGTGGGGCACAGACGGTCGGACGGCGGAATTGTGGTATGTTCCACAACCGATCTTCGAGGAAATTCTCCTTGGAGATCGGGGAACATCCCATGGGAAGTTCTTTCGTGAGGCTGGGGGGAATCCGCATCCGGGAAGTCCTCAAGAAAGAAGCACGCAAGCCGCAAGAGTCAAGAGGAGGGCGAGGAGCAGTCGGAATTTCCTCATCCTCGAAAATGTCTAAGTTCGGACGAAGTATTCCAAAGGTTACACCGGCGCCTTGCTCAAGGTTTTTGAGTGGTTTTCCTTGGGACGAAGGACGAATGTCAAGGTGCTGACTGTCTGATAAAGGCCACTCAGGTAAATGTTCGACCTATTAGTTTATCTACTTTACAGACAGAGGTGTACAGGTTCGACGCACCTTCGCGACAACCCGGAGGTTAGGAGACTACGGGTGAAGTTGGCTGTTCGAACGGAATTTGCAGCGGTCGGGACGACCGCTCTGAAGGAAGAGGGAGCAGTGTTGCGACGGTATGAAGATGCCGCGCAATACCGCGAAATTGCATCGTCGCAATGGTGTGAAGAGGCTTTGCGATGAGGTGAAGCTGCCACACGAAAACGAGCGGATGCGAGATCCCGAGCCTTCCGGTTGCCGAGAAACCGGCAACGATTTTGAAGATTAGAATTACGACAGATCGCAAGGCGAACAGACGTATTGAAAAGCACTGTTGTTAATAAAGTTCCCAGTTTACATTAGTTTGTTACGTTGTGCTGTTTAATTGTGTTGTGTCAATATGAGTTATTGGAAGAAAGCCCCGCCCCGGCGCAACAATATTTTAGAGGATAACACCGGTTAGGTCTGGGTTAGGTCCGGGATATGCCAGCATCTGGCTCATGATTTTGCCTTCTTCGCATACTTGTTGGCCAGATCCTGGGTTTTTTTCGTGTTTGAATCACGTAGTAATGTGGTAACACTCTGAAGCAGTCAATTAAACCTGGTTTCGATCAATATTTCAGAGGATAACACCGGTTAGGTCTGGGTTAGGTCTGGGATATGCGCGCATCTGGCTTATACTTTCGCCTTTTTCGCAAACTTGATGGCTAGATCCTGGGTTTTTTTCGGGTTTGAATAACGCAGTAATGTGGTACCACACTGAAGCAGTCAATTAAACCTGGTTTCGATCAATATTTTAGAGGATAACGCCGGTTAGGTCTGGGTTAGGTCTGGGTTATGCCCGCATCTGGCTCATGATTTTGCCTTCTTCGCATACTTGTTGGCCAGATCCTGGGTTTTTTCCGTGTTTGAATCACGTAGTAATGTGGTAACACACTGAAGCAGTCAATTAAATCTGGTTTCGATCAATATTTTAGAGGATAACACCGGTTAGGTCTGGGTTAGGTCTGGGTTATGCCCGCATCTGGCTCATGATTTTGCCTTCTTCGCATACTTGTTGGCCAGATCCTGGGTTTTTTTCGTGTTTGAATCACGTAGTAATGTGGTAACACACTGAAGCAGTCAATTAAATCTGGTTTCGATCAATATTTTAGAGGATAACACCGGTTAGGTCTGGGTTAGGTCTGGGTTATGCCCGCATCTGGCTCATGATTTTGCCTTCTTCGCATACTTGTTTGCCAGATCCTGGGTTTTTTTCGTGTTTGAATCACGTAGTAATGTGGTAATACACTGAAGCAGTCAATAAAACCTGGTTTCGATCAATATTTTAGAGGATAACACCGGTTAGGTCTGGGTTAGGTCTGGGTTATGCCCGCATCTAGCTCATGATTTTGCCTTCTTCGCATACTTGTTGGCCAGATCCTGGGGTTTTTTCGTGTTTGAATCACGTAGTAATGTGGTAACACACTGAAGCAGTCAATTAAACCTGGTTTCGATCAATATTTTAGAGCATAACACCGGTTAGGTCTGGGTTAGGTCTGGGTTATGCCCGCATCACGCTCATGATTTTGCCTTCTTCGCATACTTGTTGGCCAGATCCTGGGTCTTTTCCGTGTTTGATCACGTAGTAATGTGGTAACACACTGAAGCAGTCAATAAAACCTGGTTTCGATCAATATTTTAGAGGATAACACCGGTTAGGTCTGGGTTAGGTCTGGGATTTGCGCGCATCTGGCTTATACTTTCGCCTTTTTCGCAAACTTGTTGGCCAGATCCTGGGTTTTTTTCGTGTTTGAATCACGTAGGAATGTGGTAACACACTGAAGCAGTCAATAAAACCTGGTTTCTATCAATATTTTAGAGGATAACACCTGTTAGGTCTCGGTTAGGTCCGGGATATGCCCGCATCTGGCTCATGATTTTGCCTTCTTCGCATACTTGTTGGCCAGATCCTGGGTTTTTTCCGTGTTTGAATCACGTAGTAATGTGGTAACACACTGAAGCTGTCAATGAAACCTGGTTTCGATCAATATTTCAGAGGATAACACCGGTTAGGTCTGGGTTAGGTCTGGGTTATGCCCGCATCTGGCTCATGATTTTGCCTTCTTCGCATACTTGTTGGCCAGATCCTGGGTTTTTTTCGTCTTTGAATCACGTAGTAATGTGGTAATACACTGAAGCAGTCAATAAAACCTGGTTTCGATCAATATTTTAGAGGATAACACCGGTTAGGTCTGGGTTAGGTCCGGGATATGCCCGCATCTGGCTCATGATTTTGCCTTCTTCGCATACTTGTTGGCCAGATCCTGGGTTTTTTTCGTGTTTGAATCACGTAGTAATGTGGTAACACACTGAAGCTGTCAATTAAACCTGGTTTCGATCAATATTTTAGAGGATAACACCGGTTAGGTCTGGGTTAGGCCTGGGTTATGCCCGCATCTGGCTCATGATTTTGCCTTCTTCGCATACTTGTTGGCCAGATCCTGGGTTTTTTTCGTGTTTGAATCACGTAGTAATGTGGTAACACACTGAAGCTGTCAATTAAACCTGGTTTCGATCAATATTTTAGAGGATAACACCGGTTAGGTCTGGGTTAGGTCTGGGATATGCGCGCATCTGGCTTATACTTTCACCTTTATCACAAACTTGTTGGCCAGATCCTGGGTTTTTTCCGTGTTTTATCACGTAGTATTGTGGTAACACACTGATGCAGTCAATAAAACCTGGTTTCGATCAATATTTTAGAGGATAACACCGGTTAGGTCTCGGTTAGGTCTGGGATTTGCGCGCATCTGGCTTATACTTTCGCCTTTTTCGCAAACTTGTTGGCCAGATCCTGGGTATTTTCCGTGTTTGAATCACGTAGTAATGTGGTAACACACTGAAGCAGTCAATTAAACCTGGTTTCGATCAATATTTCAGAGGATAACACCGGTTAGGTCTGGGTTAGGTCTGGGTTATGCCCGCATCTGGCTCATGATTTTGCCTTCTTCGCATACTTGTTGGCCAGATCCTGGGTTTTTTTCGTGTTTGAATCACGTAGTAATGTGGTAATACACTGAAGCAGTCAATTAACCCTGGTTTCGATCAATATTTTAGAGGATAACACCGGTTAGGTCTGGGTTAGGTCTGGGTTATGCCCGCATCTGGCTCATGATTTTGCCTTCTTCGCATACTTGTTGGCCAGATCCTGGGTTTTTTTCGTGTTTGAATCACGTAGTAATGTGGTAACACACTGAAGCTGTCAATTAAACCTGGTTTCGATCAATATTTTAGAGGATAAGACCGGTTAGGTCTGGGTTAGGTCTGGGTTATGCCCGCATCTGGCTCTTGATGTTGCCTTCTTCGCATACTTGTTGGCCAGATCCTGCGTTTTTTCCGTGTTTGAATCACGTAGTAATGTGGTAACACACTGAAGCAGTCAATTAAATCTGGTTTCGATCAATATTTCAGAGGATAACACCGGTTAGGTCTGGGTTAGGTCTGGGAAATGCGCGCATCTGGCTTATTCTTTCGCCTTCTTCGCATACTTCTTGGCCAGATCCTGGGTTTTTTTCGTGTTTGAATCACGTAGGAATGTGGTAACACACTGAAGCAGTGAATTAGTCCTGGTTTCGATCAATATTTTAGAGGATAACACCGGTTAGGTCTGGGTTAGGTCCGGGATATGCCCGCATCTGGCTCATGATTTTGCCTTCTTCGCATGCTTGTTGGGCAGATCCTGGGTTTTTTTCGTGTTTGAATCACGTAGTAATGTGGTAACACTCTGAAGCAGTCAATTAAACCTGGTTTCGATCAATATTTCAGAGGATAACACCGGTTAGGTCTGGGTTAGGTCTGGGATATGCGCGCATCTGGCTTATACTTTCGCCTTTTTCGCAAACTTGATGGCTGGATCCTGGGTTTTTTTCGGGTTTGAATAACGCAGTAATGTGGTACCACACTGAAGCAGTCAATTAAACCTGGTTTCGATCAATATTTTAGAGGATAACGCCGGTTAGGTCTGGGTTAGGTCTGGGTTATGCCCGCATCTGGCTCATGATTTTGCCTTCTTCGCATACTTGTTGGCCAGATCCTGGGTTTTTTTCGTGTTTGAATCACGTAGTAATGTGGTAACACACTGAAGCAGTCAATTAAATCTGGTTTCGATCAATATTTTAGAGGATAACACCGGTTAGGTCTGGTTTAGGTCTGGGTTATGCCCGCATCTGGCTCATGATTTTGCCTTCTTCGCATACTTGTTGGCCAGATCCTGGGTTTTTTTCGTGCTTGAATCACGTAGTAATGTGGTAATACACTGAAGCAGTCAATAAAACCTGGTTTCGATCAATATTTTAGAGGATAACACCGGTTAGGCCTGGGTTAGGGTCTGGGTTATGCCCGCATCTAGCTCATGATTTTGCCTTCTTCGCAAACTTGTTGGCCAGATCCTGGGGTTTTTTCGTGTTTGAATCACGTAGTAATGTGGTAACACACTGAAGCAGTCAATTAAACCTGGTTTCGATCAATATTTTAGAGGATAACACCGGTTAGGTCTGGGTTAGGTCTGGGTTATGCCCGCATCTGGCTCATGATTTTGCCTTCTTCGCATACTTGTTGGCCAGATCCTGGGTTTTTTTCGTGTTTGAATCACGTAGTAATGTGGTAACACACTGAAGCTGTCAATTAAACCTGGTTTCGATCAATATTTTAGAGGATAACACCGGTTAGGTCTGGGTTAGGTCTGGGATATGCGCGCATCTGGCTTATATTTTCACCTTTTTAGCAAACTTGTTGGCCAGATCCTGGGTTTTTTCCGTGTTTGATCACGTAGTAATGTGGTAACACACTGAAGCTGTCAATTAAACCTGGTTTCGATCAATATTTTAGAGGATGACACCGGTTAGGTCTGGGTTAGGTCTGGGTTATGCCCGCATCTGGCTCATGATTTTGCCTTCTTCGCATACTTGTTGGCCAGATCCTGGGATTTTTTCGTGTTTGAATCACGTAGTAATGTGGTAACACACTGAAGCTGTCAATTAAACCTGGTTTCGATCAATATTTCAGAGGATAACACCGGTTAGGTCTGGGTTAGGTCTGGGATATGCGCGCATCTGGCTTATACTTTCGCCTTTTTCGCAAACTTGATGGCTAGATCCTGGGTTTTTTTCGGGTTTGAATAACGCAGTAATGTGGTACCACACTGAAGCAGTCAATTAAACCTGGTTTCGATCAATATTTTAGAGGATAACGCCGGTTAGGTCTGGGTTAGGTCTGGGTTATGCCCGCATCTGGCTCATGATTTTGCCTTCTTCGCATACTTGTTGGCCAGATCCTGGGTTTTTTCCGTGTTTGAATCACGTAGTAATGTGGTTATACACTGAAGCAGTCAATAAAACTTGGTTTCGATCAATATTTTACAGGATAACACCGGTTAGGTCTGGGTTAGGTCTGGGTTATGCCCGCATCTGGCTCATGATTTTGCCTTCTTCGCATACTTGTTGGCCAGATCCTGGGGTTTTTTCGTGTTTGAATCACGTAGTAATGTGGTAACACACTGAAGCAGTCAATTAAACCTGGTTTCGATCAATATTTTAGAGGATAACACCGGTTAGGTCTGGGATAGGTCCGGGATATGCCCGCATCTGGCTCATGATTTTGCCTTCTTCGCATACTTATTGGCCAGATGCTGGGTTTTTTTCGTGGTTGAATCACGTAGTAATGTGGTAACACACTGAAGCAGTCAATTAAACCTGGTTTCGATCAATATTTCAGAGGATAACGCCGGTTAGGTCTGGGTTAGGTCTGGGTTATGCCCGCATCTGGCTCATGATTTTGCCTTCTTCGCATACTTGTTGGCCAGATCCTGGGTTTTTTTCGTGTTTGAATCACGTAGTAATGTGGTAACACACTGAAGCAGTCAATTAAACCTGGTTTCGATCAATATTTTAGAGGATAACACCGGTTAGGTCTGGGATAGGTCCGGGATATGCCCGCATCTGGCTCATGATTTTGCCTTCTTCGCATACTTATTGGCCAGATGCTGGGTTTTTTTCGTGGTTGAATCACGTAGTAATGTGGTAACACACTGAAGCAGTCAATTAAACCTGGTTTCGATCAATATTTCAGAGGATAACGCCGGTTAGGTCTGGGTTAGGTCTGGGTTATGCCCGCATCTGGCTCATGATTTTGCCTTCTTCGCATACTTGTTGGCCAGATCCTGGGTTTTTAACGTGTTTGAATCACGTAGTAATGTGGTAATACACTGAAGCAGTCAATAAAACCTGGTTTCGATCAATATTTTAGAGGATAACACCGGTTAGGTCTGGGTTAGGTCTGGGTTATGCCCGCATCTGGCTCATGATTTTGCCTTCTTCGCATACTTGTTGGCCAGATCCTGGGTTTTTTTCGTGTTTGAATCACGTAGTAATGTGGTAATACACTGAAGCAGTCAATAAAACCTGATTTCGATCAATATTTTAGAGGATAACACCGGTTAGGTCTGGGTTAGGTCTCGGTTATGGCCGCATCTGGCTTATACTTTCGCCTTTTTCGCAAACTTGTTGGCCAGATCCTGGGTTTTTTCGTGTGTGGATCACGTAGTAATGTGGTAGCACACTGAAGCAGTCAAGAAAACCTGGTTTCGATCAATATTTTAGAGGGTAACACCGGTTAGGTCTGGGTTAGGTCTGGGTTATGCCCGCATCTGGCTCATGATTTTGCCTTCTTCGCATACTTGTTGGCCAGATCCTGGGTTTTTTTCGTGTTTGAATCACGTAGTAATGTGGTGACACACTGAAGCAGTCAATTAAACCTGGTTTCGATCAATATTTTAGAGGATAACGCCGGTTAGGTCTGGGTTAGGTCTGGGAAATGCGCGCATCTGGCTTATACTTTCGCCTTCTTCGCATACTTGTTGGTCAGATCCTGGGTTTTTTTCGTGTTTGAATCACGTAGGAATGTGGTAACACACTGAAGCAGTCAATTAAACCTGGTTTCGATCAATATCTTACAGGATAACACCGGTTAGGTCTGGGTTAGGTCCGGGATATGCCCGCATCTGGCTCATGATTTTGCCTTCTTCGCATACTTGTTGGCCAGATCCTGGGTTTTTTTCGTGTTTGAATCACGTAGTAATCTGGTAACACACTGAAGCTGTCAATTAAACCTGGTTTCGATCAATATTTTAGAGGATAACACCGGTTAGGTCTGGGTTAGGTCTGGGTTATGCCCGCATCACGCTCATGATTTTGCCTTCTTCGCATACTTGTTGGCCAGATCCTGGGTCTTTTCCGTGTTTGATCACGTAGTAATGTGGTAACACACTGAAGCAGTCAATAAAACCTGGTTTCGATCAATATTTTAGAGGATAACACCGGTTAGGTCTGGGTTAGGTCTGGGATTTGCGCGCATCTGGCTTATACTTTCGCCTTTTTCGCAAACTTGTTGGCCAGATCCTGGGTTTTTTTCGTGTTTGAATCACGTAGGAATGTGGTAACACACTGAAGCAGTCAATAAAACCTGGTTTCTATCAATATTTTAGAGGATAACACCTGTTAGGTCTGGGTTAGGTCCGGGATATGCCCGCATCTGGCTCATGATTTTGCCTTCTTCGCATACTTGTTGGCCAGATCCTGGGTTTTTTCCGTGTTTGAATCACGTAGTAATGTGGTAACACACTGAAGCTGTCAATGAAACCTGGTTTCGATCAATATTTCAGAGGATAACACCGGTTAGGTCTGGGTTAGGTCTGGGTTATGCCCGCATCTGGCTCATGATTTTGCCTTCTTCGCATACTTGTTGGCCAGATCCTGGGTTTTTTTCGTCTTTGAATCACGTAGTAATGTGGTAATACACTGAAGCAGTCAATAAAACCTGGTTTCGATCAATATTTTAGAGGATAACACCGGTTAGGTCTGGGTTAGGTCCGGGATATGCCCGCATCTGGCTCATGATTTTGCCTTCTTCGCATACTTGTTGGCCAGATCCTGGGTTTTTTTCGTGTTTGAATCACGTAGTAATGTGGTAACACACTGAAGCTGTCAATTAAACCTGGTTTCGATCAATATTTTAGAGGATAACACCGGTTAGGTCTGGGTTAGGCCTGGGTTATGCCCGCATCTGGCTCATGATTTTGCCTTCTTCGCATACTTGTTGGCCAGATCCTGGGTTTTTTTCGTGTTTGAATCACGTAGTAATGTGGTAACACACTGAAGCTGTCAATTAAACCTGGTTTCGATCAATATTTTAGAGGATAACACCGGTTAGGTCTGGGTTAGGTCTGGGATATGCGCGCATCTGGCTTATACTTTCACCTTTATCACAAACTTGTTGGCCAGATCCTGGGTTTTTTCCGTGTTTTATCACGTAGTATTGTGGTAACACACTGATGCAGTCAATAAAACCTGGTTTCGATCAATATTTTAGAGGATAACACCGGTTAGGTCTGGGTTAGGTCTGGGATTTGCGCGCATCTGGCTTATACTTTCGCCTTTTTCGCAAACTTGTTGGCCAGATCCTGGGTATTTTCCGTGTTTGAATCACGTAGTAATGTGGTAACACACTGAAGCAGTCAATTAAACCTGGTTTCGATCAATATTTCAGAGGATAACACCGGTTAGGTCTGGGTTAGGTCTGGGTTATGCCCGCATCTGGCTCATGATTTTGCCTTCTTCGCATACTTGTTGGCCAGATCCTGGGTTTTTTTCGTGTTTGAATCACGTAGTAATGTGGTAATACACTGAAGCAGTCAATTAACCCTGGTTTCGATCAATATTTTAGAGGATAACACCGGTTAGGTCTGGGTTAGGTCTGGGTTATGCCCGCATCTGGCTCATGATTTTGCCTTCTTCGCATACTTGTTGGCCAGATCCTGGGTTTTTTTCGTGTTTGAATCACGTAGTAATGTGGTAACACACTGAAGCTGTCAATTGAACCTGGTTTCGATCAATATTTTAGAGGATAAGACCGGTTAGGTCTGGGTTAGGTCTGGGTTATGCCCGCATCTGGCTCTTGATGTTGCCTTCTTCGCATACTTGTTGGCCAGATCCTGCGTTTTTTCCGTGTTTGAATCACGTAGTAATGTGGTAACACACTGAAGCAGTCAATTAAATCTGGTTTCGATCAATATTTCAGAGGATAACACCGGTTAGGTCTGGGTTAGGTCTGGGAAATGCGCGCATCTGGCTTATTCTTTCGCCTTCTTCGCATACTTCTTGGCCAGATCCTGGGTTTTTTTCGTGTTTGAATCACGTAGGAATGTGGTAACACACTGAAGCAGTGAATTAGTCCTGGTTTCGATCAATATTTTAGAGGATAACACCGGTTAGGTCTGGGTTAGGTCCGGGATATGCCCGCATCTGGCTCATGATTTTGCCTTCTTCGCATGCTTGTTGGGCAGATCCAGGGTTTTTTTCGTGTTTGAATCACGTAGTAATGTGGTAACACTCTGAAGCAGTCAATTAAACCTGGTTTCGATCAATATTTCAGAGGATAACACCGGTTAGGTCTGGGTTAGGTCTGGGATATGCGCGCATCTGGCTTATACTTTCGCCTTTTTCGCAAACTTGATGGCTGGATCCTGGGTTTTTTTCGGGTTTGAATAACGCAGTAATGTGGTACCACACTGAAGCAGTCAATTAAACCTGGTTTCGATCAATATTTTAGAGGATAACGCCGGTTAGGTCTGGGTTAGGTCTGGGTTATGCCCGCATCTGGCTCATGATTTTGCCTTCTTCGCATACTTGTTGGCCAGATCCTGGGTTTTTTTCGTGTTTGAATCACGTAGTAATGTGGTAACACACTGAAGCAGTCAATTAAATCTGGTTTCGATCAATATTTTAGAGGATAACACCGGTTAGGTCTGGTTTAGGTCTGGGTTATGCCCGCATCTGGCTCATGATTTTGCCTTCTTCGCATACTTGTTGGCCAGATCCTGGGTTTTTTTCGTGCTTGAATCACGTAGTAATGTGGTAATACACTGAAGCAGTCAATAAAACCTGGTTTCGATCAATATTTTAGAGGATAACACCGGTTAGGCCTGGGTTAGGGTCTGGGTTATGCCCGCATCTAGCTCATGATTTTGCCTTCTTCGCAAACTTGTTGGCCAGATCCTGGGGTTTTTTCGTGTTTGAATCACGTAGTAATGTGGTAACACACTGAAGCAGTCAATTAAACCTGGTTTCGATCAATATTTTAGAGGATAACACCGGTTAGGTCTGGGTTAGGTCTGGGTTATGCCCGCATCTGGCTCATGATTTTGCCTTCTTCGCATACTTGTTGGCCAGATCCTGGGTTTTTTTCGTGTTTGAATCACGTAGTAATGTGGTAACACACTGAAGCTGTCAATTAAACCTGGTTTCGATCAATATTTTAGAGGATAACACCGGTTAGGTCTGGGTTAGGTCTGGGATATGCGCGCATCTGGCTTATATTTTCACCTTTTTAGCAAACTTGTTGGCCAGATCCTGGGTTTTTTCCGTGTTTGATCACGTAGTAATGTGGTAACACACTGAAGCTGTCAATTAAACCTGGTTTCGATCAATATTTTAGAGGATGACACCGGTTAGGTCTGGGTTAGGTCTGGGTTATGCCCGCATCTGGCTCATGATTTTGCCTTCTTCGCATACTTGTTGGCCAGATCCTGGGATTTTTTCGTGTTTGAATCACGTAGTAATGTGGTAACACACTGAAGCTGTCAATTAAACCTGGTTTCGATCAATATTTCAGAGGATAACACCGGTTAGGTCTGGGTTAGGTCTGGGATATGCGCGCATCTGGCTTATACTTTCGCCTTTTTCGCAAACTTGATGGCTAGATCCTGGGTTTTTTTCGGGTTTGAATAACGCAGTAATGTGGTACCACACTGAAGCAGTCAATTAAACCTGGTTTCGATCAATATTTTAGAGGATAACGCCGGTTAGGTCTGGGTTAGGTCTGGGTTATGCCCGCATCTGGCTCATGATTTTGCCTTCTTCGCATACTTGTTGGCCAGATCCTGGGTTTTTTCCGTGTTTGAATCACGTAGTAATGTGGTTATACACTGAAGCAGTCAATAAAACTTGGTTTCGATCAATATTTTACAGGATAACACCGGTTAGGTCTGGGTTAGGTCTGGGTTATGCCCGCATCTGGCTCATGATTTTGCCTTCTTCGCATACTTGTTGGCCAGATCCTGGGGTTTTTTCGTGTTTGAATCACGTAGTAATGTGGTAACACACTGAAGCAGTCAATTAAACCTGGTTTCGATCAATATTTTAGAGGATAACACCGGTTAGGTCTGGGATAGGTCCGGGATATGCCCGCATCTGGCTCATGATTTTGCCTTCTTCGCATACTTATTGGCCAGATGCTGGGTTTTTTTCGTGGTTGAATCACGTAGTAATGTGGTAACACACTGAAGCAGTCAATTAAACCTGGTTTCGATCAATATTTCAGAGGATAACGCCGGTTAGGTCTGGGTTAGGTCTGGGTTATGCCCGCATCTGGCTCATGATTTTGCCTTCTTCGCATACTTGTTGGCCAGATCCTGGGTTTTTTTCGTGTTTGAATCACGTAGTAATGTGGTAACACACTGAAGCAGTCAATTAAACCTGGTTTCGATCAATATTTTAGAGGATAACACCGGTTAGGTCTGGGATAGGTCCGGGATATGCCCGCATCTGGCTCATGATTTTGCCTTCTTCGCATACTTATTGGCCAGATGCTGGGTTTTTTTCGTGGTTGAATCACGTAGTAATGTGGTAACACACTGAAGCAGTCAATTAAACCTGGTTTCGATCAATATTTCAGAGGATAACGCCGGTTAGGTCTGGGTTAGGTCTGGGTTATGCCCGCATCTGGCTCATGATTTTGCCTTCTTCGCATACTTGTTGGCCAGATCCTGGGTTTTTAACGTGTTTGAATCACGTAGTAATGTGGTAATACACTGAAGCAGTCAATAAAACCTGGTTTCGATCAATATTTTAGAGGATAACACCGGTTAGGTCTGGGTTAGGTCTGGGTTATGCCCGCATCTGGCTCATGATTTTGCCTTCTTCGCATACTTGTTGGCCAGATCCTGGGTTTTTTTCGTGTTTGAATCACGTAGTAATGTGGTAATACACTGAAGCAGTCAATAAAACCTGATTTCGATCAATATTTTAGAGGATAACACCGGTTAGGTCTGGGTTAGGTCTCGGTTATGGCCGCATCTGGCTTATACTTTCGCCTTTTTCGCAAACTTGTTGGCCAGATCCTGGGTTTTTTCGTGTGTGGATCACGTAGTAATGTGGTAGCACACTGAAGCAGTCAAGAAAACCTGGTTTCGATCAATATTTTAGAGGGTAACACCGGTTAGGTCTGGGTTAGGTCTGGGTTATGCCCGCATCTGGCTCATGATTTTGCCTTCTTCGCATACTTGTTGGCCAGATCCTGGGTTTTTTTCGTGTTTGAATCACGTAGTAATGTGGTGACACACTGAAGCAGTCAATTAAACCTGGTTTCGATCAATATTTTAGAGGATAACGCCGGTTAGGTCTGGGTTAGGTCTGGGAAATGCGCGCATCTGGCTTATACTTTCGCCTTCTTCGCATACTTGTTGGTCAGATCCTGGGTTTTTTTCGTGTTTGAATCACGTAGGAATGTGGTAACACACTGAAGCAGTCAATTAAACCTGGTTTCGATCAATATCTTACAGGATAACACCGGTTAGGTCTGGGTTAGGTCCGGGATATGCCCGCATCTGGCTCATGATTTTGCCTTCTTCGCATACTTGTTGGCCAGATCCTGGGTTTTTTTCGTGTTTGAATCACGTAGTAATCTGGTAACACACTGAAGCTGTCAATTAAACCTGGTTTCGATCAATATTTTAGAGGATAACACCGGTTAGGTCTGGGTTAGGTCTGGGTTATGCCCGCATCTAGCTCATGATTTTGCCTTCTTCGCATACTTGTTGGCCAGATCCTGGGTTTTTTCCGTGTTTGAATCACGTAGTAATGTGGTAACACACTGAAGCAGTCAATTAAACCTGGTTTCGATCAATATTTTAGAGGATAACAACGGTTAGGTCTGGGTTAGGTCTGGGTTATGCCCGCATCTGGCTCATGATTTTGCCTTCTTCGCATACTTGTTGGCCAGATCCTGGGTTTTTTTCGTGTTTGAATCACGTAGTAATGTGGTAATACACTGAAGCAATCAATAAAACCTGGTTTCGATCAATATTTTAGAGGATAACACCGGTTAGGTCTGGGTTAGGTCTGGGTTATGCCCGCATCTAGCTCATGATTTTGCCTTCTTCGCATACTTGTTGGCCAGATCCTGGGGTTTTTTCGTGTTTGAATCACGTAGTAATGTGGTAACACACTGAAGCAGTCAATTAAACCTGGTTTCGATCAATATTTTAGAGGATAACACCGGTTAGGTCTGGGATAGGTCCGGGATATGCCCGCATCTGGCTCATGATTTTGCCTTCTTCGCATACTTGTTGGCCAGATCCTGGGTTTTTTTCGTGGTTGAATCACGTAGTAATGTGGTAACTCACTGAAGCAGTCAATTAAACCTGGTTTCGATCAATATTTTAGAGGATAACGCCGGTTAGGTCTGGGTTAGGTCTGGGAAATGCGCGCATCTGGCTTATACTTTCGCCTTCTTCGCATACTTGTTGGTCAGATCCTGGGTTTTTTTCGTGTTTGAATCACGTAGGAATGTGGTACCACACTGATGCAGTCAATTAAACCTGGTTTCGATCAATATTTCAGAGGATAACACCGGTTAGGTCTGGGTTAGGTCCGGGATATGCCCGCATCTGGCTCATGATTTTGCCTTCTTCGCATACTTGTTGGCCAGATCCTGGGTTTTTTTCGTGTTTGTATCACGTAGTAATGTGGTAACACACTGAAGCAGTCAATTAAACCTGGTTTCGATCAATATTTCAGAGGATAACAACGGTTAGGTCTGGGTTAGGTCTGGGAAATGCGCGCATCTGGCTTATACTTTCGCCTTTTACGCAAACTTGTTGGCCAGATCCTGGGTTTTTTCGTGTTTGAATCACGTAGTAATGTGGTAGCACACTGAAGCAGTCAAGAAAACCTGGTTTCGATCAATATTTTAGAGGATAACACCGGTTAGGTCTGGGTTAGGTCTGGGTTATGCCCGCATCTGGCTCATGATTTTGCCTTCTTCGCATACTTGTTGGCCAGATCCTGGGTTTTTTTTGTGTTTGAATCACATAGTAATGAGGTAATACACTGAAGCAGTCAATTAAACCTGGTTTCGACCAATATTTCAGAGGATAACACCGGTTAGGTCTGGGTTAGGTCCGGGATATGCCCGCATCTGGCTCATGATTTTGCCTTCTTCGCATACTTGTTGGCCAGATCCTGGGTTTTTTTCGTGTTTGTATCACGTAGTAATGTGGTAACACACTGAAGCAGTCAATTAAACCTGGTTTCGATCAATATTTCAGAGGATAACAACGGTTAGGTCTGGGTTAGGTCTGGGAAATGCGCGCATCTGGCTTATACTTTCGCCTTTTTCGCAAACTTGTTGGCCAGATCCTGGGTTTTTTCGTGTTTGAATCACGTAGTAATGTGGTAGCACACTGAAGCAGTCAAGAAAACCTGGTTTCGATTAATATTTTAGAGGATAACACCGGTTTGGTCTGGGTTAGGTCTGGGTTATGCCCGCATCTGGCTCATGATTTCGCCTTCTTCGCATACTTGTTGGTCAGATCCTGGGTTTTTTTCGTGTTTGAATCACGTAGGAATGTGGTAACACACTGAAGCAGTCAATTAAACCTAGTTTCGATCAATATTTTACAGGATAACACCGGTTAGGTCTGGGTTAGGTCCGGGATATGCCCGCATCTGGCTCATGATTTTGCCTTCTTCGCATACTTGTTGGCCAGATCCTGGGTTTTTTTCGTGTTTGAATCACGTAGTAATCTGGTAACACACTGAAGCTGTCAATTAAACCTGGTTTCGATCAATATTTTAGAGGATAACACCGGTTAGGTCTGGGTTAGGTCTCGGTTATGCCCGCATCTGGCTCATGATTTTGCCTTCTTCGCATACTTGTTGGCCAGATCCTGGGTATTTTGCGTGTTTGAATCACGTAGTAATGTGGTAACACACTGAAGCAGTCAATTAAACCTGGTTTCGATCAATATTTTAGAGGATAACACCGGTTAGGTCTGGGTTAGGTCTGGGATTTGCGCGCATCTGGCTTATACTTTCGCCTTTTTCGCTAACTTGTTGGCCAGATCCTGGGTATTTTCCGTGTTTGAATCACGTAGTAATGTGGTAACACACTGAAGCAGTCAATTAAACCTGGTTTCGATCAATAGTTTAGAGGATAACACCGGTTAGGTCGGGGTTAGGTCTGGGTTATGCCCGCATCTGGCTCATGATTTGGCTTCTTCGCATACTTGTTGGCCAGATCCTGGGTTTTTTCCGTGTTTGAATCACGTAGTAATGTGGTAACACACTGAAGCAGTCAATTAAACCTGGTTTCGATCAATATTTTAGAGGATAACACCGGATAGGTCTGGGTTAGGTCCGGGATATGCCCGCACCTGGCTCATGATTTTGCCTTCTTCGCATACTTGTTGGCCAGATCCTGGGTATTTTCCGTGTTTGAATCACGTAGTAATTTGGTACCACACTGAAGCAGTCAATTAAACCTGGTTTCGACCAATATTTTAGAGGATAACACCGGTTAGGTCTGGGTTAGGTCTGGGATATGCGCGCATCTGGCTCATGATTTTGCCTTCTTCGCATACTTGTTGGCCAGATCCTGGGGTTTTTTTGTATTTGAATCACATAGTAATGAGGTAATACACTGAAGCAGTCAATAAAACCTGGTTTCGACCAATATTTTAGAGGATAACACCGGTTAGGTCTGGGTTAGGTCTGGGATATGCGCGCATCTGGCTCATGATTTTGCCTTCTTCGCATACTTGTTGGCCAGATCCTGGGGTTTTTTCGTGTTTGAATCACGTAGTAATGTGGTAATACACTGAAGCAGTCAATAAAACCTGGTTTCGATTAATATTTTAGAGGATAACACCGGTTTGGTCTGGGTTAGGTCTGGGTTATGCCCGCATCTGGCTCATGATTTTGCCTTCTTCGCATACTTGTTGGCCAGATCCTGGGTTTTTTTCGTGTTTGAATCACGTAGTAATGTGGTGACACACTGAAGCAGTCAATTAAACCTGGTTTCGATCAATATTTTAGAGGATAACGCCGGTTAGGTCTGGGTTAGGTCTGGGAAATGCGCGCATCTGGCGTATACTTTCGCCTTCTTCGCATACTTGTTGGTCAGATCCTGGGTTTTTTTCGTGTTTGAATCACGTAGGAATGTGGTAACACACTGAAGCAGTCAATTAAACCTAGTTTCGATCAATATTTTACAGGATAACACCGGTTAGGTCTGGGTTAGGTCCGGGATATGCCCGCATCTGGCTCATGATTTTGCCTTCTTCGCATACTTGTTGGCCAGATCCTGGGTTTTTTTCGTGTTTGAATCACGTAGTAATCTGGTAACACACTGAAGCTGTCAATTAAACCTGGTTTCGATCAATATTTTAGAGGATAACACCGGTTAGGTCTGGGTTAGGTCTCGGTTATGCCCGCATCTGGCTCATGATTTTGCCTTCTTCGCATACTTGTTGGCCAGATCCTGGGTATTTTCCGTGTTTGAATCACGTAGTAATGTGGTAACACACTGAAGCAGTCAATTAAACCTGGTTTCGATCAATATTTTAGAGGATAACACCGGTTAGGTCTGGGTTAGGTCTGGGATTTGCGCGCATCTGGCTTATACTTTCGCCTTTTTCGCTAACTTGTTGGCCAGATCCTGGGTATTTTCCGTGTTTGAATCACGTAGTAATGTGGTAACACACTGAAGCAGTCAATTAAACCTGGTTTCGATCAATAGTTTAGAGGATAACACCGGTTAGGTCGGGGTTAGGTCTGGGTTATGCCCGCATCTGGCTCATGATTTGGCTTCTTCGCATACTTGTTGGCCAGATCCTGGGTTTTTTCCGTGTTTGAATCACGTAGTAATGTGGTAACACACTGAAGCAGTCAATTAAACCTGGTTTCGATCAATATTTTAGAGGATAACACCGGATAGGTCTGGGTTAGGTCCGGGATATGCCCGCACCTGGCTCATGATTTTGCCTTCTTCGCATACTTGTTGGCCAGATCCTGGGTATTTTCCGTGTTTGAATCACGTAGTAATTTGGTAACACACTGAAGCAGTCAATTAAACCTGGTTTCGATCAATATTTTAGAGGATAACACCGGTTAGGTCTGGGTTAGGTCTGGGATTTGCGCGCATCTGGCTTATACTTTCGCCTTTGTCGCAAACTTGATGGCTAGATCCTGGGTTTTTTTCGGGTTTGAATAACGCAGTAATGTGGTACCACACTGAAGCAGTCTATTAAACCTGGTTTCGATCAATATTTTAGAGGATAACGCCGGTTAGGTCTGGGTTAGGTCTGGGTTATGCCCGCATCTGGCTCATGATTTTGCCTTCTTCGCATACTTGTTGGCCAGATCCTGGGTTTTTTTCGTGTTTGAATCACGTAGTAATGTGGTAACACACTGAAGCTGTCAATTAAACCTGGTTTCGATCAATATTTCAGAGGATATCACCGGTTAGGTCTGGGTTAGGTCTGGGATATGCGCGCATCTGGCTTATACTTTCGCCTTTTTCGCAAACTTGATGGCTAGATCCTGGGTTCTTTTCGTGTTTGAATCACGTAGTAATGTGGTAACGCACTGAAGCAGTCAATTAAACCTGGTTTCTATCAATATTTTAGAGGATAACACCGATTAGGTCTGGGTTAGGTCCGGGATATGCCCGCATCTGGCTCATGATTTTGCCTTTTTCGCATACTTGTTGGCCAGATCCTGCGTTTTTTTCGTGTTTGAATCACGTAGTAATGTGGTAACACACTGAAGCTGTCAATTAAACCTGGTTTCGATCAATATTTTAGAGGATAACACCGGTTAGGTCTGGGTTAGGTCTGGGTTATGCCCGCATCTGGCTCATGATTTTGCCTTCTTCGCATACTTATTGGCCAGATGCTGGGTTTTTTTCGTGGTTGAATCACGTAGTAATGTGGTAACACACTGAAGCAGTCAATTAAACCTGGTTTCGATCAATATTTCAGAGGATAACGCCGGTTAGGTCTGGGTTAGGTCTGGGTTATGCCCGCATCTGGCTCATGATTTTGCCTTCTTCGCATACTTGTTGGCCAGATCCTGGGTTTTTAACGTGTTTGAATCACGTAGTAATGTGGTAATACACTGAAGCAGTCAATAAAACCTGGTTTCGATCAATATTTTAGAGGATAACACCGGTTAGGTCTGGGTTAGGTCTGAGTTATGCCCGCATCTGGCTCATGATTTTGCCTTCTTCGCATACTTGTTGGCCAGATCCTGGGTTTTTTTCGTGTTTGAATCACGTAGTAATGTGGTAATACACTGAAGCAGTCAATAAAACCTGGTTTCGATCAATATTTTAGAGGATAACACCGGTTAGGTCTGGGTTAGGTCTGGGTTATGGCCGCATCTGGCTTATACTTTCGCCTTTTTCGCAAACTTGTTGGCCAGATCCTGGGTTTTTTCGTGTTTGAATCACGTAGTAATGTGGTAGCACACTGAAGCAGTCAAGAAAACCTGGTTTCGATCAATATTTTAGAGGGTAACACCGGTTAGGTCTGGGTTAGGTCTGGGTTATGCCCGCATCTGGCTCATGATTTTGCCTTCTTCGCATACTTGTTGGCCAGATCCTGGGTTTTTTTCGTGTTTGAATCACGTAGTAATGTGGTGACACACTGAAGCAGTCAATTAAACCTGGTTTCGATCAATATTTTAGAGGATAACACCGGTTAGGTCTGGGTTAGGTCTGGGTTATGCCCGCATCTAGCTCATGATTTTGCCTTCTTCGCATACTTGTTGGCCAGATCCTGGGTTTTTTCCGTGTTTGAATCACGTAGTAATGTGGTAACACACTGAAGCAGTCAATTAAACCTGGTTTCGATCAATATTTTAGAGGATAACACCGGTTAGGTCTGGGTTAGGTCTGGGTTATGCCCGCATCTGGCTCATGATTTTGCCTTCTTCGCATACTTGTTGGCCAGATCCTGGGTTTTTTTCGTGTTTGAATCACGTAGTAATGTGGTAATACACTGAAGCAGTCAATAGAACCTGGTTTCGATCAATATTTTAGAGGATAACACCGGTTAGGTCTGGGTTATGCCCGCATCTAGCTCATGATTTTGCCTTCTTCGCATACTTGTTGGCCAGATCCTGGGGTTTTTTCGTGTTTGAATCACGTAGTAATGTGGTAACACACTGAAGCAGTCAATTAAACCTGGTTTCGATCAATATTTTAGAGGATAACACCGGTTAGGTCTGGGATAGGTCCAGGATATGCCCGCATCTGGCTCATGATTTTGCCTTCTTCGCATACTTGTTGGCCAGATCCTGGGTTTTTTTCGTGTTTGAATCACGTAGTAATGTGGTGACACACTGAAGCAGTCAATTAAACCTGGTTTCGATCAATATTTTAGAGGATAACACCGGTTAGGTCTGGGTTAGGTCTGGGTTATGCCCGCATCTAGCTCATGATTTTGCCTTCTTCGCATACTTGTTGGCCAGATCCTGGGTTTTTTCCGTGTTTGAATCACGTAGTAATGTGGTAACACACTGAAGCAGTCAATTAAACCTGGTTTCGATCAATATTTTAGAGGATAACACCGGTTAGGTCTGGGTTAGGTCTGGGTTATGCCCGCATCTGGCTCATGATTTTGCCTTCTTCGCATACTTGTTGGCCAGATCCTGGGTTTTTTTCGTGTTTGAATCACGTAGTAATGTGGTAATACACTGAAGCAGTCAATAGAACCTGGTTTCGATCAATATTTTAGAGGATAACACCGGTTAGGTCTGGGTTATGCCCGCATCTAGCTCATGATTTTGCCTTCTTCGCATACTTGTTGGCCAGATCCTGGGGTTTTTTCGTGTTTGAATCACGTAGTAATGTGGTAACACACTGAAGCAGTCAATTAAACCTGGTTTCGATCAATATTTTAGAGGATAACACCGGTTAGGTCTGGGATAGGTCCAGGATATGCCCGCATCTGGCTCATGATTTTGCCTTCTTCGCATACTTGTTGGCCAGATCCTGGGTTTTTTTCGTGGTTGAATCACGTAGTAATGTGGTAACTCACTGAAGCAGTCAATTAAACCTGGTTTCGATCAATATTTTAGAGGATAACGCCGGTTAGGTCTGGGTTAGGTCTGGGAAATGCGCGCATCTGGCTTATACTTTCGCCTTCTTCGCATACTTGTTGGTCAGATCCTGGGTTTTTTTCGTGTTTGAATCACGTAGGAATGTGGTACCACACTGATGCAGTCAATTAAACCTGGTTTCGATCAATATTTCAGAGGATAACACCGGTTAGGTCTGGGTTAGGTCCGGGATATGCCCGCATCTGGCTCATGATTTTGCCTTCTTCGCATACTTGTTGGCCAGATCCTGGGTTTTTTTCGTGTTTGTATCACGTAGTAATGTGGTAACACACTGAAGCAGTCAATTAAACCTGGTTTCGATCAATATTTCAGAGGATAACAACGGTTAGGTCTGGGTTAGGTCTGGGAAATGCGCGCATCTGGCTTATACTTTCGCCTTTTTCGCAAACTTGTTGGCCAGATCCTGGGTTTTTTCGTGTTTGAATCACGTAGTAATGTGGTAGCACACTGAAGCAGTCAAGAAAACCTGGTTTCGATCAATATTTTAGAGGATAACACCGGTTAGGTCTGGGTTAGGTCTGGGTTATGCCCGCATCTGGCTCATGATTTTGCCTTCTTCGCATACTTGTTGGCCAGATCCTGGGTTTTTTTTGTGTTTGAATCACATAGTAATGAGGTAATACACTGAAGCAGTCAATTAAACCTGGTTTCGACCAATATTTTAGAGGATAACACCGGTTAGGTCTGGGTTAGGTCTGGGATATGCGCGCATCTGGCTCATGATTTTGCCTTCTTCGCATACTTGTTGGCCAGATCCTGGGTTTTTTTTGTGTTTGAATAACATAGTAATGAGGTAATACACTGAAGCAGTCAATTAAACCTGGTTTCGACCAATATTTTAGAGGATAACACCGGTTAGGTCTGGGTTAGGTCTGGGAAATGCGCGCATCTGGCTTATACTTTCGCCTTCTTCGCATACTTGTTGGTCAGATCCTGGGATTTTTTCGTGTTTGAATCACGTAGGAATGTGGTACCACACTGATGCAGTCAATTAAACCTGGTTTCGATCAATATTTCAGAGGATAACACCGGTTAGGTCTGGGTTAGGTCCGGGATATGCCCGCATCTGGCTCATGATTTTGCCTTCTTCGCATACTTGTTGGTCAGATCCTGGGTTTTTTTCGTGTTTGAATCACGTAGGAATGTGGTAACACACTGAAGCAGTCAATTAAACCTGGTTTCGATCAATATTTTACAGGATAACACCGGTTAGGTCTGGGTTAGGTCCGGGATATGCCCGCATCTGGCTCATGATTTTGCCTTCTTCGCATACTTGTTGGCCAGATCCTGGGTTTTTTTCGTGTTTGAATCACGTAGTAATCTGGTAACACACTGAAGCTGTCAATTAAACCTGGTTTCGATCAATATTTTAGAGGATAACACCGGTTAGGTCTGGGTTAGGTCTCGGTTATGCCCGCATCTGGCTCATGATTTTGCCTTCTTCGCATACTTGTTGGCCAGATCCTGGGTATTTTCCGTGTTTGAATCACGTAGTAATGTGGTAACACACTGAAGCAGTCAATTAAACCTGGTTTCGATCAATATTTTAGAGGATAACACCGGTTTGGTCTGGGTTAGGTCTGGGATTTGCGCGCATCTGGCTTATACTTTCGCCTTTTTCGCTAACTTGTTGGCCAGATCCTGGGTATTTTCCGTGTTTGAATCACGTAGTAATGTGGTAACACACTGAGGCAGTCAATTAAACCTGGTTTCGATCAATAGTTTAGAGGATAACACCGGTTAGGTCGGGGTTAGGTCTGGGTTATGCCCGCATCTGGCTCATGATTTGGCTTCTTCGCATACTTGTTGGCCAGATCCTGGGTTTTTTCCGTGTTTGAATCACGTAGTAATGTGGTAACACACTGAAGCAGTCAATTAAACCTGGTTTCGATCAATATTTTAGAGGATAACACCGGTTAGGTCTGGGTTAGGTCCGGGATATGCCCGCACCTGGCTCATGATTTTGCCTTCTTCGCATACTTGTTGGCCAGATCCTGGGTATTTTCCGTGTTTGAATCACGTAGTAATTTGGTAACACACTGAAGCAGTCAATTAAACCTGGTTTCGATTAATATTTTAGAGGATAACACCGGTTTGGTCTGGGTTAGGTCTGGGTTATGCCCGCATCTGGCTCATGATTTTGCCTTCTTCGCATACTTGTTGGCCAGATCCTGGGTTTTTTTCGTGTTGAATCACGTAGTAATGTGGTGACACACTGAAGCAGTCAATTAAACCTGGTTTCGATCAATATTTTAGAGGATAACGCCGGTTAGGTCTGGGTTAGGTCTGGGAAATGCGCGCATCTGGCTTATACTTTCGCCTTCTTCGCATACTTGTTCGTCAGATCCTGGGTTTTTTTCGTGTTTGAATCACGTAGGAATGTGGTAACACACTGAAGCAGTCAATTAAACCTGGTTTCGATCAATATTTTACAGGATAACACCGGTTAGGTCTGGGTTAGGTCCGGGATATGCCCGCATCTGGCTCATGATTTTGCCTTCTGCGCATACTTGTTGGCCAGATCCTGGGTTTTTTTCGTGTTTGAATCACGTAGTAATCTGGTAACACACTGAAGCTGTCAATTAAACCTGGTTTCGATCAATATTTTAGAGGATAACACCGGTTAGGTCTGGGTTAGGTCTCGGTTATGCCCGCATCTGGCTCATGATTTTGCCTTCTTCGCATACTTGTTGGCCAGATCCTGGGTATTTTCCGTGTTTGAATCACGTAGTAATGTGGTAACACACTGAAGCAGTCAATTAAACCTGGTTTCGATCAATATTTTAGAGGATAACACCGGTTAGGTCTGGGTTAGGTCTGGGATTTGCGCGCATCTGGCTCATGATTTTGCCTTCTTCGCATACTTGTTGGCCAGATCCTGGGTATTTTCCGTGTTTGAATCACGTAGTAATTTGGTAACACACTGAAGCAGTCAATTAAACCTGGTTTCGATTAATATTTTAGAGGATAACACCGGTTTGGTCTGGGTTAGGTCTGGGTTATGCCCGCATCTGGCTCATGATTTTGCCTTCTTCGCATACTTGTTGGCCAGATCCTGGGTTTTTTTCGTGTTGAATCACGTAGTAATGTGGTGACACACTGAAGCAGTCAATTAAACCTGGTTTCGATCAATATTTTAGAGGATAACGCCGGTTAGGTCTGGGTTAGGTCTGGGAAATGCGCGCATCTGGCTTATACTTTCGCCTTCTTCGCATACTTGTTCGTCAGATCCTGGGTTTTTTTCGTGTTTGAATCACGTAGGAATGTGGTAACACACTGAAGCAGTCAATTAAACCTGGTTTCGATCAATATTTTACAGGATAACACCGGTTAGGTCTGGGTTAGGTCCGGGATATGCCCGCATCTGGCTCATGATTTTGCCTTCTTCGCATACTTGTTGGCCAGATCCTGGGTTTTTTTCGTGTTTGAATCACGTAGTAATCTGGTAACACACTGAAGCTGTCAATTAAACCTGGTTTCGATCAATATTTTAGAGGATAACACCGGTTAGGTCTGGGTTAGGTCTCGGTTATGCCCGCATCTGGCTCATGATTTTGCCTTCTTCGCATACTTGTTGGCCAGATCCTGGGTATTTTCCGTGTTTGAATCACGTAGTAATGTGGTAACACACTGAAGCAGTCAATTAAACCTGGTTTCGATCAATATTTTAGAGGATAACACCGGTTAGGTCTGGGTTAGGTCTGGGATTTGCGCGCATCTGGCTTATACTTTCGCCTTTTTCGCTAACTTGTTGGCCAGATCCTGGGTATTTTCCGTGTTTGAAACACGTAGTAATGTGGTAACACACTGAAGCAGTCAATTAAACCTGGTTTCGATCAATAGTTTAGAGGATAACACCGGTTAGGTCGGGGTTAGGTCTGGGTTATGCCCGCATCTGGCTCATTATTTGGCTTCTTCGCATACTTGTTGGCCAGATCCTGGGTTTTTTCCGTGTTTGAATCACGTAGTAATGTGGTAACACACTGAAGCAGTCAATTAAACCTGGTTTCGATCAATATTTTAGAGGATAACACCGGATAGGTCTGGGTTAGGTCCGCGATATGCCCGCACCTGGCTCATGATTTTGCCTTCTTCGCATACTTGTTGGCCAGATCCTGGGTATTTTCCGTGTTTGAATCACGTAGTAATTTGGTAACACACTGAAGCAGTCAATTAAACCTGGTTTCGATCAATATTTTAGAGGATAACACCGGTTAGGTCTGGGTTAGGTCTGGGATTTGCGCGCATCTGGCTTATACTTTCGCCTTTGTCGCAAACTTGATGGCTAGATCCTGGGTTTTTTTCGGGTTTGAATAACGCAGTAATGTGGTACCACACTGAAGCAGTCTATTAAACCTGGTTTCGATCAATATTTTAGAGGATAACGCCGGTTAGGTCTGGGTTAGGTCTGGGTTATGCCCGCATCTGGCTCATGATTTTGCCTTCTTCGCATACTTGTTGGCCAGATCCTGGGTTTTTTTCGTGTTTGAATCACGTAGTAATGTGGTAACACACTGAAGCTGTCAATTAAACCTGGTTTCGATCAATATTTCAGAGGATATCACCGGTTAGGTCTGGGTTAGGTCTGGGATATGCGCGCATCTGGCTTATACTTTCGCCTTTTTCGCAAACTTGATGGCTAGATCCTGGGTTCTTTTCGTGTTTGAATCACGTAGTGATGTGGTAACGCACTGAAGCAGTCAATTAAACCTGGTTTCTATCAATATTTTAGAGGATAACACCGATTAGGTCTGGGTTAGGTCCGGGATATGCCCGCATCTGGCTCATGATTTTGCCTTTTTCGCATACTTGTTGGCCAGATCCTGCGTCTTTTTCGTGTTTGAATCACGTAGTAATGTGGTAACACACTGAAGCTGTCAATTAAACCTGGTTTCGATCAATATTTTAGAGGATAACACCGGTTAGGTCTGGGTTAGGTCTGGGTTATGCCCGCATCTGGCTCATGATTTTGCCTTCTTCGCATACTTGTTGGCCAGATCCTGGGGTTTTTTCGTGTTTGAATCACGTAGTAATGTGGTAACACACTGAAGCAGTCAATTAAACCTGGTTTCGATCAATATTTTAGAGGATAACACCGGTTAGGTCTGGGTTAGGTCTGGGATATGCGCGCATCTGGCTCATGATTTTGCCTTCTTCGCATACTTGTTGGCCAGATGCTGGGTTTTTTTCGTGGTTGAATCACGTAGTAATGTGGTAACACACTGAAGCAGTCAATTAAACCTGGTTTCGATCAATATTTTAGAGGATAACGCCGGTTAGGTCTGGGTTAGGTCTGGGTTATGCCCGCATCTGGCTCATGATTTTGCCTTCTTCGCATACTTGTTGGCCAGATCCTGGGTTTTTTCCGTGTTTGAATCACGTAGTAATGTGGTAACACACTGAAGCAGTCAATTAAACCTGGTTTCGATCAATATTTTAGAGGATAACACCGGTTAGGTCTGGGTTAGGTCTGGGTTATGCCCGCATCTGGCTCATGATTTTGCCTTCTTCGCATACTTGTTGGCCAGATCCTGGGTTTTTTTCGTGTTTGAACTACGTAGTAATGTGGTAATACACTGAAGCAGTCAATAAAACCTGGTTTCGATCAATATTTTAGAGGATAACACCGGTTAGGTCTGGGTTAGGTCTGGGTTATGCCCGCATCTAGCTCATGATTTTGCCTTCTTCGCATACTTGTTGGCCAGATCCTGGGGTTTTTTCGTGTTTGAATCACGTAGTAATGTGGTAACACACTGAAGCAGTCAATTAAACCTGGTTTCGATCAATATTTTAGAGGATAACACCGGTTAGGTCTGGGATAGGTCCGGGATATGCCCGCATCTGGCTCATGATTTTGCCTTCTTCGCATACTTGTTGGCCAGATCCTGGGTTTTTTTCGTGGTTGAATCACGCAGTAATGTGGTAACTCACTGAAGCAGTCAATTAAACCTGGTTTCGATCAATATTTCAGAGGATAACAACGGTTAGGTCTGGGTTAGGTCTGGGAAATGCGCGCATCTGGCTTATACTTTCGCCTTCTTCGCATACTTGTTGGTCAGATCCTGGGTATTTTCCGTGTTTGAATCACGTAGTAATGTGGTAACACACTGAAGCAGTCAATTAAACCTGGTTTCGATCAATATTTTAGAGGATAACACCGGTTAGGTCTGGGTTAGGTCTGGGATTTGCGCGCATCTGGCTTATACTTTCGCCTTTTTCGCAAACTTGTTGGCCAGATCCCGGGTATTTTCCGTGTTTGAATCACGTAGTAATGTGGTAACACACTGAAGCAGTCAATTAAACCTGGTTTCGATCAATAGTTTAGAGGATAACACCGGTTAGGTCGGGGTTAGGTCTGGGTTATGCCCGCATCTGGCTCATGATTTGGCTTCTTCGCATACTTGTTGGCCAGATCCTGGGTTTTTTCCGTGTTTGAATCTCGTAGTAATGTGGTAACACACTGAAGCAGTCAATTAAACCTGGTTTCGATCAATATTTTAGAGGATAACACCGGTTAGGTCTGGGTTAGGTCCGGGATATGCCTGCATCTGGCTCATGATTTTGCCTTCTTCGCATACTTGTTGGCCAGATCCTGGGTATTTTCCGTGTTTGAATCACGTAGTAATTTGGTAACACACTGAAGCAGTCAATTAAACCTGGTTTCGATCAATATTTTAGAGGATAACACCGGTTAGGTCTGGGTTAGGTCTGGGATTTGCGCGCATCTGGCTTATACTTTCGCCTTTTTCGCAAACTTGATGGCTAGATCCTGGGTTTTTTTCGGGTTTGAATAACGCAGTAATGTGGTACCACACTGAAGCAGTCAATTAAACCTGGTTTCGATCAATATTTTAGAGGATAACGCCGGTTAGGTCTGGGTTAGGTCTGGGTTATGCCCGCATCTGCCTCATGATTTTGCCTTCTTCGCATACTTGTTGGCCAGATCCTGGGTTTTTTTCGTGTTTGAATCACGTAGTAATGTGGTAACACACTGAAGCTGTCAATTAAACCTGGTTTCGATCAATATTTCAGAGGATAACACCGGTTAGGTCTGGGTTAGGTCTGGGATATGCGCGCAGCTGGCTTATACTTTCGCCTTTTTCGCAAACTTGATGGCTAGATCCTGGGTTTTTTTCGTGTTTGAATCACGTAGTAATGTGGTAACGCACTGAAGCAGTCAATTAAACCTGGTTTCTATCAATATTTTAGAGGATAACACCGGTTAGGTCTGGGTTAGGTCCGGGATATGCCCGCATCTGGCTCATGATTTTGCCTTTTTCGCATACTTGTTGGCCAGATCCTGCGTTTTTTTCGTGTTTGAATCACGTAGTAATGTGGTAACACACTGAATCTGTCAATTAAACCTGGTTTCGATCAATATTTTAGAGGATAACACCAGTTAGGTCTGGGTTAGGTCTGGGTTATGCCCGCATCTGGCTCATGATTTTGCCTTCTTCGCATACTTGTTGGCCAGATCCTGGGATTTTTTCGTGTTTGAATCACGTAGTAATGTGGTAACACACTGAAGCTGTCAATTAAACCTGGTTTCGATCAATATTTCAGAGGATAACACCGGTTAGGTCTGGGTTAGGTCTGGGATATGCGCGCATCTGGCTTATACTTTCGCCTTTTTCGCAAACTTGATGGCTAGATCCTGGGTTTTTTTCGGGTTTGAATAACGCAGTAATGTGGTACCACACTGAAGCAGTCAATTAAACCTGGTTTCGATCAATATTTTAGAGGATAACGCCGGTTAGGTCTGGGTTAGGTGTGGGTTATGCCCGCATCTGGCTCATGATTTTGCCTTCTTCGCATACTTGTTGGCCAGATCCTGGGTTTTTTCCGTGTTTGAATCACGTAGTAATGTGGTAATACACTGAAGCAGTCAATAAAACCTGGTTTCGATCAATATTTTACAGGATAACACCGGTTAGGTCTGGTTAGGTCTGGGTTATGCCCGCATCTAGCTCATGATTTTGCCTTCTTCGCATACTTGTTGGCCAGATCCTGGGGTTTTTTCGTGTTTGAATCATGTAGTAATGTGGTAACACACTGAAGCAGTCAATTAAACCTGGTTTCGATCAATATTTTAGAGGATAACACCGGTTAGGTCTGGGATAGGTCCGGGATATGCCCGCATCTGGCTCATGATTTTGCCTTCTTCGCATACTTGTTGGCCAGATGCTGGGTTTTTTTCGTGGTTGAATCACGTAGTAATGTGGTAACACACTGAAGCAGTCAATTAAACCTGGTTTCGATCAATATTTTAGAGGATAACGCCGGTTAGGTCTGGGTTAGGTCTGGGAAATGCGCGCATCTGGCTTATACTTTCGCCTTCTTCGCATACTTGTTGGTCAGATCCTGGGTTTTTTTCGAGTTTGAATCACGTAGGAATGTGGTAACACACAGAAGCAATCAATTAAACCTGGTTTCGATCAATATTTTAGAGGATAACACCGGTTAGGTCTGGGTTAGGTCCGGGTTATGCCCGCATCTGGCCCATGATTTTGCCTTCTTCGCATACTTGTTGGCCAGATCATGGGTTTTTTTCGTGTTTGAATCAGGTAGTAATGTGGTAACACGCTGAAGCAGTCAATTAAACCTGGTTTCGATCAATATTTCAGAGGGTAACACCGGTTAGGTCTGGGTTAGGTCTGGGATATGCGCGCATCTGGCTTATACTTACGCCTTTTTCGCAAACTTGATGGCTAGATCCTGGGTTTTTTTCGGGTTTGAATAACGCAGTAATGTGGTACCACACTGAAGCAGTCAATTAAACCTGGTTTCGATCAATATTTTAGAGGATAACGCCGGTTAGGTCTGGGTTAGGTCTGGGTTATGCCCGCATCTGGCTCATGATTTTGCCTTCTTCGCATACTTGTTGGCCAGATCCTGGGTTTTTTCCGTGTTTGAATCACGTAGTAATGTGGTAACACACTGAAGCAGTCAATTAAACCTGGTTTCGATCAATATTTTAGAGGATAACACCGGTTAGGTCTGGGATAGGTCCGGGATATGCCCGCATCTGGCTCATGATTTTGCCTTCTTCGCATACTTGTTGGCCAGATCCTGGGTTTTTTTCGTGGTTGAATCACGTAGTAATGTGGTAACACACTGAAGCAGTCAATTAAACCTGGTTTCGATCAATATTTTAGAGGATAACGCCGGTTAGGTCTGGGTTAGGTCTGGGAAATGCGCGCATCTGGCTTATACTTTCGCCTTCTTCGCATACTTGTTGGTCAGATCCTGGGTTTTTTTCCTGTTTGAATCACGTAGGAATGTGGTACCACACTGATGCAGTCAATTAAACCTGGTTTCGATCAATATTTCAGAGGATAACACCGGTTAGGTCTGGGTTAGGTCCGGGATATGCCCGCATCTGGCTCATGATTTTGCCTTCTTCGCATACTTGTTGGCCAGATCCTGGGTTTTTTTCGTGTTTGAATCACGTAGTAATGTGGTAACACACTGAAGCCGTCAATTAAACCTGGTTTCGATCAATATTTCAGAGGATAACAACGGTTAGGTCTGGGTTAGGTCTGGGAAATGCGCGCATCTGGCTTATACTTTCGCCTTTTTCGCAAACTTGTTGGCCAGATCCTGGGGTTTTTCGTGTTTGAATCACGTAGTAATGTGGTAACACACTGAAGCAGTCAAGAAAACCTGGTTTCGATCAATATTTTAGAGGATAACACCGGTTAGGTCTGGGTTAGGTATGGGTTATGCCCGCATCTGGCTCATGATTTTGCCTTCTTCGCATACTTGTTGGCCAGATCCTGGGTTTTTTTTGTGTTTGAATCACATAGTAATGAGGTAATACACTGAAGCAGTCAATTAAACCTGGTTTCGACCAATATTTTAGAGGATAACACCGGTTATGTCTGGGTTAGGTCTGGGATATGCGCGCATCTGGCTCATGATTTTGCCTTCTTCGCATACTTGTTGGCCAGATCCTGGGTTTTTTTCGTGTTTGAATCACGTAGTAATGTGGTAATACACTGAAGCAGTCAATAAAACCTGGTTTCGATCAATATTTTAGAGGATAACACCGGTTAGGTCTGGGTTAGGTCTAGGTTATGCCCGCATCTAGCTCATGATTTTGCCTTCTTCGCATACTTGTTGGCCAGATCCTGGGGTTTTTTCGTGTTTGAATCACGTAGTAATGTGGTAACACACTGAAGCAGTCAATTAAACCTGGTTTCGTTCAATATTTTAGAGGATAACACCGGTTAGGTCTGGGTTAGGTCTGGGAAATGCACGCATCTGGCTTATACTTTCGCCTTCTTCGCATACTTGTTGGCCAGATCCTGGGTTTTTTTCGTGTTTGAATCACGTAGTAATGTGGTAACACACTGAAGCAGTCAATTAAACCTGGTTTCGACCAATATTTTAGAGGACAACGCCGGTTAGGTCTGGGTTAGGTCTGGGAAATGCGCGCATCTGGCTTATACTTTCGCCTTCTTCGCATACTTGTTGGCCAGATCCTGGGTTTTTTTCGTGTTTGAATCACGTAGTAATGTGGTAACACACTGAAGCAGTCAATTAAACCTGGTTTCGACCAATATTTTAGAGGATAACGCCGGTTAGGTCTGGGTTAGTTCTGGGAAATGCGCGCATCTGGCTTATACTTTCGCCTTCTTCGCATACTTGTTGGCCAGATCCTGGGTTTTTTTCGTGTTTGAATCACGTAGTAATGTGGTAACACACTGAAGCAGTCAATTAAACCTGGTTTCGACCAATATTTTAGAGGATAACGCCGGTTAGGTCTGGGTTAGTTCTGGGAAATGCGCACATCTGGCTTATACTTTCGCCTTCTTCGCATACTTGTTGGCCAGATCCTGGGTTTCTTTTGTGTTTGAATCACATAGTAATGAGGTAATACACTGAAGCAGTCAATTAAACCTGGTTTCGATCAATATTTTGGAGGATAACACCGGTTAGGTCTGGGTTAGGTCCGGGATTTGCGCGCATCTGGCTTATACTTTCGCCTTTTTCGCAAACTTGTTGGCCAGATCCTGGGTTTTTTCGTGTTTGAATCACGTAGTAATGTGGTAACACACTGAAGCAGTCAAGAAAACCTGGTTTCGATCAATATTTTAGAGGATAACACCGGTTAGGTCTGGATTAGGTCTGGGTTATGCCCGCATCTGGCTCATGATTTTGCCTTCTTCGCATACTTGTTGGCCAGATCCTGGGTTTTTTTTGTGTTTGAATCACATAGTAATGAGGTAATACACTGAAGCAGTCAATTAAACCTGGTTTCGATCAATATTTTAGAGGATAACACCGGTTAGGTCTGGGATAGGTCCGGGATATGCCCGCATCTGGCTCATGATTTTGCCTTCTTCGCATACTTGTTGGCCAGATCCTGGGTTTTTTTCGTGGTTGAATCACGTAGTAATGTGGTAACACACTGAAGCAGTCAATTAAACCTGGTTTCGATCAATATTTTAGAGGATAACACCGGTTAGGTCTGGGTTAGGTCTGGGAAATGCGCGCATCTGGCTTATACTTTCGCCTTCTTCGCATACTTGTTGGTCGGATCCTGGGTTTTTTTCCTGTTTGAATCACGTAGGAATGTGGTACCACACTGATGCAGTCAATTAAACCTGGTTTCGATCAATATTTCAGAGGATAACACCGGTTAGGTCTGGGTTGGGTCCGGGATATGCCCGCATCTGGCTCATGATTTTGCCTTCTTCGCATACTTGTTGGCCAGATCCTGGGTTTTTTTCGTGTTTGAATCACGTAGTAATGTGGTAACACACTGAAGCCGTCAATTAAACCTGGTTTCGATCAATATTTCAGAGGATAACAACGGTTAGGTCTGGGTTAGGTCTGGGAAATGCGCGCATCTGGCTTATACTTTCGCCATTTTCGCAAACTTGTTGGCCAGATCCTGGGTTTTTTCGTGTTTGAATCACGTAGTAATGTGGTAACACACTGAAGCAGTCAAGAAAACCTGGTTTCGATCAATATTTTAGAGGATAACACCGGTTAGGTCTGGGTTAGGTCTAGGTTATGCCCGCATCTAGCTCATGATTTTGCCTTCTTCGCATACTTGTTGGCCAGATCCTGGGGTTTTTTCGTGTTTGAATCACGTAGTAATGTGGTAACACACTGAAGCAGTCAATTAAACCTGGTTTCGTTCAATATTTTAGAGGATGACACCGGTTAGGTCTGGGATAGGTCCGGGATATGCCCGCATCTGGCTTATACTTTCGCCTTCTTCGCATACTTGTTGGCCAGATCCTGGGTTTTTTTCGTGGTTGAATCACGTAGTAATGTGGTAACACACTGAAGCAGTCAATTAAACCTGGTTTCGTTCAATATTTTAGAGGATAACACCGGTTAGGTCTGGGATAGGTCCGGGATATGCCCGCATCTGGCTTATACTTTCGCCTTCTTCGCATACTTGTTGGCCAGATCCTGGGTTTTTTTCGTGGTTGAATCACGTAGTAATGTGGTAACACACTGAAGCAGTCAATTAAACCTGGTTTCGACCAATATTTTAGAGGACAACGCCGGTTAGGTCTGGGTTAGGTCTGGGAAATGCGCGCATCTGGCTTATACTTTCGCCTTCTTCGCATACTTGTTGGCCAGATCCTGGGTTTTTTTCGTGTTTGAATCACGTAGTAATGTGGTAACACACTGAAGCAGTCAATTAAACCTGGTTTCGACCAATATTTTAGAGGATAACGCCGGTTAGGTCTGGGTTAGTTCTGGGAAATGCGCGCATCTGGCTTATACTTTCGCCTTCTTCGCATACTTGTTGGCCAGATCCTGGGTTTTTTTCGTGTTTGAATCACGTAGTAATGTGGTAACACACTGAAGCTGTCAATTAAACCTGGTTTCGATCAATATTTTAGAGGATAACACCGGTTAGGTCTGGGTTAGGTCTGGGTTATGCCCGCATCTGGCTCATGATTTTGCCTTCTTCGCATACTTGTTGGCCAGATCCTGGGTATTTTCCGTGTTTGAATCACGTAGTAATGTGGTAACACACTGAAGCTGTCAATTAAACCTGGTTTCGATCAATATTTTGGAGGATAACACCGGTTAGGTCTGGGTTAGGTCTGGGATTTGCGCGCATCTGGCTTATACTTTCGCCTTTTTCGCAAACTTGTTGGCCAGATCCTGGGTTTTTTCGTGTTTGAATCACGTAGTAATGTGGTAACACACTGAAGCAGTCAAGAAAACCTGGTTTCGATCAATATTTTAGAGGATAACACCGGTTAGGTCTGGATTAGGTCTGGGTTATGCCCGCATCTGGCTCATGATTTTGCCTTCTTCGCATACTTGTTGGCCAGATCCTGGGTTTTTTTTGTGTTTGAATCACATAGTAATGAGGTAATACACTGAAGCAGTCAATTAAACCTGGTTTCGATCAATATTTTAGAGGATAACACCGGTTAGGTCTGGGTTAGGTCTGGGATATGCGCGCATCTGGCTTATACTTTCGCCTCTTTCGCAAACTTGTAGGCCAGATCCTGGATTTTTTCCGTGTTTGAATCACGTAGTAATGTTGTACCACACTGTGGCAGTCAATTAAACCTGAATTCGGACATTATTTTAGAGGATAACACCGGGTAGGTCTGGGTTAGGTCTGGGTTATGCCCGCGTCTGGCTCATGATTTTGCCTTCTTCGCATACTTGTTGGCCAGATCCTGGGTTTTTTTCGTGTTTGAATCACGTAGTAATGTGGTAATACACTGAAGCAGTCAATAAAACCTGGTTTCGATTAATATTTTAGAGGATAACACCGGTTTGGTCTGAGTTAGGTCTGGGTTATGCCCGCATCTGGCTCATGATTTTGCCTTCTTCGCATACTTGTTGGCCGGATCCTGGGTTTTTTTCGTGTTTGAATCACGTAGTAATGTGGTGACACACTGAAGCAGTCAATTAAACCTGGTTTCGATCAATATTTTAGAGGATAACGCCGGTTAGGTCTGGGTTAGGTCTGGGAAATGCGCGCATCTGGCTTATACTTTCGCCTTCTTCGCATACTTGTTGGTCAGATCCTGGGTTTTTTTCGTGTTTGAATCACGTAGGAATGTGGTAACACACTGAAGCAGTCAATTAAACCTGGTTTCGATCAATATTTTACAGGATAACACCGGTTAGGTCTGGGTTAGGTCCGGGATATGCCCGCATCTGGCTCATGATTTTGCCTTCTTCGCATACTTGTTGGCCAGATCCTGGGTTTTTTTCGTGTTTGAATCACGTAGTAATCTGGTAACACACTGAAGCTGTCAATTAAATCTGGTTTCGATCAATATTTTAGTGGATAGTACCGGTTAGGTCTGGGTTAGGTCTCGGTTATGCCCGCATCTGGCTCATGATTTTGCCTTCTTCGCATACTTGTTGGCCAGATCCTGGGTATTTTCCGTGTTTGAATCACGTAGTAATGTGGTAAAACACTGAAGCAGTCAATTAAACCTGGTTTCGATCAATATTTTAGAGGATAACACCGGTTAGGTCTGGGTTAGGTCTGGGATTTGCGCGCATCTGGCTTATAATTTCGCCTTCTTCGCAAACTTGTTGGCCAGATCCCGGGTATTTTCCGTGTTTGAATCACGTAGTAATGTGGTAACACACTGAAGCAGTCAATTAAACCTGGTTTCGATCAATAGTTTAGAGGATAACACCGGTTAGGTCTGGGTTAGGTCTGGGTTATGCCCGCATCTGGCTCATGATTTTGCCTTCTTCGCATACTTGTTGGCCAGATCCTGGGTTTTTTCCGTGTTTGAATCACGTAGTAATGTGGTAACACACTGAAGCAGTCAATAAAACCTGGTTTCGATCAATATTTTAGAGGATAACACCGGTTAGGTCTGGGTCAGGTCTGGGATTTGCGCGCATCTGGCTTATACTTTCGCCTTTTTCGCAAACTTGTTGGCCAGATCCTGGGTATTTTTTGTGTTTGAATCACGTAGTAATGTGGTAACACTCTGAAGCAGTCAATTAAACCTGGTTTCGATCAATATTTCAGAGGATAACACCGGTTAGGTCTGGGTTAGGTCTGGGATATGCGCGCATCTGGCTTATACTTTCGCCTTTTTCGCAAACTTGATGGCTAGATCCTGGGTTTTTTTCGGGTTTGAATAACGCAGTAATGTGGTACCACACTGAAGCAGTCAATTAAACCTGGTTTCGATCAATATTTTAGAGGATAACGCCGGTTAGGTCTGGGTTAGGTCTGGGTTATGCCCGCATCTGGCTCATGATTTTGCCTTCTTCGCATACTTGTTGGCCAGATCCTGGGGTTTTTCCTTGTTTGAATCACGTAGTAATGTGGTAACACACTGAAGCAGTCAATTAAATCTGGTTTCGATCAATATTTTAGAGGATAACACCGGTTAGGTCTGGCTTAGGTCTGGGTTATGCCCGCATCTGACTCATGATTTTGCCTTCTTCGCATACTTGTTGGCCAGATCCTGGGTTTTTTTCGTGTTTGAATCACGTAGTAATGTGGTAATACACTGAAGCAGTCAATAAAACCTGGTTTCGATCAATATTTTAGAGGATAACACCGGTTAGGTCTGGGTTATGCCCGCATCTAGCTCATGATTTTGCATTCTCCGCATACTTGTCGGCCAGATCCTGGGTTTTTTTCGTGCTTGAATCACGTAGTAATGTGGTAACACACTGAAGCAGTCAATTAAACCTTTGTTTCGATCAATATTTTGGAGGATAACACCGGTTAGGTCTGGGATAGGTCCGGGATATGCCCGCATCTGGCTCATGATTTTGCCTTCTTCGCATACTCGTTGGCCAGATCCTGGGTTTTTTTCGTGTTTGAATCACGTAGTAATGTGGTAATACACTGAAGCAGTCAATAAAACCTGGTTTCGATCAATATTTTAGAGGATAACACCGGTTAGGTCTGGGTTAGGTCTAGGTTATGCCCGCATCTAGCTCATGATTTTGCCTTCTTCGCATACTTGTTGGCCAGATCCTGGGGTTTTTTCGTGTTTGAATCACGTAGTAATGTGGTAACACACTGAAGCAGTCAATTATATCTGGTTTCGTTCAATATTTTAGAGGATAACACCGGTTAGGTCTGGGATAGGTCCGGGATATGCCCGCATCTGGCTTATACTTTCGCCTTCTTCGCATACTTGTTGGCCAGATCCTGGGTTTTTTTCGTGGTTGAATCACGTAGTAATGTGGTAACACACTGAAGCAGTCAATTAAACCTGGTTTCGACCAATATTTTAGAGGACAACGCCGGTTAGGTCTGGGTTAGGTCTGGGAAATGCGCGCATCTGGCTTATACTTTCGCCTTCTTCGCATACTTGTTGGCCAGATCCTGGGTTTTTTTCGTGTTTGAATCACGTAGTAATGTGGTAACACACTGAAGCAGTCAATTAAACCTGGTTTCGACCAATATTTTAGAGGATAACGCCGGTTAGGTCTGGGTTAGTTCTGGGAAATGCGCGCATCTGGCTTATACTTTCGCCTTCTTCGCATACTTGTTGGCCAGATCCTGGGTTTTTTTCGTGTTTGAATCACGTAGTAATGTGGTAACACACTGAAGCAGTCAATTAAACCTGGTTTCGACCAATATTTTAGAGGATAACGCCGGTTAGGTCTGGGTTAGTTCTGGGAAATGCGCACATCTGGCTTATACTTTCGCCTTCTTCGCATACTTGTTGGCCAGATCCTGGGTTTCTTTTGTGTTTGAATCACATAGTAATGAGGTAATACACTGAAGCAGTCAATTAAACCTGGTTTCGATCAATATTTTGGAGGATAACACCGGTTAGGTCTGGGTTAGGTCCGGGATTTGCGCGCATCTGGCTTATACTTTCGCCTTTTTCGCAAACTTGTTGGCCAGATCCTGGGTTTTTTCGTGTTTGAATCACGTAGTAATGTGGTAACACACTGAAGCAGTCAAGAAAACCTGGTTTCGATCAATATTTTAGAGGATAACACCGGTTAGGTCTGGATTAGGTCTGGGTTATGCCCGCATCTGGCTCATGATTTTGCCTTCTTCGCATACTTGTTGGCCAGATCCTGGGTTTTTTTTGTGTTTGAATCACATAGTAATGAGGTAATACACTGAAGCAGTCAATTAAACCTGGTTTCGATCAATATTTTAGAGGATAACACCGGTTAGGTCTGGGATAGGTCCGGGATATGCCCGCATCTGGCTCATGATTTTGCCTTCTTCGCATACTTGTTGGCCAGATCCTGGGTTTTTTTCGTGGTTGAATCACGTAGTAATGTGGTAACACACTGAAGCAGTCAATTAAACCTGGTTTCGATCAATATTTTAGAGGATAACACCGGTTAGGTCTGGGTTAGGTCTGGGAAATGCGCGCATCTGGCTTATACTTTCGCCTTCTTCGCATACTTGTTGGTCGGATCCTGGGTTTTTTTCCTGTTTGAATCACGTAGGAATGTGGTACCACACTGATGCAGTCAATTAAACCTGGTTTCGATCAATATTTCAGAGGATAACACCGGTTAGGTCTGGGTTGGGTCCGGGATATGCCCGCATCTGGCTCATGATTTTGCCTTCTTCGCATACTTGTTGGCCAGATCCTGGGTTTTTTTCGTGTTTGAATCACGTAGTAATGTGGTAACACACTGAAGCCGTCAATTAAACCTGGTTTCGATCAATATTTCAGAGGATAACAACGGTTAGGTCTGGGTTAGGTCTGGGAAATGCGCGCATCTGGCTTATACTTTCGCCATTTTCGCAAACTTGTTGGCCAGATCCTGGGTTTTTTCGTGTTTGAATCACGTAGTAATGTGGTAACACACTGAAGCAGTCAAGAAAACCTGGTTTCGATCAATATTTTAGAGGATAACACCGGTTAGGTCTGGGTTAGGTCTAGGTTATGCCCGCATCTAGCTCATGATTTTGCCTTCTTCGCATACTTGTTGGCCAGATCCTGGGGTTTTTTCGTGTTTGAATCACGTAGTAATGTGGTAACACACTGAAGCAGTCAATTAAACCTGGTTTCGTTCAATATTTTAGAGGATGACACCGGTTAGGTCTGGGATAGGTCCGGGATATGCCCGCATCTGGCTTATACTTTCGCCTTCTTCGCATACTTGTTGGCCAGATCCTGGGTTTTTTTCGTGGTTGAATCACGTAGTAATGTGGTAACACACTGAAGCAGTCAATTAAACCTGGTTTCGTTCAATATTTTAGAGGATAACACCGGTTAGGTCTGGGATAGGTCCGGGATATGCCCGCATCTGGCTTATACTTTCGCCTTCTTCGCATACTTGTTGGCCAGATCCTGGGTTTTTTTCGTGGTTGAATCACGTAGTAATGTGGTAACACACTGAAGCAGTCAATTAAACCTGGTTTCGACCAATATTTTAGAGGACAACGCCGGTTAGGTCTGGGTTAGGTCTGGGAAATGCGCGCATCTGGCTTATACTTTCGCCTTCTTCGCATACTTGTTGGCCAGATCCTGGGTTTTTTTCGTGTTTGAATCACGTAGTAATGTGGTAACACACTGAAGCAGTCAATTAAACCTGGTTTCGACCAATATTTTAGAGGATAACGCCGGTTAGGTCTGGGTTAGTTCTGGGAAATGCGCGCATCTGGCTTATACTTTCGCCTTCTTCGCATACTTGTTGGCCAGATCCTGGGTTTTTTTCGTGTTTGAATCACGTAGTAATGTGGTAACACACTGAAGCTGTCAATTAAACCTGGTTTCGATCAATATTTTAGAGGATAACACCGGTTAGGTCTGGGTTAGGTCTGGGTTATGCCCGCATCTGGCTCATGATTTTGCCTTCTTCGCATACTTGTTGGCCAGATCCTGGGTATTTTCCGTGTTTGAATCACGTAGTAATGTGGTAACACACTGAAGCTGTCAATTAAACCTGGTTTCGATCAATATTTTGGAGGATAACACCGGTTAGGTCTGGGTTAGGTCTGGGATTTGCGCGCATCTGGCTTATACTTTCGCCTTTTTCGCAAACTTGTTGGCCAGATCCTGGGTTTTTTCGTGTTTGAATCACGTAGTAATGTGGTAACACACTGAAGCAGTCAAGAAAACCTGGTTTCGATCAATATTTTAGAGGATAACACCGGTTAGGTCTGGATTAGGTCTGGGTTATGCCCGCATCTGGCTCATGATTTTGCCTTCTTCGCATACTTGTTGGCCAGATCCTGGGTTTTTTTTGTGTTTGAATCACATAGTAATGAGGTAATACACTGAAGCAGTCAATTAAACCTGGTTTCGATCAATATTTTAGAGGATAACACCGGTTAGGTCTGGGTTAGGTCTGGGATATGCGCGCATCTGGCTTATACTTTCGCCTCTTTCGCAAACTTGTAGGCCAGATCCTGGATTTTTTCCGTGTTTGAATCACGTAGTAATGTTGTACCACACTGTGGCAGTCAATTAAACCTGAATTCGGACATTATTTTAGAGGATAACACCGGGTAGGTCTGGGTTAGGTCTGGGTTATGCCCGCGTCTGGCTCATGATTTTGCCTTCTTCGCATACTTGTTGGCCAGATCCTGGGTTTTTTTCGTGTTTGAATCACGTAGTAATGTGGTAATACACTGAAGCAGTCAATAAAACCTGGTTTCGATTAATATTTTAGAGGATAACACCGGTTTGGTCTGAGTTAGGTCTGGGTTATGCCCGCATCTGGCTCATGATTTTGCCTTCTTCGCATACTTGTTGGCCGGATCCTGGGTTTTTTTCGTGTTTGAATCACGTAGTAATGTGGTGACACACTGAAGCAGTCAATTAAACCTGGTTTCGATCAATATTTTAGAGGATAACGCCGGTTAGGTCTGGGTTAGGTCTGGGAAATGCGCGCATCTGGCTTATACTTTCGCCTTCTTCGCATACTTGTTGGTCAGATCCTGGGTTTTTTTCGTGTTTGAATCACGTAGGAATGTGGTAACACACTGAAGCAGTCAATTAAACCTGGTTTCGATCAATATTTTACAGGATAACACCGGTTAGGTCTGGGTTAGGTCCGGGATATGCCCGCATCTGGCTCATGATTTTGCCTTCTTCGCATACTTGTTGGCCAGATCCTGGGTTTTTTTCGTGTTTGAATCACGTAGTAATCTGGTAACACACTGAAGCTGTCAATTAAATCTGGTTTCGATCAATATTTTAGTGGATAGTACCGGTTAGGTCTGGGTTAGGTCTCGGTTATGCCCGCATCTGGCTCATGATTTTGCCTTCTTCGCATACTTGTTGGCCAGATCCTGGGTATTTTCCGTGTTTGAATCACGTAGTAATGTGGTAAAACACTGAAGCAGTCAATTAAACCTGGTTTCGATCAATATTTTAGAGGATAACACCGGTTAGGTCTGGGTTAGGTCTGGGATTTGCGCGCATCTGGCTTATAATTTCGCCTTCTTCGCAAACTTGTTGGCCAGATCCCGGGTATTTTCCGTGTTTGAATCACGTAGTAATGTGGTAACACACTGAAGCAGTCAATTAAACCTGGTTTCGATCAATAGTTTAGAGGATAACACCGGTTAGGTCTGGGTTAGGTCTGGGTTATGCCCGCATCTGGCTCATGATTTTGCCTTCTTCGCATACTTGTTGGCCAGATCCTGGGTTTTTTCCGTGTTTGAATCACGTAGTAATGTGGTAACACACTGAAGCAGTCAATAAAACCTGGTTTCGATCAATATTTTAGAGGATAACACCGGTTAGGTCTGGGTCAGGTCTGGGATTTGCGCGCATCTGGCTTATACTTTCGCCTTTTTCGCAAACTTGTTGGCCAGATCCTGGGTATTTTTTGTGTTTGAATCACGTAGTAATGTGGTAACACTCTGAAGCAGTCAATTAAACCTGGTTTCGATCAATATTTCAGAGGATAACACCGGTTAGGTCTGGGTTAGGTCTGGGATATGCGCGCATCTGGCTTATACTTTCGCCTTTTTCGCAAACTTGATGGCTAGATCCTGGGTTTTTTTCGGGTTTGAATAACGCAGTAATGTGGTACCACACTGAAGCAGTCAATTAAACCTGGTTTCGATCAATATTTTAGAGGATAACGCCGGTTAGGTCTGGGTTAGGTCTGGGTTATGCCCGCATCTGGCTCATGATTTTGCCTTCTTCGCATACTTGTTGGCCAGATCCTGGGGTTTTTCCTTGTTTGAATCACGTAGTAATGTGGTAACACACTGAAGCAGTCAATTAAATCTGGTTTCGATCAATATTTTAGAGGATAACACCGGTTAGGTCTGGCTTAGGTCTGGGTTATGCCCGCATCTGACTCATGATTTTGCCTTCTTCGCATACTTGTTGGCCAGATCCTGGGTTTTTTTCGTGTTTGAATCACGTAGTAATGTGGTAATACACTGAAGCAGTCAATAAAACCTGGTTTCGATCAATATTTTAGAGGATAACACCGGTTAGGTCTGGGTTATGCCCGCATCTAGCTCATGATTTTGCATTCTCCGCATACTTGTCGGCCAGATCCTGGGTTTTTTTCGTGCTTGAATCACGTAGTAATGTGGTAACACACTGAAGCAGTCAATTAAACCTTTGTTTCGATCAATATTTTGGAGGATAACACCGGTTAGGTCTGGGATAGGTCCGGGATATGCCCGCATCTGGCTCATGATTTTGCCTTCTTCGCATACTCGTTGGCCAGATCCTGGGTTTTTTTCGTGTTTGAATCACGTAGTAATGTGGTAATACACTGAAGCAGTCAATAAAACCTGGTTTCGATCAATATTTTAGAGGATAACACCGGTTAGGTCTGGGTTAGGTCTAGGTTATGCCCGCATCTAGCTCATGATTTTGCCTTCTTCGCATACTTGTTGGCCAGATCCTGGGGTTTTTTCGTGTTTGAATCACGTAGTAATGTGGTAACACACTGAAGCAGTCAATTATATCTGGTTTCGTTCAATATTTTAGAGGATAACACCGGTTAGGTCTGGGATAGGTCCGGGATATGCCCGCATCTGGCTTATACTTTCGCCTTCTTCGCATACTTGTTGGCCAGATCCTGGGTTTTTTTCGTGGTTGAATCACGTAGTAATGTGGTAACACACTGAAGCAGTCAATTAAACCTGGTTTCGACCAATATTTTAGAGGACAACGCCGGTTAGGTCTGGGTTAGGTCTGGGAAATGCGCGCATCTGGCTTATACTTTCGCCTTCTTCGCATACTTGTTGGCCAGATCCTGGGTTTTTTTCGTGTTTGAATCACGTAGTAATGTGGTAACACACTGAAGCAGTCAATTAAACCTGGTTTCGACCAATATTTTAGAGGATAACGCCGGTTAGGTCTGGGTTAGTTCTGGGAAATGCGCGCATCTGGCTTATACTTTCGCCTTCTTCGCATACTTGTTGGCCAGATCCTGGGTTTTTTTCGTGTTTGAATCACGTAGTAATGTGGTAACACACTGAAGCAGTCAATTAAACCTGGTTTCGATCAATATTTTGGAGGATAACACCGGTTAGGTCTGGGTTAGGTCTGGGATTTGCGCGCATCTGGCTTATACTTTCGCCTTTTTCGCAAACTTGTTGGCTAGATCCTGGGTTTTTTTCCGGTTTGAATAACGCAGTAATGTGGTACCACACTGAAGCAGTCAATTAAACCTGGTTTCGATCAATATTTCAGAGGATAACACCGGTTAGGTCTGGGTTAGGTCCGGGATATGCCCGCATCTGGCTCACGATTTTGCCTTCTTCGCATACTTGTTGGCCAGATCCTGGGTTTTTTTCGTGTTTGAATCACGTAGTAATGTGGTAGCACACTGAAGCAGTCAATTAAACCTGGTTTCGATCAATATTTCAGAGGATAACAACGGTTAGGTCTGGGTTTGGTCTGGGAAATGCGCGCATCTGGCTTATACTTTCGCCTTTTTCGCAAACTTGTTGGCCAGATCCTGGGTTTTTTTTGTGTTTGAATCACATAGTAATGAGGTAATACACTGAAGCAGTCAATTAAACCTGGTTTCGATCAATATTTTAGAGGATAACGCCGGTTAGGTCTGGGTTAGGTCTGGGTTATGCCCGCATCTGGCTCATGATTTTGCCTTCTTCGCATACTTGTTGGCCAGATCCTGGGTTTTTTTTGTGTTTGAATCACATAGTAATGAGGTAATACACTGAAGCAGTCAATTAAACCTGGTTTCGATCAATATTTTAGAGGATAACACCGGTTAGGTCTGGATTAGGTCTGGGTTATGCCCGCATCTGGCTCATGATTTTGCCTTCTTCGCATACTTGTTGGCCAGATCCTGGGTTTTTTTTGTGTTTGAATCACATAGTAATGAGGTAATACACTGAAGCAGTCAATTAAACCTGGTTTCGATCAATATTTTAGAGGATAACACCGGTTAGGTCTGGGTTAGGTCTGGGAATTGCGCGCATCTGGCTTATACTTTCGCCTTTTTCGCAAACTTGTTGGCCAGATCCTGGGTTTTTTTCGTGTTTGAATCACGTAGTAATGTGGTAATACACTGAAGCAGTCAATAAAACCTGGTTTCGATTAATATTTTAGAGGATAACACCGGTTTGGTCTGAGTTAGGTCTGGGTTATGCCCGCATCTGGCTCATGATTTTGCCTTCTTCGCATACTTGTTGGCCAAATCCTGGGTTTTTTTCGTGTTTGAATCACGTAGTAATGTGGTGACACACTGAAGCAGTCAATTAAACCTGGTTTCGATCAATATTTTAGAGGATAACGCCGGTTAGGTCTGGGTTAGGTCTGGGAAATGCGCGCATCTGGCTTATACTTTCGCCTTCTTCGCATACTTGTTGGTCAGATCCTGGGTTTCTTTCGTGTTTGAATCACGTAGGAATGTGGTCACACACTGAAGCAGTCAATTAAACCTGGTTTCGATCAATATTTTACAGGATAACACCGGTTAGGTCTGGGTTAGGTCCGGGATATGCCCCCATCTGGCTCATGATTTTGCCTTCTTCGCATACTTGTTGGCCAGATCCTGGGTTTTTTTCGTGTTTGAATCACGTAGTAATCTGGTAACACACTGAAGCTGTCAATTAAACCTGGTTTCGATCAATATTTTAGTGGATAGTACCGGTTAGGTCTGGGTTAGGTCTCGGTTATGCCCGCATCTGGCTCATGATTTTGCCTTCTTCGCATACTTGTTGGCCAGATCCTGGGTATTTTCCGTGTTTGAATCACGTAGTAATGTGGTAACACACTGAAGCAGTCAATTAAACCTGGTTTCGATCAATATTTTAGAGGATAACACCGGTTAGGTCTGGGATTTGCGCGCATCTGGCTCATACTTTCGCCTTTTTCGCAAACTTGTTGGCCAGATCCCGGGTATTTTCCGTGTTTGAATCACGTAGTAATGTGGTAACACACTGAAGCAGTCAATTAAACCTGGTTTCGATCAATAGTTTAGAGGATAACACCGGTTAGGTCTGGGTTAGGTCTGGGTTATGCCCGCATCTGGCTCATGATTTTGCCTTCTTCGCATACTTGTTGGCCAGATCCTGGGTTTTTTCCGTGTTTGAATCACGTAGTAATGTGGTAACACACTGAAGCAGTCAATAAAACCTGGTTTCGATCAATATTTTAGAGGATAACACCGGTTAGGTCTGGGTTAGGTCTGGGATTTGCGCGCATCTGGCTTATACTTTCGCCTTCTTCGCAAACTTGTTGGCCAGATCCTGGGTATTTTTCGTGTTCGAATCACGTAGTAATGTGGTAACACTCTGAAGCAGTCAATTAAACCTGGTGTCGATCAATATTTCAGAGGATAACACCGGTTAGGTCTGGGTTAGGTCTGGGATATGCGCGCATCTGGCTTATACTTTCGCCTTTTTCGCAAACTTGATGGCTAGATCCTGGGTTTTTTTCGGGTTTGAATAACGCAGTAATGTGGTACCACACTGAAGCAGTCAATTAAACCTGGTTTCGATCAATATTTTAGAGGGTAACGCCGGTTAGGTCTGGGTTAGGTCTGGGTTATGCCCGCATCTGGCTCATGATTTTGCCTTCTTCGCATACTTGTTGGCCAGATCCTGGGTTTTTTCCGTGTTTGAGTCACGTAGTAATGTGGTAACACACTGAAGCAGTCAATTAAATCTGGTTTCGATCAATATTTTAGAGGATAACACCGGTTAGGTCTGGGTTAGGTCTGGGTTATGCCCGCATCTGACTCATGATTTTGCCTTCTTCGCATACTTGATGGCCAGATCCTGGGTTTCTTTCGTGTTTGAATCACGTAGTAATGTGGTAATACACTGAAGCAGTCAATAAAACCTGGTTTCGATCAATATTTTAGAGGATAACGCCGGTTAGGTCTGGGTTAGGTCTGGGTTATGCCCGTATCTGGCTCATGATTTTGCCTTCTTCGCATACTTGTTGGCCAGATCCTGGGGTTTTTCCTTGTTTGAATCACGTAGTAATGTGGTAACACACTGAAGCAGTCAATTAAATCTGGTTTCGATCAATATTTTAGAGGATAACACCGGTTAGGTCTGGCTTAGGTCTGGGTTATGCCCGCATCTGACTCATGATTTTGCCTTCTTCGCATACTTGTTGGCCAGATCCTGGGTTTTTTTCGTGTTTGAATCACGTAGTAATGTGGTAATACACTGAAGCAGTCAATAAAACCTGGTTTCGATCAATATTTTAGAGGATAACACCGGTTAGGTCTGGGTTATGCCCGCATCTAGCTCATGATTTTGCATTCTCCGCATACTTGTCGGCCAGATCCTGGGTTTTTTTCGTGTTTGAATCACGTAGTAATGTGGTAACACACTGAAGCAGTCAATTAAACCTTTGTTTCGATCAATATTTTGGAGGATAACACCGGTTAGGTCTGGGATAGGTCCGGGATATGCCCGCATCTGGCTCATGATTTTGCCTTCTTCGCATACTCGTTGGCCAGATCCTGGGTTTTTTTCGTGTTTGAATCACGTAGTAATGTGGTAATACACTGAAGCAGTCAATAAAACCTGGTTTCGATCAATATTTTAGAGGATAACACCGGTTAGGTCTGGGTTAGGTCTAGGTTATGCCCGCATCTAGCTCATGATTTTGCCTTCTTCGCATACTTGTTGGCCAGATCCTGGGGTTTTTTCGTGTTTGAATCACGTAGTAATGTGGTAACACACTGAAGCAGTCAATTATATCTGGTTTCGTTCAATATTTTAGAGGATAACACCGGTTAGGTCTGGGATAGGTCCGGGATATGCCCGCATCTGGCTTATACTTTCGCCTTCTTCGCATACTTGTTGGCCAGATCCTGGGTTTTTTTCGTGGTTGAATCACGTAGTAATGTGGTAACACACTGAAGCAGTCAATTAAACCTGGTTTCGACCAATATTTTAGAGGACAACGCCGGTTAGGTCTGGGTTAGGTCTGGGAAATGCGCGCATCTGGCTTATACTTTCGCCTTCTTCGCATACTTGTTGGCCAGATCCTGGGTTTTTTTCGTGTTTGAATCACGTAGTAATGTGGTAACACACTGAAGCAGTCAATTAAACCTGGTTTCGACCAATATTTTAGAGGATAACGCCGGTTAGGTCTGGGTTAGTTCTGGGAAATGCGCGCATCTGGCTTATACTTTCGCCTTCTTCGCATACTTGTTGGCCAGATCCTGGGTTTTTTTCGTGTTTGAATCACGTAGTAATGTGGTAACACACTGAAGCAGTCAATTAAACCTGGTTTCGATCAATATTTTGGAGGATAACACCGGTTAGGTCTGGGTTAGGTCTGGGATTTGCGCGCATCTGGCTTATACTTTCGCCTTTTTCGCAAACTTGTTGGCTAGATCCTGGGTTTTTTTCCGGTTTGAATAACGCAGTAATGTGGTACCACACTGAAGCAGTCAATTAAACCTGGTTTCGATCAATATTTCAGAGGATAACACCGGTTAGGTCTGGGTTAGGTCCGGGATATGCCCGCATCTGGCTCACGATTTTGCCTTCTTCGCATACTTGTTGGCCAGATCCTGGGTTTTTTTCGTGTTTGAATCACGTAGTAATGTGGTAGCACACTGAAGCAGTCAATTAAACCTGGTTTCGATCAATATTTCAGAGGATAACAACGGTTAGGTCTGGGTTAGGTCTGGGAAATGCGCGCATCTGGCTTATACTTTCGCCTTTTTCGCAAACTTGTTGGCCAGATCCTGGGTTTTTTCGTGTTTAAATCACGTAGTAATGTGGTAACACACTGAAGCAGTCAAGAAAACCTGGTTTCGATCAATATTTTAGAGGATAACACCGGTTAGGTCTGGATTAGGTCTGGGTTATGCCCGCATCTGGCTCATGATTTTGCCTTCTTCGCATACTTGTTGGCCAGATCCTGGGTTTTTTTTGTGTTTGAATCACATAGTAATGAGGTAATACACTGAAGCAGTCAATTAAACCTGGTTTCGATCAATATTTTAGAGGATAACACCGGTTAGGTCTGGGTTAGGTCTGGGATTTGCGCGCATCTGGCTTATACTTTCGCCTTTTTCGCAAACTTGTTGGCCAGATCCTGGGTTTTTTTCGTGTTTGAATCACGTAGTAATGTGGTAATACACTGAAGCAGTCAATAAAACCTGGTTTCGATTAATATTTTAGAGGATAACACCGGTTTGGTCTGAGTTAGGTCTGGGTTATGCCCGCATCTGGCTCATGATTTTGCCTTCTTCGCATACTTGTTGGCCAAATCCTGGGTTTTTTTCGTGTTTGAATCACGTAGTAATGTGGTGACACACTGAAGCAGTCAATTAAACCTGGTTTCGATCAATATTTTAGAGGATAACGCCGGTTAGGTCTGGGTTAGGTCTGGGAAATGCGCGCATCTGGCTTATACTTTCGCCTTCTTCGCATACTTGTTGGTCAGATCCTGGGTTTCTTTCGTGTTTGAATCACGTAGGAATGTGGTAACACACTGAAGCAGTCAATTAAACCTGGTTTCGATCAATATTTTACAGGATAACACCGGTTAGGTCTGGGTTAGGTCCGGGATATGCCCCCATCTGGCTCATGATTTTGCCTTCTTCGCATACTTGTTGGCCAGATCCTGGGTTTTTTTCGTGTTTGAATCACGTAGTAATCTGGTAACACACTGAAGCTGTCAATTAAACCTGGTTTCGATCAATATTTTAGTGGATAGTACCGGTTAGGTCTGGGTTAGGTCTCGGTTATGCCCGCATCTGGCTCATGATTTTGCCTTCTTCGCATACTTGTTGGCCAGATCCTGGGTATTTTCCGTGTTTGAATCACGTAGTAATGTGGTAACACACTGAAGCAGTCAATTAAACCTGGTTTCGATCAATATTTTAGAGGATAACACCGGTTAGGTCTGGGTTAGGTCTGGGATTTGCGCGCATCTGGCTCATACTTTCGCCTTTTTCGCAAACTTGTTGGCCAGATCCCGGGTATTTTCCGTGTTTGAATCACGTAGTAATGTGGTAACACACTGAAGCAGTCAATTAAACCTGGTTTCGATCAATAGTTTAGAGGATAACACCGGTTAGGTCTGGGTTAGGTCTGGGTTATGCCCGCATCTGGCTCATGATTTTGCCTTCTTCGCATACTTGTTGGCCAGATCCTGGGTTTTTTCCGTGTTTGAATCACGTAGTAATGTGGTAACACACTGAAGCAGTCAATAAAACCTGGTTTCGATCAATATTTTAGAGGATAACACCGGTTAGGTCTGGGTTAGGTCTGGGATTTGCGCGCATCTGGCTTATACTTTCGCCTTCTTCGCAAACTTGTTGGCCAGATCCTGGGTATTTTTCGTGTTCGAATCACGTAGTAATGTGGTAACACTCTGAAGCAGTCAATTAAACCTGGTGTCGATCAATATTTCAGAGGATAACACCGGTTAGGTCTGGGTTAGGTCTGGGATATGCGCGCATCTGGCTTATACTTTCGCCTTTTTCGCAAACTTGATGGCTAGATCCTGGGTTTTTTTCGGGTTTGAATAACGCAGTAATGTGGTACCACACTGAAGCAGTCAATTAAACCTGGTTTCGATCAATATTTTAGAGGGTAACGCCGGTTAGGTCTGGGTTAGGTCTGGGTTATGCCCGCATCTGGCTCATGATTTTGCCTTCTTCGCATACTTGTTGGCCAGATCCTGGGTTTTTTCCGTGTTTGAGTCACGTAGTAATGTGGTAACACACTGAAGCAGTCAATTAAATCTGGTTTCGATCAATATTTTAGAGGATAACACCGGTTAGGTCTGGGTTAGGTCTGGGTTATGCCCGCATCTGACTCATGATTTTGCCTTCTTCGCATACTTGATGGCCAGATCCTGGGTTTCTTTCGTGTTTGAATCACGTAGTAATGTGGTAATACACTGAAGCAGTCAATAAAACCTGGTTTCGATCAATATTTTAGAGGATAACACCGGTTAGGTCTGGGTTAGGTCTGGGTTATGCCCGCATCTAGCTCATGATTTTGCCTTCTTCGCATACTTGTTGGCCAGATCCTGGGTTTTTTTCGTGCTTGAATCACGTAGTAATGTGGTAACACACTGAAGCAGTCAATTAAACCTTTGTTTCAATCAATATTTTGGAGGATAACACCGGTTAGGTCTGGGATAGGTCCGGGATATGCCCGCATCTGGCTCATGATTTTGCCTTCTTCGCATACTTGTTGGCCAGATCCTGGGTATTTTCCGTGTTTGAATCACGTAGTAATGTGGTAACACACTGAAGCAGTCAATTAAACCTGGTTTCGACCAATATTTTAGAGGATAACACCGGTTAGGTCTGGGTTAGGTCTGGGATTTGCGCGCATCTGGCTCATACTTTCGCCTTTTTCGCAAACTTGTTGGCCAGATCCCGGGTATTTTCCGTGTTTGAATCACGTAGTAATGTGGTAACACACTGAAGCAGTCAATTAAACCTGGTGTCGATCAATATTTCAGAGGATAACACCGGTTAGGTCTGGGTTAGGTCTGGGATATGCGCGCATCTGGCTTATACTTTCGCCTTTTTCGCAAACTTGATGGCTAGATCCTGGGTTTTTTTCGGGTTTGAATAACGCAGTAATGTGGTACCACACTGAAGCAGTCAATTAAACCTGGTTTCGATCAATATTTTAGAGGGTAACGCCGGTTAGGTCTGGGTTAGGTCTGGGTTATGCCCGCATCTGGCTCATGATTTTGCCTTCTTCGCATACTTGTTGGCCAGATCCTGGGTTTTTTCCGTGTTTGAGTCACGTAGTAATGTGGTAACACACTGAAGCAGTCAATTAAATCTGGTTTCGATCAATATTTTAGAGGATAACACCGGTTAGGTCTGGGTTAGGTCTGGGTTATGCCAGCATCTGACTCATGATTTTGCCTTCTTCGCATACTTGTTGGCCAGATCCTGGGTTTTTTTCGTGTTTGAATCACGTAGTAATGTGGTAATACACTGAAGCAGTCAATAAAACCTGGTTTCGATCAATATTTTAGAGGATAACACCGGTTAGGTCTGGGTTAGGTCTGGGTTATGCCCGCATCTAGCTCATGATTTTGCCTTCTTCGCATACTTGTTGGCCAGATCCTGGGTTTTTTTCGTGCTTGAATCACGTAGTAATGTGGTAACACACTGAAGCAGTCAATTAAACCTTTGTTTCGATCAATATTTTTGGAGGATAACACCGGTTAGGTCTGGGATAGGTCCGGGATATGCCCGCATCTGGCTCATGATTTTGCCTTCTTCGCATACTTGTTGGCCAGATCCTGGGTTTTTTTCGTGTTTGAATCACGTAGTAATGTGGTAACACACTGAAGCAGTCAATTAAACCTGGTTTCGATCAATATTTCAGAGGATAACACCGGTTAGGTCTGGGTTAGGTCTGGGTTATGCCCGCATCTGGCTCATGATTTTGCCTTCTTCGCATACTTGTTGGCCAGATCCTGGGTTTTTTTCGTGTTTGAATCACGTAGTAATGTGGTAACACACTGAAGCAGTCAATTAAACCTGGTTTCGATCAATATTTTAGAGGATAACACCGGTTAGGTCTGGGATAGGTCCGGGATATGCCCGCATCTGGCTTATACTTTCGCCTTTTTCGCAAACTTGTTGGCTAGATCCTGGGTTTTTTTCCGGTTGGAATAACGCTGTAGTGTGGTACCACACTGAAGCAGTCAATTAAACCTGGTTTCGATCAATATTTCAGAGGATAACACCGGTTAGGTCTGGGTTAGGTCCGGGATATGCCCGCATCTGGCTCATGATTTTGCCTTCTTCGCATACTTGTTGGCCAGATCCTGGGTTTTTTTCGTGTTTGAATCACGTAGTAATGTGGTAACACACTGAAGCAGTCAATTAAACCTGGTTTCGATCAATATTTCAGAGGATAACACCGGTTAGGTCTGGGTTAGGTCTGGGAAATGCGCGCATCTGTCTTATACTTTCGCCTTTTTCGCAAACTTGTTGGCCAGATCGTGGGTTTTTTTCGTGTTTGAATCACGTAGTAATGTGGTAACACACTGAAGCTGTCAATTAAACCTGGTTTCGATCAATATTTTAGAGGATAACACCGGTTAGGTCTGGGTTAGGTCCGGGATATGAGCGCATCTGGCTTATACTTTCGCCTTTTTCGCAAACTTGTTGGCTAGATCCTGGGTTTTTTTCCGGTTGGAATAACGCTGTAGTGTGGTACCACACTGAAGCAGTCAATTAAACCTGGTTTCGATCAATATTTCAGAGGATAACACCGGTTAGGTCTGGGTTAGGTCCGGGATATGCCCGCATCTGGCTCATGATTTTGCCTTCTTCGCATACTTGTTGGCCAGATCCTGGGTTTTTTTCGTGTTTGAATCACGTAGTAATGTGGTAACACACTGAAGCAGTCAATTAAACCTTTGTTTCGATCAATATTTTTGGAGGATAACACCGGTTAGGTCTGGGATAGGTCCGGGATATGCCCGCATCTGGCTCATGATTTTGCCTTCTTCGCATACTTGTTGGCCAGATCCTGGGTTTTTTTCGTGTTTGAATCACGTAGTAATGTGGTAACACACTGAAGCAGTCAATTAAACCTGGTTTCGATCAATATTTCAGAGGATAACACCGGTTAGGTCTGGGTTAGGTCTGGGTTATGCCCGCATCTGGCTCATGATTTTGCCTTCTTCGCATACTTGTTGGCCAGATCCTGGGTTTTTTTCGTGTTTGAATCACGTAGTAATGTGGTAACACACTGAAGCAGTCAATTAAACCTGGTTTCGATCAATATTTTAGAGGATAACACCGGTTAGGTCTGGGATAGGTCCGGGATATGCCCGCATCTGGCTTATACTTTCGCCTTTTTCGCAAACTTGTTGGCTAGATCCTGGGTTTTTTTCCGGTTGGAATAACGCTGTAGTGTGGTACCACACTGAAGCAGTCAATTAAACCTGGTTTCGATCAATATTTCAGAGGATAACACCGGTTAGGTCTGGGTTAGGTCCGGGATATGCCCGCATCTGGCTCATGATTTTGCCTTCTTCGCATACTTGTTGGCCAGATCCTGGGTTTTTTTCGTGTTTGAATCACGTAGTAATGTGGTAACACACTGAAGCAGTCAATTAAACCTGGTTTCGATCAATATTTCAGAGGATAACACCGGTTAGGTCTGGGTTAGGTCTGGGAAATGCGCGCATCTGTCTTATACTTTCGCCTTTTTCGCAAACTTGTTGGCCAGATCGTGGGTTTTTTTCGTGTTTGAATCACGTAGTAATGTGGTAACACACTGAAGCTGTCAATTAAACCTGGTTTCGATCAATATTTTAGAGGATAACACCGGTTAGGTCTGGGTTAGGTCCGGGATATGAGCGCATCTGGCTTATACTTTCGCCTTTTTCGCAAACTTGTTGGCCAGATCCTGGATTTTTTCCGTGTTTGAATCACGTAGTAATGTTGTACCACACTGAGGCAGTCAATTAAACCTGGATTCGGACAATATTTTAGAGGATAACACCGGTTAGGTCTGGGTTAGGTCTGGGTTATGCCCGCATCTGGCTCATGATTTTGCCTTCTTCGCATACTTGTTGGCCAGATCCTGGGTTTTTTTCGTGTTTGAATCACGTAGTAATGTGGTAACACACTGAAGCAGTCAATTAAACCTGGTTTCGATCAATATTTTAGAGGATAACGCCGGTTAGGTCTGGGTTAGGTCTGGGAAATGCGCGCATCTGGCTTATACTTTCGCCTTCTTCGCATACTTGTTGGTCAGACCCTGGGTTTTTTTCGTGTTCTAATCACGTAGGAATGTGGTAACACACTGAAGCAGTCAATTAAACCTGGTTTCGATCAATATTTTAGAGGATAACACCGGTTAGGTCTGGGTTAGGTCCGGGTTATGCCCGCATCTGGCTCAAGATTTTGCCTTCTTCGCATACTTGTTGGCCAGATCCTGGGTTTTTTTCGTGTTTGAATCACGTAGTAATGTGGTAACACACTGAAGCTGTCAATTAAACCTGGTTTCGATCAATATTTTAGAGGATAACACCGCTAAAGGTCTGGGTTAGGTCTGGGTTATGCCCGCATCTGGCTCATGATTTTGCCTTCTTCGCATACTTGTTGGCCAGATCCTGGGTATTCTCCGTGTTTGAATCACGTAGTAATGTGGTAACACACTGAAGCAGTCAATTAAACCTGGTTTCGATCAATATTTTAGAGGATAACACCGGTTAGGTCTGGGTTAGGTCTGGGATTTGCGCGCATCTGGCTTATACTTTCGCCTTTTTCGCAAACTTGTTGGCCAGATCCCGGGTATTTTCCGTGTTTGAATCACGTAGTAATGTGGTAACACACTGAAGCAGTCAATTAAACCTGGCTTCGATCAATATTTCAGAGGATAACACCGGTTAGGTCTGGGTTAGGTCTGGGTTATGCCCGCATCTGGCTCATGATTTTGCCTTCTTCGCATACTTGTTGGCCAGATCCTGGGTTTTTTTCGTGTTTGAATCATGTAGTAATGTGGTAACACACTGAAGCAGTCAATTAAACCTGGTTCCGATCAATATTTCAGAGGATAACACCGGTTAGGTCTGGGTTAGGTCTGGGTTTTGCCCGCATCTGGCTCATGATTTTGCCTTCTTCGCATACTTGTTGGCCAGATCATGGGTTTTTTTCGTGTTTGAATCACGTAGTAATGTGGTAATACACTGAAGCAGTCAATAAAACCTGGTTTCGATCAATATTTTAGAGGATAACACCGGTTAGGTCTGGGTTAGGTCTGGGTTATGCCCGCATCTGGCTCATGATTTTGCCTTCTTCGCATACTTGTTGGTCAGATCCTGGGTTTTTTTCGTGTTTGAATCACGTAGTAATGTGGTAACACACTGAAGCAGTCAATTAAACCTGGTTTCGATCAATATTTCAGAGGATAACACCGGTTAGGTCTGGGATAGGTCCGGGATATGCCCGCATCTGGCTTATACTTTCGCCTTTTTCGCAAACTTGTTGGCTAGATCCTGGGTTTTTCCCCGGTTTGAATAACGCAGTAATGTGGTACCACACTGAAGCAGTCAATTAAACCTGGTTTCGATCAATATTTAAGAGGATAACACCGGTTAGGTCTGGGTTAGGTCCGGGATATGCCCGCATCTGGCTCATGATTTTGCCTTCTTCGCATACTTGTTGGCCAGATCCTGGGTTTTTTTCGTGTTTGAATCACGTAGTAATGTGGTAACACACTGAAGCTGTCAATTAAACCTGGTTTCGATCAATATTTTAGAGGATAACACCGGTTAGGTCTTGGATAGGTTCGGGATATGCCCGCATCTGGCTTATGCTTTCGCCTTTTTCGCAAACTTGTTGGCTAGATCCTGGGTTTTTTCCGGTTTGAATAACGCAGTAATGTGGTACCACACTGAAGCAGTCAATTAAACCTGGTTTCGATCAATATTTCAGAGGATAACACCGGTTAGGTCTGGGTTAGGTCTGGGTTATGCCCGCATCTGGCTCATGATTTTGCCTTCTTCGCATACTTGTTGGCCAGATCCTGGGATTTTTTCATGTTTGAATCACGTAGTAATGAGGTAATACACTGAAGCAGTCAATTAAACATGGTTTCGATCAATATTTTAGAGGATAACACCGGTTAGGTCTGGGTTAGGTCTGGGATATGCGCGCATCTGGCTTATACTTTCGCCATTTTCGCAAACTTGTTGGCCAGATCCTGGATTTTTTCCGTGTTTGAATCACGTAGTAATGTTGTACCACACTGAGGCAGTCAATTAAACCTGGATTCGGACATTATTTTAGAGGATAACACCGGTTAGGTCTGGGTTAGGTCTGGGTTATGCCCGCATCTGGCTCATGATTTTGCCTTCTTCGCATACTTGTTGGCCAGATCCTGGGTTTTTTTCGTGTTTGAATCACGTAGTAATGTGGTACCACACTGAAGCAGTCAATTAAACCTGGTTTCGATCAATATTTCAGAGGATAACACCGGTTAGGTCTGGGTTAGGTCCGGGATATGCCCGCATCTGGCTCATGATTTTGCCTTCTTCGCATACTTGCAGGCCAGATCCTGGGTTTTTTTCGTGTTTGAATCACGTATTAATGTGGTAACACACTGAAGCTGTCAATTAAACCTGGTTTCGATCAATATTTTAGAGGATAACACCGGTTAGGTCTGGGTTAGGTCTGGGTTATGCCCGCATCTAGCTCATGATTTTGCCTTCTTCGCATACTTGTTGGCCAGATCCTGGGTTTTTTTCGTGCTTGAATCACGTAGTAATGTGGTAACACACTGAAGCAGTCAATTAAACCTGGTTTCGATCAATATTTCAGAGGATAACACCGGTTAGGTCTGGGTTAGGTCCGGGATATGCCCGCATCTGGCTCATGATTTTGCCTTCTTCGCATACTTGCAGGCCAGATCCTGGGTTTTTTTCGTGCTTGAATCACGTAGTAATGTGGTAACACACTGAAGCAGTCAATTAAACCTGGTTTCGATCAATATTTCAGAGGATAACACCGGTTAGGTCTGGGTTAGGTCCGGGATATGCCCGCATCTGGCTCATGATTTTGCCTTCTTCGCATACTTGTTGGCCAGATCCTGGGTTTTTTTCGTGTTTGAATCACGTAGTAATGAAGTAACACACTGAAGCAGTCAATTAAACCTGGTTTCGATCAATATTTCAGAGGATAACACCGGTTAGGTCTGGGTTAGGTCTGGGAAATGCGCGCATCTGTCTTATACTTTCGCCTTTTTCGCAAACTTGTTGGCCAGATCCTGGGTTTTTTTCGTGTTTGAATCACGTAGTAATGTGGTAACACACTGAAGCTGTCAATTAAACCTGGTTTCGATCAATATTTTAGAGGATAACACCGGTTAGGTCTGGGTTAGTTCCGGGATATGAGCGCATCTGGCTTATACTTTCGCCTTTTTCGCAAACTTGTTGGCCAGATCCTGGATTTTTTCCGTGTTTGAATCACGTAGTAATGTTGTACCACACTGAGGCAGTCAATTAAACCTGGATTCGGACAATATTTTAGAGGATAACACCGGTTAGGTCTGGGTTAGGTCTGGGTTATGCCCGCATCTGGCTCATGATTTTGCCTTCTTCGCATACTTGTTGGCCAGATCCTGGGTTTTTTTCGTGTTTGAATCACGTAGTAATGTGGTAACACACTGAAGCAGTCAATTAAACCTGGTTTCGATCAATATTTTAGAGGATAACGCCGGTTAGGTCTGGGTTAGGTCTGGGAAATGCGCGCATCTGGCTTATACTTTCGCCTTCTTCGCATACTTGTTGGTCAGATCCTGGGTTTTTTTCGTGTTCGAATCACGTAGGAATGTGGTAACACACTGAAGCAGTCAATTAAACCTGGTTTCGATCAATATTTTAGAGGATAACACCGGTTAGGTCTGGGTTAGGTCCGGGATATGCCCGCATCTGGCTCATGATTTTGCCTTCTTCGCATACTTGTTGGCCAGATCCTGGGTTTTTTTCGTGTTTGAATCACGTAGTAATGTGGTAACACACTGAAGCTGTCAATTAAACCTGGTTTCGATCAATATTTTAGAGGATAACACCGGTTAGGTCTGGGTTAGGTCTGGGTTATGCCCGCATCTGGCTCATGATTTTGCCTTCTTCGCATACTTGTTGGCCAGATCCTGGGTATTCTCCGTGTTTGAATCACGTAGTAATGTGGTAACACACTGAAGCAGTCAATTAAACCTGGTTTCGATCAATATTTTAGAGGATAACACCGGTTAGGTCTGGGTTAGGTCTGGGATTTGCGCGCATCTGGCTTATACTTTCGCCTTTTTCGCAAACTTGTTGGCCAGATCCCGGGTATTTTCCGTGTTTGAATCACGTAGTAATGTGGTAACACACTGAAGCAGTCAATTAAACCTGGTTTCGATCAATATTTCAGAGGATAACACCGGTTAGGTCTGGGTTAGGTCTGGGTTATGCCCGCATCTGGCTCATGATTTTGCCTTCTTCGCATACTTGTTGGCCAGATCCTGGGTTTTTTTCGTGTTTGAATCATGTAGTAATGTGGTAACACACTGAAGCAGTCAATTAAACCTGGTTTCGATCAATATTTCAGAGGATAACACCGGTTAGGTCTGGGTTAGGTCTGGGTTTTGCCCGCATCTGGCTCATGATTTTGCCTTCTTCGCATACTTGTTGGCCAGATCATGGGTTTTTTTCGTGTTTGAATCACGTAGTAATGTGGTAATACACTGAAGCAGTCAATAAAACCTGGTTTCGATCAATATTTTAGAGGATAACACCGGTTAGGTCTGGGTTAGGTCTGGGTTATGCCGAGCGTCTGGGATTGCGCGTGGCACCCCAGAAGACCGAGGCCATCTGGCTGTGTAACGTCAGTGGTCGAGGGGTGCCGCGCCAGGCGTCTCTACGGGTGGGTGGAGCCCAAGTCGGGGTGGGGCGCCGGATGAAGTATCTGGGCCTCACCCTCGACAGCTACTGGCGCTTCGGGCATCATTTGGAAGGGTTGGGTCCCCGTATTGAAAGGGCAGCGGCTGCGTTAGCTCGCATAATGCCTAATCTCGGGGGGCCCAACATGGCGGCACGGCGGCTGTATTTAGGAGTCGTCCGGTCCATGGCGCTTTATGGCGCGCCAATATGGGCCGGCGGTCTGATGGCCAATCGGCGGGGTGCATTTGTACTCCGTCGGTTACAGAGGTTGGTCGCCATCAGAGTCGTGCGGGGATATCGCACGATCTCCTACACTGCCGCCACCTTGCTGGCGGGTTCCGCACCGTTTCATCTGCTGGCGAAAATGGACGCAGAGGTCTATCAAAGCCTCTGCGACCTTCGCCAGCGGGGCGTGGACCCGCACGGCGAGGAGGCCGCCAGGGCCCGAAGCCAGGCGCGGCGACGCGTCTATAGTCGGTGGCTGGTATGGCTATCCAAGCCAGACCAGCGGGATGATCGCGTCGCCGCGGCGGTCCGCCCAGTGTTTTATGCCTGGGTGGGCCGTAGCTGGGGTACGCCCACCTACCGCCTGACACAGGTACTGACCGGACACGGTTGCTTCGGTCGGTACCTGCATCGGATAGGGCGGGAGGCGACGGCTGCGTGCCGTCACTGCAGGGGAAGGGAGGACACCGCGCAGCACACGCTGCAGTTTTGCCCGGCGTGGGCAGCGCAGCGCGGTGTCCTCGTTAGAACGATTGGAGCGGAACTCTCGCTGCCGGCCGTCATACGTGCAATGGTCGGCAGCGAGGAGGCGTGGGCGGCCATGGCCTTGTTTTGTGAGGAGGTCATGGCCGCCAAGGAAGACGCCGAAAGGGCGCGTGAGGAGGTGGGGGGCAGGCGGCGACGCCGACCGTAAGACCCTCCACCGCTCCCCGTGACAGGGGGAGCGCGATGGGGTCGGTGATGGTGTTTGTGGTGCGAGGTGAGGCACTTTATTCCCTCATTCCCCCTCGCACCCAGCCCATCACCGGACCGGGGGCCTGTGGCAGGGGCCCCGTCCAGCGGGGGCGGCAGTGTTAGCCGGCCCCGCAGCCGTGGTCGCGATCGGGTGGGGGCCCGGTCGCGGCTAGTAGCAACGGCACGAGTGGGGGCGACGGAGCGTGTGACCGCGCCGCGTCGCCGGGGGGCAATCAGATTAGCTTGCCCCCCACTGGGGGAGGAGGATCACATCTCCTCCCCCGGGAAGGGCCCGTAATAGGGCGTTGTGCCAACGGGGAGAGTCACGGTAGTATCGCTAGTTTGGTTCCCGTGATTCTCCCCAGATAAAGGGCGCAGGCGGTCACCGTGGTGTTTTAGCCGGTAAGAGTCCGGCACTACCCCGGCCTCCCCCCCAGGGAGCCGGGGTGTCCATGAGGATTTCACCACGTTAAAAAAAAAAAAAAAAAAAAGGTCTGGGTTATGCCCGCATCTGGCTCATGATTTTGCCTTCTTCGCATACTTGTTGGTCAGATCCTGGGTTTTTTTCGTGTTTGAATCACGTAGTAATGTGGTAACACACTGAAGCAGTCAATTAAACCTGGTTTCGATCAATATTTCAGAGGATAACACCGGTTAGGTCTGGGATAGGTCCGGGATATGCCCGCATCTGGCTTATACCTTCGCCTTTTTCGCAAACTTGTTGGCTAGATCCTGGGTTTTTCCCCGGTTTGAATAACGCAGTAATGTGGTACCACACTGAAGCAGTCAATTAAACCTGGTTTCGATCAATATTTCAGAGGATAACACCGGTTAGGTCTGGGTTAGGTCCGGGATATGCCCGCATCTGGCTCATGATTTTGCCTTCTTCGCATACTTGTTGGCCAGATCCTGGGTTTTTTTCGTGTTTGAATCACGTAGTAATGTGGTAACACACTGAAGCTGTCAATTAAACCTGGTTTCGATCAATATTTTAGAGGATAACACCGGTTAGGTCTTGGATAGGTTCGGGATATGCCCGCATCTGGCTTATACTTTCGCCTTTTTCGCAAACTTGTTGGCTAGATCCTGGGTTTTTTTCCGGTTTGAATAACGCAGTAATGTGGTACCACACTGAAGCAGTCAATTAAACCTGGTTTCGATCAATATTTCAGAGGATAACACCCGTTAGGTCTGGGTTAGGTCTGGGTTATGCCCGCATCTGGCTCATGATTTTGCCTTCTTCGCATACTTGTTGGCCAGATCCTGGGTTTTTTTCATGTTTGAATCACGTAGTAATGAGGTAATACACTGAAGCAGTCAATTAAACATGGTTTCGATCAATATTTTAGAGGATAACACCGGTTAGGTCTGGGTTAGGTCTGGGATATGCGCGCATCTGGCTTATACTTTCGCCATTTTCGCAAACTTGTTGGCCAGATCCTGGATTTTTTCCGTGTTTGAATCACGTAGTAATGTTGTACCACACTGAGGCAGTCAATTAAACCTGGATTCGGACATTATTTTTGAGGATAACACCGGTTAGGTCTGGGTTAGGTCTGGGTTATGCCCGCATCTGGCTCATGATTTTGCCTTCTTCGCATACTTGTTGGCCAGATCCTGGGTTTTTTTCGTGTTTGAATCACGTAGTAATGTGGTACCACACTGAAGCAGTCAATTAAACCTGGTTTCGATCAATATTTCAGAGGATAACACCGGTTAGGTCTGGGTTAGGTCCGGGATATGCCCGCATCTGGCTCATGATTTTGCCTTCTTCGCATACTTGCAGGCCAGATCCTGGGTTTTTTTCGTGTTTGAATCACGTATTAATGTGGTAACACACTGAAGCTGTCAATTAAACCTGGTTTCGATCAATATTTTAGAGGATAACACCGGTTAGGTCTTGGATAGGTTCGGGATATGCCCGCATCTGGCTGATACTTTCGCCTTTTTCGCAAACTTGTTGGCCAGATCCTGGATTTTTTCCGTGTTTGAATCACGTAGTAATGTTGTACCACACTGAGGCAGTCAATTAAACCTGGATTCGGACAATATTTTAGAGGATAACACCGGTTAGGTCTGGGTTAGGTCTGGGTTATGCCCGCATCTGGCTCATGATTTTGCCTTCTTCGCATACTTGTTGGCCAGATCCTGGGTTTTTTTCGTGTTTGAATCACGTAGTAATGTGGTAACACACTGAAGCAGTCAATTAAACCTGGTTTCGATCAATATTTTAGAGGATAACGCCGGTTAGGTCTGGGTTAGGTCTGGGAAATGCGCGCATCTGGCTTACACTTTCGCCTTCTTCGCATACTTGTTGGTCAGATCCTGGGTTTTTTTCGTGTTTGAATCACGTAGGAATGTGATAACACACTGAAGCAGTCAATTAAACCTGGTTTCGATCAATATTTTAGAGGATAACACCGGTTAGGTCTGGGTTAGGTCCGGGATATGCCCGCATCTGGCTCATGATTTTGCCTTCTTCGCATACTTGTTGGCCAGATCCTGGGTTTTTTTCGTGTTTGAATCACGTAGTAATGTGGTAACACACTGAAGCTGTCAATTAAACCTGGTTTCGATCAATATTTTAGAGGATAACACCGGTTAGGTCTGGGTTAGGTCTGGGTTATGCCCGCATCTGGCTCATGATTTTGCCTTCTTCGCATACTTGTTGGCCAGATCCTGGGTATTCTCCGTGTTTGAATCACGTAGTAATGTGGTAACACACTGAAGCAGTCAATTAAACCTGGTTTCGATCAATATTTTAGAGGATAACACCGGTTAGGTCTGGGTTAGGTCTGGGATTTGCGCGCATCTGGCTTATACTTTCGCCTTTTTCGCAAACTTGTTGGCCAGATCCCGGGTTTTTTTCGTGTTTGAATCACGTAGTAATGTGGTAATACACTGAAGCTGTCAATAAAACCTGGTTTCGATCAATATTTTAGAGGATAACACCGGTTAGGTCTGGGTTAGGTCTGGGTTATGCCCGCATCTGGCTCATGATTTTGCCTTCTTCGCATACTTGTTGGTCAGATCCTGGGTTTTTTTCGTGTTTGAATCACGTAGTAATGTGGTAACACACTGAAGCAGTCAATTAAACCTGGTTTCGATCAATATTTCAGAGGATAACACCGGTTAGGTCTGGGATAGGTCCGGGATATGCCCGCATCTGGCTTATACTTTCGCCTTTTTCGCAAACTTGTTGGCTAGATCCTGGGTTTTTCCCCGGTTTGAATAACGCAGTAATGTGGTACCACACTGATGCAGTCAATTAAACCTGGTTTCGATCAATATTTCAGAGGATAACACCGGTTAGGTCTGGGTTAGGTCCGGGATATGCCCGCATCTGGCTCATGATTTTGCCTTCTTCGCATACTTGTTGGCCAGATCCTGGGTTTTTTTCGTGTTTGAATCACGTAGTAATGTGGTAACACACTGAAGCTGTCAATTAAACCTGGTTTCGATCAATATTTTAGAGGATAACACCGGTTAGGTCTTGGATAGGTTCGGGATATGCCCGCATCTGGCTTATACTTTCGCCTTTTTCGCAAACTTGTTGGCTAGATCCTGGGTTTTTTTCCGGTTTGAATAACGCAGTAATGTGGTACCACATTGAAGCAGTCAATTAAACCTGGTTTCGATCAATATTTCAGAGGATAACACCGGTTAGGTCTGGGTTAGGTCTGGGTTATGCCCGCATCTGGCTCATGATTTTGCCTTCTTCGCATACTTGTTGGCCAGATCCTGGGTTTTTTTCATGTTTGAATCACGTAGTAATGAGGTAATACACTGAAGCAGTCAATTAAACACGGTTTCGATCAATATTTTAGAGGATAACACCGGTTAGGTCTGGGTTAGGTCTGGGATATGCGCGCATCTGGCTTATACTTTCGCCATTTTCGCAAACTTGTTGGCCAGATCCTGGATTTTTTCCGTGTTTGAATCACGTAGTAATGTTGTACCACACTGAGGCAGTCAATTAAACCTGGATTCGGACATTATTTTAGAGGATAACACCGGTTAGGTCTGGGTTAGGTCTGGGTTATGCCCGCATCTGGCTCATGATTTTGCCTTCTTCGAATACTTGTTGGCCAGATCCAGGGTTTTTTTCGTGTTTGAATCACGTAGTAATGTGGTACCGCACTGAAGCAGTCAATTAAACCTGGTTTCGATCAATATTTCAGAGGATAACACCGGTTAGGTCTGGGTTAGGTCCGGGATATGCCCGCATCTGGCTCATGATTTTGCCTTCTTCGCATACTTGCAGGCCAGATCCTGGGTTTTTTTCGTGTTTGAATCACGTATTAATGTGGTAACACACTGAAGCTGTCAATTAAACCTGGTTTCGATCAATATTTTAGAGGATAACACCGGTTAGGTCTGGGTTAGGTCCGGGATATGCCCGCATCTGACTCATGATTTTGCCTTCATCGCATACTTGTTGGCCAGATCCTGGGTTTTTTTCGTGTTTGAATCACGTAGGAATGTGGTAACACACTGAAGCAGTCAATTAAACCTGGTTTCGATCAATATTTTAGAGGATAACACCGGTTAGGTCTGGGTTAGGTCCGGGATATGCCCGCATCTGGCTTATACTTTCGCCTTTTTCGCAATCTTGATGGCTAGATCCTGGGTTCTTTTCGGGTTTGAATAACGCAGTAATGTGGTACCACACTGAAGCAGTCAATTAAACCTGGTTTCGATCAATATTTTAGAGGATAACGCCGGTCAGGTCTGGGTTAGGTCTGGGTTATGCCCGCATCTGGCTCATGATTTTGCCTTCTTCGAATACTTGTTGGCCAGATCCTGGGTTTTTTTCGTGTTTGAATCACGTAGTAATGAGGTAATACACTGAAGCAGTCAATTAAACCTGGTTTCGATCAATATTTTAGAGGATAACACCGGTTAGGTCTGGGTTAGGTCTGGGATATGCGCGCATCTGGCTTATACTTTCGCCTTTTTCGCAAACTTGTTGGCCAGATCCTGGATTTTTTCCGTGTTTGAATCACGTAGTAATGTTGTACCACACTGAGGCAGTCAATTAAACCTGGATTCGGACATTATTTTAGAGGATAACACCGGTTAGGTCTGGGTCAGGTCTGGGTTATGCCCGCATCTGGCTCATGATTTTGCCTTCTTCGCATACTTGTTGGCCAGATCCTGGGTTTTTTTCGTGTTTGAATCATGTAGTAATGTGGTAACACGCAGAAGCAGTCAATTAAACCTGGTTTCGATCAACATTTTAGAGGGTAACACCGGTTAGGTCTGGGTTAGGTCTGGGTTATGCCCGCATCTGGCTCATGATTTTGCCTTCTTCGCATACTTGTTGGCCAGATCCTGGGTTTTTTTCGTGTTTGAATCACGTAGTAATGTGGTACCACACTGAAGCAGTCAATTAAACCTGGTTTCGATCAATATTTCAGAGGATAACACCGGTTAGGTCTGGGTTAGGTCCGGGATATGCCCGCATCTGGCTCATGATTTTGCCTTCTTCGCATACTTGCTGGCCAGATCCTGGGTTTTTTTCGTGTTTGAATCACGTATTAATGTGGTAACACACTGAAGCTGTCAATTAAACCTGGTTTCGATCAATATTTTAGAGGATAACACCGGTTAGGTCTGGGTTAGGTCCGGGATATGCCCGCATCTGGCTCATGATTTTGCCTTCATCGCATACTTGTTGGCCAGATCCTGGGTTTTTTTCGTGTTTGAATCACGTAGGAATATGGTAACACACTGAAGCAGTCAATTAAACCTGGTTTCGATCAATATTTTAGAGGATAACACCGGTTAGGTCTGGGTTAGGTCCGGGATATGCCCGCATCTGGCATATACTTTCGCCTTTTTCGCAAACTTGATGGCTAGATCCTGGGTTCTTTTCGGGTTTGAATAACGCAGTAATGTGGTACCACACTGAAGCAGTCAATTAAACCTGGTTTCGATCAATATTTTAGAGGATAACGCCGGTTAGGTCTGGGTTAGGTCTGGGTTATGCCCGCATCTGGCTTATACTTTCGCCTTTTTCGCAAACTTGATGGCTAGATCCTGGGTTCTTTTCGGGTTTGAATAACGCAGTAATGTGGTACCACACTGAAGCAGTCAATTAAACCTGGTTTCGATCAATATTTTAGAGGATAACGCCGGTTAGGTCTGGGTTAGGTCTGGGTTATGCCCGCATCTGGCTCATGATTTTGCCTTCTTCGAATACTTGTTGGCCAGATCCTGGGTTTTTTTCGTGTTTGAATCACGTAGTAATGAGGTAATACACTGAAGCAGTGAATTAAACCTGGTTTCGATCAATATTTCAGAGGATAACACCGGTTAGGTCTGGGTTAGGTCTGGGTTATGCCCGCATCTGGCTCATGATTTTGCCTTCTTCGCATACTTGTTGGCCAGATCCTGGGTTTTTTTCGTGTTTGAATCATGTAGTAATGTGGTAACACACTGAAGCAGTCAATTAAACCTGGTTTCGATCAATATTTCAGAGGATAACACCGGTTAGGTCTGGGTTAGGTCTGGGTTTTGCCCGCATCTGGCTCATGATTTTGCCTTCTTCGCATACTTGTTGGCCAGATCCTGGGTTTTCTTCGTGTTTGAATCACGTAGGAATGTGGTAACACACTGAAGCAGTCAATTAAGCCTGGTTTCGATCAATATTTTAGAGGATAACACCGGTTAGGTCTGGGTTAGGTCCGGGATATGCGCGCATCTGGCTTATACTTTCGCCTTTTTCGCAAACTTGTTGGCCAGATCCTGGATTTTTTCCGTGTTTGAATCACGTAGTAATGTTGTACCACACTGAGGCAGTCAATTAAACCTGGATTCGGACAATATTTTAGAGGATAACACCGGTTAGGTCTGGGTTAGGTCTGGGTTATGCCCGCATCTGGCTCATGATTTTGCCTTCTTCGCATACTTGTTGGCCAGATCCTGGGTTTTTTTCGTGTTTGAATCACGTAGTAATGTGGTAACACACTGAAGCAGTCAATTAAACCTGGTTTCGATCAATATTTTAGAGGATAACGCCGGTTAGGTCTGGGTTAGGTCTGGGAAATGCGCGCATCTGGCTTATACTTTCGCCTTCTTCGCAAACTTGTTGGTCAGATCCTGGGTTTTTTTCGTGTTTGAATCACGTAGGAATGTGGTAACACACTGAAGCAGTCAATTAAACCTGGTTTCGATCAATATTTTAGAGGATAACACCGGTTAGGTCTGGGTTAGGTCCGGGATATGCCCGCATCTGGCTCATGATTTTGCCTTCTTCGCATACTTGTTGGCCAGATCCTGGGTTTTTTTCGTGTTTGAATCACGTAGTAATGTGGTAACACACTGAAGCTGTCAATTAAACCTGGTTTCGATCAATATTTTAGAGGATAACACCGGTTAGGTCTGGGTTAGGTCTGGGTTATGCCCGCATCTGGCTCATGATTTTGCCTTCTTCGCATACTTGTTGGCCAGATCCTGGGTATTCTCCGTGTTTGAATCACGTAGTAATGTGGTAACACACTGAAGCAGTCAATTAAACCTGGTTTCGATCAATATTTTAGAGGATAACACCGGTTAGGTCTGGGTTAGGTCTGGGATTTGCGCGCATCTGGCTTATACTTTCGCCTTTTTCGCAAACTTGTTGGCCAGATCCCGGGTATTTTCCGTGTTTGAATCACGTAGTAATGTGGTAACACACTGAAGCAGACAATTAAACCTGGTTTCGATCAATATTTCAGAGGATAACACCGGTTAGGTCTGGGTTAGGTCTGGGTTATGCCCGCATCTGGCTCATGATTTTGCCTTCTTCGCATACTTGTTGGCCAGATCCTGGGTTTTTTTCGTGTTTGAATCATGTAGTAATGTGGTAACACACTGAAGCAGTCAATTAAACCTGGTTTCGATCAATATTTCAGAGGATAACACCGGTTAGGTCTGGGTTAGGTCTGGGTTTTGCCCGCATCTGGCTCATGATTTTGCCTTCTTCGCATACTTGTTGGCCAGATCCTGGGTTTTTTTCGTGTTTGAATCACGTAGTAATGTGGTAATACACTGAAGCAGTCAATAAAACCTGGTTTCGATCAATATTTTAGAGGATAACACCGGTTAGGTCTGGGTTAGGTCTGGGTTATGCCCGCATCTGGCTCATGATTTTGTCTTCTTCGCATACTTGTTGGTCAGATCCTGGGTTTTTTTCGTGTTTGAATCACGTAGTAATGTGGTAACACACTGAAGCAGTCAATTAAACCTGGTTTCGATCAATATTTCAGAGGATAACACCGGTTAGGTCTGGGATAGGTCCGGGATATGCCCGCATCTGGCTTATACTTTCGCCTTTTTCGCAAACTTGTTGGCTAGATCCTGGGTTTTTCCCCGGTTTGAATAACGCAGTAATGTGGTACCACACTGAAGCAGTCAATTAAACCTGGTTTCGATCAATATTTCAGAGGATAACACCGGTTAGGTCTGGGTTAGGTCCGGGATATGCCCGCATCTGGCTCATGATTTTGCCTTCTTCGCATACTTGTTGGCCAGATCCTGGGTTTTTTTCGTGTTTGAATCACGTAGTAATGTGGTAACACACTGAAGCTGTCAATTAAACCTGGTTTCGATCAATATTTTAGAGGATAACACCGGTTAGGTCTGGGATAGGTTCGGGATATGCCCGCATCTGGCTTATACTTTCGCCTTTTTCGCAAACTTGTTGGCTAGATCCTGGGTTTTTTTCCGGTTTGAATAACGCAGTAATGTGGTACCACACTGAAGCAGTCAATTAAACCTGGTTTCGATCAATATTTCAGAGGATAACACCGGTTAGGTCTGGGTTAGGTCTGGGTTATGCCCGCATCTGGCTCATGATTTTGCCTTCTTCGCATACTTGTTGGCCAGATCCTGGGTTTTTTTCATGTTTGAATCACGTAGTAATGAGGTAATACACTGAAGCAGTCAATTAAACATGGTTTCGATCAATATTTTAGAGGATAACACCGGTTAGGTCTGGGTTAGGTCTGGGATATGCGCGCATCTGGCTTATACTTTCGCCATTTTCGCAAACTTGTTGGCCAGATCCTGGATTTTTTCCGTGTTTGAATCACGTAGTAATGTTGTACCACACTGAGGCAGTCAATTAAACCTGGATTCGGACATTATTTTAGAGGATAACACCGGTTAGGTCTGGGTTAGGTCTGGGTTATGCCCGCATCTGGCTCATGATTTTGCCTTCTTCGAATACTTGTTGGCCAGATCCTGGGTTTTTTTCGTGTTTGAATCACGTAGTAATGTGGTACCACACTGAAGCAGTCAATTAAACCTGGTTTCGATCAATATTTCAGAGGATAACACCGGTTAGGTCTGGGTTAGGTCCGGGATATGCCCGCATCTGGCTCATGATTTTGCCTTCTTCGCATACTTGCAGGCCAGATCCTGGGTTTTTTTCGTGTTTGAATCACGTATTAATGTGGTAACACACTGAAGCTGTCAATTAAACCTGGTTTCGATCAATATTTTAGAGGATAACACCGGTTAGGTCTGGGTTAGGTCCGGGATATGCCCGCATCTGGCTCATGATTTTGCCTTCATCGCATACTTGTTGGCCAGATCCTGGGTTTTTTTCGTGTTTGAATCACGTAGGAATGTGGTAACACACTGAAGCAGTCAATTAAACCTGGTTTCGATCAATATTTTAGAGGATAACACCGGTTAGGTCTGGGTTAGGTCCGGGATATGCCCGCATCTGGCTTATACTTTCGCATTTTTCGCAATCTTGATGGCTAGATCCTGGGTTCTTTTCGGGTTTGAATAACGCAGTAATGTGGTACCACACTGAAGCAGTCAATTAAACCTGGTTTCGATCAATATTTTAGAGGATAACGCCGGTTAGGTCTGGGTTATGCCCGCATCTGGCTCATGATTTTGCCTTCTTCGAATACTTGTTGGCCAGATCCTGGGTTTTTTTCGTGTTTGAATCACGTAGTAATGAGGTAATACACTGAAGCAGTCAATTAAACCTGGTTTCGATCAATATTTTAGAGGATAACACCGGTTAGGTCTGGGTTAGGTCTGGGATATGCGCGCATCTCGCTTATACTTTCGCCTTTTTCGCAAACTTGTTGGCCAGATCCTGGATTTTTTCCGTGTTTGAATCACGTAGTAATGTTGTACCACACTGAGGCAGTCAATTAAACCTGGATTCGGACATTATTTTAGAGGATAACACCGGTTAGGTCTGGGTCAGGTCTGGGTTATGCCCGCATCTGGCTCATGATTTTGCCTTCTTCGCATACTTGTTGGCCAGATCCTGGGTTTTTTTCGTGTTTGAATCATGTAGTAATGTGGTAACACGCAGAAGCAGTCAATTAAACCTGGTTTCGATCAATATTTTAGAGGGTAACACCGGTTAGGTCTGGGTTAGCTCTGGGTTATGCCCGCATCTGGCTCATGATTTTGCCTTCTTCGCATACTTGTTGGCCAGATCCTGGGTTTTTTTCGTGTTTGAATCACGTAGTAATGTGGTGCCACACTGAAGCAGTCAATTAAACCTGGTTTCGATCAATATTTCAGAGGATAACACCGGTTAGGTCTGGGTTAGGTCCGGGATATGCCCGCATCTGGCTCATGATTTTGCCTTCTTCGCATACTTGCTGGCCAGATCCTGGGTTTTTTTCGTGTTTGAATCACGTATTAATGTGGTAACACACTGAAGCTGTCAATTAAACCTGGTTTCGATCAATATTTTAGAGGATAACACCGGTTAGGTCTGGGTTAGGTCCGGGATATGCCCGCATCTGGCTCATGATTTTGCCTTCATCGCATACTTGTTGGCCAGATCCTGGGTTTTTTTCGTGTTTGAATCACGTAGGAATGTGGTAACACATTGAAGCAGTCAATTAAACCTGGTTTCGATCAATATTTTAGAGGATAACACCGGTTAGGTCTGGGTTAGGTCCGGGATATGCCCGCATCTGGCTTATACTTTCGCCTTTTTCGCAAACTTGTTGGCTAGATCCTGGGTTCTTTTCGGGTTTGAATAACGCAGTAATGTGGTACCACACTGAAGCAGTCAATTAAACCTGGTTTCGATCAATATTTTAGAGGATAACGCCGGTTAGGTCTGGGTTAGGTCTGGGTTATGCCCGCATCTGGCTTATACTTTCGCCTTTTTCGCAAACTTGATGGCTAGATCCTGGGTCCTTTTCGGGTTTGAATAACGCAGTAATGTGGTACCACACTGAAGCAGTCAATTAAACCTGGTTTCGATCAATATTTTAGAGGATAACGCCGGTTAGGTCTGGGTTAGGTCTGGGTTATGCCCGCATCTGGCTCATGATTTTGCCTTCTTCGATTACTTGTTGGCCAGATCCTGGGTTTTTTTCGTGTTTGAATCACGTAGTACTGAGGTAATACACTGAAGCAGTCAATTAAACCTGGTTTCGATCAATATTTTAGAGGATAACACCGGCTAGGTCTGGGTTAGGTCTGGGATATGCGCGCATCTGGCTTATACTTTCGCCTTTTTCGCAAACTTGTTGGCCAGATCCTGGATTTTTTCCGTGTTTGAATCACGTAGTAATGTTGTACCACACTGAGGCAGTCAATTAAACCTGGATTCGGACATTATTTTAGAGGATAACACCGGTTAGGTCTGGGTCAGGTCTGGGTTATGCCCGCATCTGGCTCATGATTTTGCCTTCTTCGCATACTTGTTGGCCAGATCCTGGGTTTTTTTCGTGTTTGAATCATGTAGTAATGTGGTAACACGCAGAAGCAGTCAATTAAACCTGGTTTCGATCAATATTTTAGAGGGTAACACCGGTTAGGTCTGGGTTAGGTCTGGGTTATGCCCGCATCTGGCTCATGATTTTGCTTTCTTCGCATACTTGTTGGCCAGATCCTGGGTTTTTTTCGTGTTTGAATCACGTAGTAATGTGGTAAGACACTGAAGCAGTCTATTAAACCTGGTTTCGATCAATATTTTACAGGATAACACCGGTTAGGTCTGGGTTAGGTCTGGGTTATGCCCGCATCTGGCTCATGATTTTGCCTTCTTCGCATACGTGTTGGCCACGTGTTGACGATAAAACTGTAAGATATAGGATGAATTAAGTTCCATGTCCCTAAAATTTTCCAAATCATAGATTTAAAAATGATTTAGATATTTAGATGATTTTAGTGTGGGTATTTATACAAGTATGTAAATCTCTATTTATGCATAACATGTTACCCCTAAATGGGCAAGTTAATGAATTATATAGATGTTAATTGTATAATAATAACCCTTTGTTCCTCATAAAAATTCATAACTGAATTGCTATCATTCTAAAAAAATCCATCCCAAAATATATTGTCAAAACTAGTAATAAATTATTTGAACAAGGTGATAACAGATTTGAAATATTTAATAAAATTTAAATACCAGTAGTATTAATAAAAGATAATATTAATACTATTTTGACACTGTTATTTGATTTTAATATTAATTATAGATACTTTGATTATTGATTTATTAAAACATAAAGTTAATGAAGTCCCAGTAGATTATAAATATTTTAAAGAGCATGAATTAGCATAGAATTTCATAAAAAATTTGATGAGTGATAGAAGTAACTTGAATAATCTGAATTTTGTAGCTTTTACTATATCTTTGGATATGGAATCACAGATTCATTTTATTAATAAAAATAGAGATAGTACTGATGATTTACTCAGGCTCGTTAAAGTAAGTGGGCCAAGTGGGAAGAATATTAAGATAAATGGATAGATATTGGTAAAAGTATTCTTCTTGTCCTTATATAGGAAATCTTTAATATTACAAATAAACTCTTTCTGTAAAATCTTGAACTTATCATTATAATTTATAGAATTAAAGTCAACGCATCTAATAATGAAAGTGAACTGAAGTATTTTATAGACTTGTCAAGAATGTTTTTTGGTATATTCCTAGCAAACGACCCGTTCAACGATCGGGATGAGTTATACGTAATTCGATTCGTCTAATTCAGTATATTATTTCATTAGTATATGCATTTCATTATCTGCGGAAATTCGGTATTTTTACAAAGTAACTAAGTATTTTAAATATATTCTGACAGGTTCACAGGTGGAAACAAGTGACTGTCGTTACCTGTGTTCAAAATGCCAGCTAGTCAAATGCTAATTTGTTAACAATAACATTTATTGAATGAAATTTCTGCTATTTCTGCAAATATCTCATTGAATAAATCACCATCTTTCTATTATATATACATTTACTAAATACATAATGGCTCAGGTATCCAATGAAGTTACTCTTATTGAAAATATAAAATATTGATAGTATTATATGTTAGAAAAAAGTGGTTTCTTCAATTTAATTCATGTAAGCATCAGTAATGAGATCTTGAAAATTGACGCTGTGATTAATTTTCAAATGGCCTCTGTGCCATTATTTCTACAACAAAATGTTGATTCATCAGTCTCTATCTACTCTACCCTTCCACAATTGCTGCGCAGTATTTTTATTTAATGTTAGTTATATAATATATCACGACATTGCTCATAATTATACGTTAGCATATATGGTAATTTTAAAACAATATCTGTAACTGAGTTTGTTTTTAGAAAACCACGTTCTTTGCTTTTCAAATATCTTTATATAATGCAATGGCTTTTAAAAAATAAGGGTATAAACATCTCACCGTAAACCGTAAATAGTTTACATTTTAAAGATCCAGAAACAGGCGCTCATACGAATAAAACAGAAACTACGTGGAAGCATAGTAAACACTTTTTGCCTGAATATTGTCGGTTAGTATTTGCAGTTCCACACGTTTTTTAATATGTTTTTCTAACATATAATACAAAATAATAAATATTATATTTTCTATTTTCAGCAAAAAAGATAATTTCATTGGGTACTTAAGCCATTACGTGTTTTATAAACCTTCCAAGCAAGGAAAGGATGATTTATTTAATCAGTTCTTAAAAGAAATTTCAGAAATTTCATTTGATGATGATTGATTCTGTAAAAAATCAAAATATACCAGACTTAGATGATAATGAAATTTAATAATAAAAACAAGTTAAGCCAACGTACTGCGTGCAATAGTAATTTACTATATATTGTAAACACTGTCAGCGGCGGGGAGACATTTTTTACTGTTGCTGCATGTACTGTCTACATACCTGGTTTTAATACTGTCCACCTGACCGACTCGTGGAAGTTCTATGCCTAAAAAAATGATTTTTATGCATCATACAAATTCTTCTACAAATTCCCATTTGACAATGTAGAATAGATCCAATTAGATAAATTATTTATAATTTTTAAAATGAACATAGCAACGATGGTCACTAGTTTCTATCTGTGAACCTGTCAAAAAATCTACTTGACCTTACTTTTTTACTGCAACTTTTTATAATAACTGTTAAAATACTGTTTATATTATTTATTATAATGAATCTTGTTACAAAACAAACACACTTATTTTCCATTGTGAAAAGAAAACTTAAAAACTAAAAGAACATTCCTCTACATGTGCTTCTTTCACACACACACACACACACACACACACACACACACACACACACACACACACACACACACACACCCACACCCACACACACACACACACACACACACACACACCACACACACTACCCCTCTTATCTGAAACGGTAAACTCCTAAACACTAAAGAAACTAACGAATTTTAAGTCATATTTCTAACACGCCTTCTTGACTTAAAATTTATCAAAACAACAACAAAAATTTTGCCTTTCCTAACGATTTAGTCAGTACATCTGCAATTTGATCGTCCGTAGTCACACTTATTAGTCCCTTTTTTCATAATCATAAACAAAATGATAACTTATATCTATATGCTTGGAATTTTTTGAAAATTTTCCATTTTTTGATAAGGCTATCGCTCCAATATTGTCTTCATATATTTTTACTGGATTGTCATTCTTCACGTCAAAAACAGATAAAATGCCCTTAATTGGAATGATTTCTTCTACACAATCAGCAAGAGCGTAGTATTCAGCATGCGTTGAGGCTCTGGAGACAATTTTTTGTTTTTGCGATTTCCATAGTACTACATTTCCAAAAACTCGTATGATTATCCCTGTAGTCGATTTTCTGTCCGTAGTGTCTGCAGCCCAATCAGCGTCAACAAATGCATCCATTATTTCCTGAGTAGTTGAGTTATAAACAAGATTTATGGAACGAGTGTGATACAAGTATTTTAGAACACGTGTGCTGTCATAGCTATTTTGGAATCGACTTAGGTAATTGACCGCAAATGAAATGTCTGGGCGAGTACCATTTGCAATATACAATAATGCTCCAATTAAATTCCTATATTTCAGTTCTTCATCCACTATATCAGCAGGTTCAATTTTTCGATTCATTTCCATAGGTGTATCGAACCTTTTACTATTTATTATTCCGTACTTATGACTAAGATTTTCAATATATTTTTCTTGATTCAAGTATATTTCCTCTTTACTTTGGTTACGTTGTACTTCAATTCCCAAGTATTGCTTTATTTGTCCCAAGTCTTTCATGCGAAATCGTTTATTAAGCATGATCTTAACTTCATCTATAGCCATTTCATTTATACCACTGATTAATATATCATCCACATATAAAATAATATATATTTTTGTGTCGTTTATCTCTCCAGTATACAGACAGTAATCATAATCAGATCTTTTAAAATGCAAGCTTATCATGTAATTATGAAAACAATCATACCAGTCACGTGGACTTTCTCTCAATCCATAAAGCGCCTTCTTAAGTAAACAAACCTTATCTGACTGTATATTACTACCATCAGGAGGGTAGATGTAAACTTCAGACTTGATATTTCCGTTTAAAAAAGCTGTTTGAACATCCATTTGTTCTATTTTTAAATTTTTAACACATGCAATTGACAGCAACACCTTTAGCGTGCTCATTCTTGCAACCGGTGAATAAACTTCTTCATCGCTTTGGTACAACTGTTGGAAATGCGACTTTGGCGACAATGCGCGCTTTGCATACTCCATCTGTCTTAATTCTATATATCCACTTTACTTCAATTATTTTCTTATTTATTGGAACGTTGACCAAATCCCATGTGTCGTTTTCTTTTAAACCATCAAGTTCTTGTTTCATAGCCGCTTTCCATTTTCTTGACTCTTCGCAGTTCAATGGTTCTTGGTAGTTTTCAGGTATCAAAGCATTGCAATAGTTTGTATATACGACATGATCATCAAATTTCACAACATTTCACACATTATGTTACGCTTGGGGCGTGTATCTTATTTAACTTCCTCAGTTTTGCTGCATTGATCATCGTCAGTTTTATTTTCTTTTATTTTCAAAACTCTTTCTTCTTCTTCTTCTTCTTCTTCTTTTGGCGTTTCCCCTTCGTATTTTTCTTCGTTATCAGTATTTCTATAAATGGTATATCTTGCACGTGACGACTTACAACTATTTTGTCATTAACCAATATCTGTATACCCTATTAATATTAATTCCTTTTTCGGCCTTTGGATTTAGCTTTGAATATCTGCATGCCTCGGGAATTCGTACAAAAGCAGTGCTTCCATATAAGTGTAAGTTTGAAACATCAGCCCTTTTATTAAAAAATATTTCATATGGTGTTTTTCTTATTCTTGTGTTTGCTAATAGGCGATTTCCAATGTAGGCAGCCGTGTAAATACATTCTGGCCAATAAAACTTGTCGACATTTGCCTCTGACAGCAAGCAGCGTGCACGATCTATTATCGTTCTGTTGTGCCTTTCGGCGACTCCGTTCAATTCGTGTGTGTATGCTGGTCCTGGTTTCAAATAAATACCTTCTCGTTTCGCTAATTCATCAAAGTTTTTGTTAAGATATGATTCTCTTCCATTGTCACATCGAATTTCTTTAATACTTTTTCCAGTTTGATTTTTTACTAATTTCCTAATATACCTAATGAAGCAATAAAAAACATCACTTTTTTGTTTTATGCAATACACAACAGCAATTTTACTGAAATCATCTATAAAAGACACAAAGTATTTCTCACCATTATGACCTGTCTGAGTTATTGGACCATGGACATCTGTATGGACTATTTGTAACAAATCATTTGCTCTTGTACGTTTGTTTTTAAATTTCAAATTTGTCATTTTATTCTCCGGACAAACTTCGCATTTTATAAATTCGTTTTCGAGTTTCACCGGTGTTCCATTTAGCAGCTGAGCTTCACACAAATATTTTAAATCTCTAAAATTTGTGTGACAAAGTATATATCTATGCCATTTTTCTATATTTGAAATTCCCATTGAACTAGTGTACGTACTTGTTTTCTTATTCTCAAGTCTGGCAACTTCTCCATTTAATTCAAAGAGTTTATTTCTTTTAACAGCAATAGCAATGAGTTTTTCTTTCGAATTACAAATTTTATTGTAATTCATTGTCTTTCTCAAACATTATTTTTAATTGTTTTGATTTACAAATACAAGAGACACTTAGTAAGTTTTGTTTCATTTCTGGTACATAGTATATACATTTTTAATCTTTATTTCCTCCGACTTGTCATTAATGTTAATCATTACATTACCAATTTTTCCAGATATTAGTTTAAAACCATCACCAACTTTAATATCAACCGGGTTTTGTAGATTTTTGGATTCATAAAAGTACTCATCTGTGTTTATTATGTGATCTGAGCAACCACTATCTAGTAGCCATTTAATATTTCTACTTCTTCTATTTTGCTACTTTTCATTACTTCAACCTTGAATGAATTGTAATTTCTACTGTCATCTAGACTCGAATTTCCAGCCACTTTTCTATCGTGTCTATTTTGTATATGTTTGAAAAGGTTGCATTTTGTAATAATTATTAAAGTTTTCTGGGCAGTAACGTTGGATGTGCCCTGACTTATTACACTGACTTAACATACCGCTTCAGTAGTCGTTGCACTGCTATGCTGATTATCCTTTGAATTGAGATACTTGTTCTGATTGCGTTGTACGTGTCGAAACCTATGACCTCTAGGATTTTTAGTTAAATTTGAACTAAACGTGCGAGTGTAATTTCTGCTGTACTCAAAGTAGTAACTTTTACCGTTTCTCTTTTGATACTCTAACAGTAATTTAGATTTTACATACTCAACTGTTTTCTCCTTCGTTGGCAGTGCATCAATAATATCAACAATACGTGAGAAGTTAACGTTAATAACAGATAATTCAATTTATCCTCTTCATTCACAGTCTCACCAGTATTTTTGAGCCTATTTATATGCGTTTCAAATTCGTTAAAGAAGTCACTTGGATTTTCACCTTCTTTCATTTTTAATTCTAACAATCTTCTTTTACACAATAGCTTTACTGCACTGTTTTTAACTAGATAAATTTCGTCAAGCTTTGCAATCATATTTTTCGCAGTCGTTTCTGATATTATTAATTCTAACTGAGTGTTTGAAATACTGTTTACGATGTAACTTTTTGCTTTAATTTCCGTTTTTATTCCAATCTTCGACTCTTATTTCAGCCGGTCTTTCATCATGTAGAATAACCTCGTTACAGTCTTTCATTTCTAAAAATAAATTTAGCCTGAATTTCCAGTTCCATAAAATATTTGTAACATGAAATCGTCCTTTTTTTCACTTGCCATGCTTCAAACTTAGGTTATCTTCCTTTCACAACTAAATTTCTTTTCTTTACTGTTAACGAACAAACCACGGACCTCTGCTACCATGTTAAAATACTGTTTATATTATTTATTATAATGAATCTTGTTACAAAACAAACACACTTATTTTCCATTGTGAAAAGAAAACTTAAAAACTAAAAGAACATTTCTCGACGTGTGCTTCTTTCACACACACACACAACACGCGCGCGCGCACACACTCCTAAACACTAAAGAAACTAACGAATTTTAAGTCATATTTCTAACAATAGCAGTAACAGTTTATAAAAAAATAACGAATTTCCACAGATGCATAGAAATGCATATCAATAATGTACTGAATTAGGCGAATCGAATAATGTATAACTCACCCCGATCCGTGAACGGGCCTAGCGTTTGCTAGGAATATAATGTTCCATAACTTTTCAAGAAAGTCTAAAATTTTTCCCAAGGGTTTTTGAATACCTATACACTGTATAGATATCCTGTTTCCTTCAACCGAACGACATGTGTCCCTAAAAAATATATTTATAAAGTAAGTCGGTCAAGTAGGAAGAATATTCAGATATTTAAGAATATGGATATATTGGTAAAAATATCCATTCCTCTTACCTTTATGTCCTGTGTATTGGATAATATAGATTTACATACTTTTACCGCTGAATTCGAAATTCTGAACTAAACATAGGTACAGGACTCGTAAAAACCGTTTTTTATTCTTTTTATAGTTTTATCTGTTTTCCAAAAAACAACCAATTAAATTAAGTTGCAAGAATGCAAAAGCGATAAAACTTACAGAGGCTTTAATAGAAAATTATAAAACAAAATGTTTACTTAAGACTTTACCTTTTGTAAAAACCGGCGATATTGACTGTGTGTGTGTAAATCGTCGTACGTTCGTGCCCGGTGCAGTAAAACACGTGCATCGATCTAGGTTACGTACGTTCCTCACGTGCCACTTTCTCAATCTATACTTTTACATAAAAATTACTTAGAAAATCACTCCTACTCCTCATTTGGACAGAATTTTTACTTTCATGATTTTAGCGAAAAGTCGTTTTTCTGCTCGGGGAACACATATGTACAGGGTATTCGGCCACCCCTGGGAAAAATTTTAATGGGGGATTCTAGATGCCAAAATACGAAAATACAGACGAAAATCAAGAATACCAATTTGTTGATAGAGGCTACGTTGAAAAGTTATTAACAATTAAACTCAAAAATTTCAAATCGTTCTGGAAAAATTGTTATCGGTTGCGGGGGTCAATTGCAATCATTTTTGGTGAATACACATACCTCCGAAATCTTACCCACTTTCGAGATAAAAATTCGAGAATGTGTGAAATTTTTTCGATGGAAAAGAAAAATTTCAAATCGTTTTGGAAAAATTGTTATCGGTTGCGGGGGTTACTTACAACCATTTTGGGTGAATCGTCATACCCCCCTAATCATGCGCATTTTCGAGAAAGAAATTCAGTACGGGCGGAACTTTAAACGTTAATAACTTTTTAATAAAGCCTCCATTAACAAATTGGTATTCTTGATTTTCGTCTTACTTTGGTCTCTAGAATCCCCTGGGAGAAATTGTAATGGGAGATTCTAGAGGTTAAAGTAGGATGAAAATCAAGAATACCAATTTGTTGATGGAGTAATACGATACTAAACAAATTATTGACGTTTAAAGTTCCGCTCTTACTTTCGAATTTTTTTCTCGAAAATGCGCAGGATTTCGTATGTGGTATGTCTATTCACCGAAAATAATTGTAATTGACCCCCGAAACCGAAAGTAATTTTTTCAGAACGATTTGAAATTTTCTTTTTCTTTCGTCGAAAAATTTAGGCACTGTCTGTCGATTTTTCTTAAAAATTCCTTTCTGATTTTTATTCAGTTTGTAAAATAGTTGTTTAATAATACTCTTTGTGTAGGTACCCATGAGCTCTACTCGCGAAAAAAAACGTTTCATTGGAATATATTCACTATTCACTATATCAGTAGGAGTTGCGGGGGCTGTTTGAAAATTTGACCAGTTATATGGGATTTTTCTCACTTTACGGAGTCAAGGAACAACTTTTCCAACATCTCTACATATTCTCCATTAAAATATTATATTATTAATAACTACTTTTTAACGAAACCTCAGTCGAAAAATTGATATTCTTAATTTTCGTCTTATTTTGGCTTCTAGAATCTCCCATTAAAATTTTTCCCAGGGGTGGCCAAACACCCTGTATATATTAAATCAATATTAATGAAATTACACCTTGACCGAATTCATTTCAATCCCCCCACACTAATACATATATTGTGTGTAGCCCATAAATGGTTGAGAATGGAGTCACCTTTCCTATACTGGTATTATTAGATGGTCGCAGGTCCTGCATAAATTTCAATTTACATAATTTTTGTTTTGAGTAAACTCATTTTACTTTTTTGTATATTATTACCTAATGCAACTCATATTTTCCAGCCATGCGATGTAGGAATATTTAGACGATTAAAAGTTGCATGGCGAAGGGTAGTGCAGGAACATAGACAAAGTACGTAGGTAGACTAAACCCATTACGAAGGTGAATTTCGCACCAATATATCATACCATATATAAATTCCATGAAGAAGGAAATGCTTTTAAAGCTTGTGGTGGCCTATGACCGTTTAACTCAAATACAATTTACTAGACAAAACGTATTTCAGAAAGAAGAAAATAAATTAGAATTCATGTCGCCAGATGAAACTGACATCAATGACAGCAATATAGGTAGTTTTACATAGCATTCAAGAGCATATTCCAGATGATCTGAGAGGGGAACAATTTTCTTTTCTATATAGAAAATATTAAAATACAATCGGGTCACAACTAAGACACAACACAATACACAACTCGCAGAGAGAAAGCACTGCTGATGTTCAACGCAGTGCAGTTCATAGTAACAGTAAAACCAATACCAGTGTAGAAGACTAATTTAACAACGTTTCGCTAGAAGAAACTAATATATGATATACTGATCATTAATTAACTTTAATATTTCATGACAATGATGCTTTTACTTTTTTCTAATGGGAATTGTTTTGTTTCCGATGGTACTGAAATCAAACTACATTAATTCTACAACGTTACTTTACTTATTTTCTCGTAAAGACAAAGATTCTTCAGAATCTATTCTGGATAAACATTATCAACATTATCAAAAAATTGAAAAAACAACAAAGAAAAGAAAAGAAAAGAAAAGAAAAGAAATATAGAAAGGTGTGTGCAATCAAAGTTACATCAAAGACATGAAAATAGACTCAGCTTGAAAAAATAGAAGCAATTGATAACCAGGAAAAAGAAAAACAAAGAATGAAAGAAGAACGATTAGAAAAGAAAAAAACAAGCCGAGAAATTAAAAGAAGAAAAGCTATTGAAAAAAGAAAGAAAAACAGAAAAATGAAAAGGAAAAGGAGAAAGAAAAGCAAGACGAAGAGAAGGAGAAATGTAAAACTCAAACTAAAAATAAAAATAAAGTTAAGAACGTGAAAAGAAAATAATAAATAATATTATTGTGTTGTTTTTACAGGGTGAATGTAGTAACTGAACCAGGTGGTTATGACTATGCAACATTTTTATTAGCATCTTTTTCAAACTCCACTTGGAACAACACTGTACGTATGTATGTATGGGATTATCAGGAACCGTGTTTGTTCGTTAATCGGCACACTCGTATTTATTTCGTTAAACACAGTCACACCTACTACGTACTTTTCTTCAATCTTTCTCTCTTCCGTGCTGTCTTTTCTCGCTTTCTGGGTTATTCACCCATCAGCTGTTCGGCCGTACGCTCGCCGCGTGTTGACGGCTTTTTCGGCGGTAACCGTCTTCGCTCGTGCAAGCTCGTGGACAGCGAACGATTCGCTGTTCGGCCAAAAATTCGTGCGCGATTTAATAATTTTCAACTGCACGGTTCCCTACATACAGGGTGTTCGGCCATCCATGGGAAAAATTTTAATGGGGGATTCTAGAGGTCAAAATAAGACGAAAATCAAGAATACCAATTTGTTGATGGAGGCACTGTTAAAAAGTTATTAATGTTTAAAGTTCCGCTCGTACTGAATTTTTTTCTCGAAAATGCGCAAGATTACGGGTGTATGTCTATACATAAAAAATGATTGTCACCGACCCTCGCAACTGAAAATAATTTTTCACAGAACGATTTGAAATCTTTCTTTTTCATCGAAAAATATAGGCACCCGATTAGATTTTCGGTAAGGAATTTTTTTCTCGAAAGTGCGTAGGATTTCGGGGGTATGTGTAATGACCAAAAATGATTGTAATTGACCCCTGTAACCGAAAATAATTTTTTTAGAACGATTTGAAAAATTTGTTTTTCGCCGAAAAATATCAACACATACTCGAATTTTTTTCTCGAAACTGAGTAGGATTCCGAATATATGTCTACTCACTAAAAATGCTTGTAATTGACCTCCGCAGCCGAAAATAATTTTTCTGGAACGATTTGAAATTTTTGAATCAAATTGTTAATAACTTTTTAACGAAGCCTCCATCAACAAATTGATATTCTTGATTTTCGTCTTAGTTTGGCCTCTAGAATATCCTATTAAAATATTTCTCAGGGCTGGCCGAACACCCTCTATACTACCATGTTTACTAGATCCTGGGTTTTTTTCGGGTTTGAATCACGTAGTAATGACGTAACACACTGAAGCAGTCAATTAAACCTGGTTTCGATCAATATTTCAGAGGATAACACCGGTTAGGTCTGGGTTAGGTCTGGGAAATGCGCGCATCTGGCTTATACTTTCGCCTTTTTCGCAAACTTGTTGGCCAGATCCTGGGTTTTTTTCGTGTTTGAATCACGTAGTAATGTGGCAACACACTGAAGCAGTCAATTAAACCTGGTTTCGATCAATATTTCAGAGGATAACACCGGTTAGGTCTGGGTTAGGTCTGGGAAATGCGCGCATCTGGCTTATACTTTCGCCTTTTTCGCATACTTGTTGGCCAGATCCTGGGTTTTTTTCGTGTTTCAATCACGTAGTAATGTGGTAACACAGTGAGGCAGTCTATTAAACCTGGATTCGGACAGTATTTTAGAGGATAACACCGGTTAGGTCTGGGTTAGGTCCGGGATATGCCCGCATCTGGCTCATGATTTTGCCTTCTTCGCATACTTGTTGGCCAGATCCTGGGTTTTTTTCGTGTTTGAATCACGTAGTAATGTGGTAACACACTGAAGCAGTCAATTAAACCTGGTTTCGATCAATATTTTAGAGGATAACACCGGTTAGGTCTGGGTTAGGTCTGGGAAATGCGCGCATCTGGCTTATACTTTCGCCTTTTTCGCAAACTTGTTGGCCAGATCCTGGGTTTTTTTCGTGTTTGAATCACGTAGTAATGTGGTAACACACTGAAGCAGTCAATTAAACCTGGTTTCGATCAATATTTTAGAGGATAACACCGGTTAGGTCTGGGTTAGGTCTGGGCAATGCGCGCATCTGGCTTATACTTTCGCCTTTTTCGCAAACTTGTTGGCCAGATCCTGGGTTTTTTTCGTGTTTGAATCACGTAGTAATGTGGCAACACACTGAAGCAGTCAATTAAACCTGGTTTCGATCAATATTTCAGAGGATAACACCGGTTAGGTCTGGGTTAGGTCTGGGAAATGCGCGCATCTGGCTTATACTTTCGCCTTTTTCGCATACTTGTTGGCCAGATCCTGGGTTTTTTTCGCGTTTGAATCACATAGTAATGAGGTAATACACTGAAGCAGTCAATTAAACCTGGTTTCGATCAATATTTTAGAGGATAACACCGGTTAGGTCTGGGTTAGGTCTGGGATATGCGCGCATCTGGCTTATACTTTCGCCTTTTTCGCAAACTTGTTGGCCAGATCCTGGATTTTTTCCGTGTTTGAATCACGTAGTAATGTTGTACCACACTGAGGCAGTCAATTAAACCTGGATTCGGACATTATTTTAGAGGATAACACCGGTTAGGTCTGGGTTAGGTCTGGGTTATGCCTGCATCTGGCTCATGATTTTGCCTTCTTCGCATACTTGTTGGCCAGATCTTGGGTTTTTTTCGTGTTTGAATCATGTAGTAATGTGGTAACACACTGAAGCAGTCAATTAAACCTGGTTTCGATCAATATTTTAGAGGATAACACCGGTTAGGTCTGGGTTAGGTCTGGGTTATGCCCGCATCTGGCTCATGATTTTGCCTTCATCGCATACTTGTTGGCCAGATCCTGGGTTTTTTCCGTGTTTGAATCACGTAGTAATGTGGTAACACACTGAAGCAGTCAATTAAACCTGGTTTCGATCAATATTTTAGAGGATAACACCGGTTTGGTCTGGGTTAGGTCTGGGTTATGCCTGCATCTGGCTCATGATTTTGCCTTCTTCGCATACTTGTTGGCCAGATCTTGGGTTTTTTTCGTGTTTGAATCATGTAGTAATGTGGTAACACACTGAAGCAGTCAATTAAACCTGGTTTCGATCAATATTTTAGAGGATAACACCGGTTAGGTCTGGGTTAGGTCTGGGTTATGCCCGCATCTGGCTCATGATTTTGCCTTCTTCGCATACTTGTTGGCCAGATCCTGGGTTTTTTTCGTGTTTGAATCACGTAGTAATGTGGTAACACATGAAGCAGTCAATTAAACCTGGTTTCGATCAATATTTCAGAGGATAACACCGGTTAGGTCTGGGTTAGGTCTGGGAAATGCGCGCATCTGGCTTATACTTTCGCCTTTTTCGCAAACTTGTGGGCCAGATCCTGGATTTTTTCTGTGTTTGAATCAGGTAGTAATGTTGTACCACACTGAGGCAGTCAATTACTCCTGCATTCGGACATTATTTTAGAGGATAACACCGGTTAGGTCTGGGTTAGGTCTGGGTTATGCCCGCATCTGGCTCATGATTTTGCCTTCTTCGCATACTTGTTGGCCAGATCCTGGGTTTTTTCCGTGTTTGAATCACATAGTAATGAGGTAATACACTGAAGCAGTCAATTAAACCTGGTTTCGATCAATATTTTAGAGGATAACACCGGTTAGGTCTGGGTTAGGTGTGGGATATGCGCGCATCTGGCTTATACTTTCGCCTTTTTCGCAAACTTGTTGGCCAGATCCTGGATTTTTTCCGTGTTTGAATCACGTAGTAATGTTGTACCACACTGAGGCAGTCAATTAAACCTGGATTCGGACATTATTTTAGAGGATAACACCGGTTAGGTCTGGGTTAGGTCTGGGAAATGCGCGCATCTGGCTTATACTTTCGCCTTTTTCGCATACTTGTTGGCCAGATCCTGGGTTTTTTTCGTGTTTCAATCACGTAGTAATGTGGTAACACAGTGAGGCAGTCTATTAAACCTGGATTCGGACAGTATTTTAGAGGATAACACCGGTTAGGTCTGGGTTAGGTCCGGGATATGCCCGCATCTGGCTCATGATTTTGCCTTCTTCGCATACTTGTTGGCCAGATCCTGGGTTTTTTTCGTGTTTGAATCACGTAGTAATGTGGTAACACACTGAAGCAGTCAATTAAACCTGGTTTCGATCAATATTTTAGAGGATAACACCGGTTAGGTCTGGGTTAGGTCTGGGAAATGCGCGCATCTGGCTTATACTTTCGCCTTTTTCGCAAACTTGTTGGCCAGATCCTGGGTTTTTTTCGTGTTTGAATCACGTAGTAATGTGGTAACACACTGAAGCAGTCAATTAAACCTGGTTTCGATCAATATTTTAGAGGATAACACCGGTTAGGTCTGGGTTAGGTCTGGGCAATGCGCGCATCTGGCTTATACTTTCGCCTTTTTCGCAAACTTGTTGGCCAGATCCTGGGTTTTTTTCGTGTTTGAATCACGTAGTAATGTGGCAACACACTGAAGCAGTCAATTAAACCTGGTTTCGATCAATATTTCAGAGGATAACACCGGTTAGGTCTGGGTTAGGTCTGGGAAATGCGCGCATCTGGCTTATACTTTCGCCTTTTTCGCATACTTGTTGGCCAGATCCTGGGTTTTTTTCGCGTTTGAATCACATAGTAATGAGGTAATACACTGAAGCAGTCAATTAAACCTGGTTTCGATCAATATTTTAGAGGATAACACCGGTTAGGTCTGGGTTAGGTCTGGGATATGCGCGCATCTGGCTTATACTTTCGCCTTTTTCGCAAACTTGTTGGCCAGATCCTGGATTTTTTCCGTGTTTGAATCACGTAGTAATGTTGTACCACACTGAGGCAGTCAATTAAACCTGGATTCGGACATTATTTTAGAGGATAACACCGGTTAGGTCTGGGTTAGGTCTGGGTTATGCCTGCATCTGGCTCATGATTTTGCCTTCTTCGCATACTTGTTGGCCAGATCTTGGGTTTTTTTCGTGTTTGAATCATGTAGTAATGTGGTAACACACTGAAGCAGTCAATTAAACCTGGTTTCGATCAATATTTTAGAGGATAACACCGGTTAGGTCTGGGTTAGGTCTGGGTTATGCCCGCATCTGGCTCATGATTTTGCCTTCATCGCATACTTGTTGGCCAGATCCTGGGTTTTTTCCGTGTTTGAATCACGTAGTAATGTGGTAACACACTGAAGCAGTCAATTAAACCTGGTTTCGATCAATATTTTAGAGGATAACTCCGGTTTGGTCTGGGTTAGGTCTGGGTTATGCCTGCATCTGGCTCATGATTTTGCCTTCTTCGCATACTTGTTGGCCAGATCTTGGGTTTTTTTCGTGTTTGAATCATGTAGTAATGTGGTAACACACTGAAGCAGTCAATTAAACCTGGTTTCGATCAATATTTTAGAGGATAACACCGGTTAGGTCTGGGTTAGGTCTGGGTTATGCCCGCATCTGGCTCATGATTTTGCCTTCTTCGCATACTTGTTGGCCAGATCCTGGGTTTTTTTCGTGTTTGAATCACGTAGTAATGTGGTAACACATGAAGCAGTCAATTAAACCTGGTTTCGATCAATATTTCAGAGGATAACACCGGTTAGGTCTGGGTTAGGTCTGGGAAATGCGCGCATCTGGCTTATACTTTCGCCTTTTTCGCAAACTTGTGGGCCAGATCCTGGATTTTTTCTGTGTTTGAATCAGGTAGTAATGTTGTACCACACTGAGGCAGTCAATTACTCCTGCATTCGGACATTATTTTAGAGGATAACACCGGTTAGGTCTGGGTTAGGTCTGGGTTATGCCCGCATCTGGCTCATGATTTTGCCTTCTTCGCATACTTGTTGGCCAGATCCTGGGTTTTTTCCGTGTTTGAATCACATAGTAATGAGGTAATACACTGAAGCAGTCAATTAAACCTGATTTCGATCAATATTTTAGAGGATAACACCGGTTAGGTCTGGGTTAGGTGTGGGATATGCGCGCATCTGGCTTATACTTTCGCCTTTTTCGCAAACTTGTTGGCCAGATCCTGGATTTTTTCCGTGTTTGAATCACGTAGTAATGTTGTACCACACTGAGGCAGTCAATTAAACCTGGATTCGGACATTATTTTAGAGGATAACACCGGTTAGGTCTGGGTTAGGTCTGGGTTATGCCCGCATCTGGCTCATGATTTTGCCTTCTTCGCATACTTGTTGGCCAGATCTTGGGTTTTTTTCGTGTTTGAATCACGTAGTAATGTGGTAACACACTGAAGCAATCAATAAAACCTGGTTTCGATCAATATTTTAGAGGATAACACCGGTTAGGTCTGGGTTAGGTCTGGGATTTGCGCGCATCTGGCTTATACTTTCGCCTTTTTCGCAAACTTGTTGGCCAGATCCTGGGTATTTTACGTGTTTGAATCACGTAGTAATGTGGTAACACACTGAAGCAGTCAATTAAACCTGGTTTCGATCAATATTTCAGAGGATAACACCGGTTAGGTCTGGGTTAGGTCTGGGTTATGCCCGCATCTGGCTCATGATTTTGCCTTCTTCGCATACTTGTTGGCCAGATCCTTGGTTTTTTTCGTGTTTCAATCACGTAGTAATGTGGTAACACAGTGAGGCAGTCTATTAAACCTGGATTCGGACAGTATTTTAGAGGATAACACCGGTTAGGTCTGGGTTAGGTCCGGGATATGCCCGCATCTGGCTCATGATTTTGCCTTCTTCGCATACTTGTTGGCCAGATCCTGGGTTTTTTTCGTGTTTGAATCACGTAGTAATGTGGTAACACACTGAAGCTGTCAATTAAACCTGGTTTCGATCAATATTTTAGAGGATGACACCGGTTAGGTCTGGGTTAGGTCTGGGTTATGCCCGCATCTGGCTCATGATTTTGCCTTCTTCGCATACTTGTTGGCCAGATCCTGGGTTTTTTCCGTGTTTGATCACGTAGTAATGTGGTAACACACTGAAGCAGTCAATAAAACCTGGTTTCGATCAATATTTTAGAGGATAACACCGGTTAGGTCTGGGTTAGGTCTGGGATTTGCGCGCATCTGGCTTATACTTTCGCCTTTATCGCAAACTTGTTGGCCAGATCCTGGGTTTTTTCCGTGTTTGATCACGTAGTAATGTGGTAACACACCGAAGCAGTCAATAAAACCTGGTTTCGATCAATATTTTAGAGGATAACACCGGTTAGGTCTGGGTTAGGTCTGGGATTTGCGCGCATCTGGCTTATACTTTCGCCTTTTTCGCAAACTTGTTGGCCAGATCCTGGGTTTTTTCCGTGTTTGAATCACGTAGTAATGTGGTAACACACTGAAGCAGTCAATTAAACCTGGTTTCGATCAATATTTCAGAGGATAACACCAGTTAGGTCTGGGTTAGGTCTGGGAAATGCGCGCATCTGGCTTATTCTTTCGCCTTCTTCGCATACCTCTTGGCCAGATCCTGGGTTTTTTTCGTGTTTGAATAACGTAGGAATGTGGTAACACACTGAAGCAGTCAATTAAACCTGGTTTCGATCAATATTTTAGAGGATAACACCGGTTAGGTCTGGGTTAGGTCCGGGATATGCCAGCATCTGGCTCATGATTTTGCCTTCTTCGCATACTTGTTGGCCAGATCCTGGGTTTTTTTCGTGTTTGAATCACGTAGTAATGTGGTAACACTCTGAAGCAGTCAATTAAACCTGGTTTCGATCAATATTTCAGAGGATAACACCGGTTAGGTCTGGGTTAGGTCTGGGATATGCGCGCATCTGGCTTATACTTTCGCCTTTTTCGCAAACTTGATGGCTAGATCCTGGGTTTTTTTCGGGTTTGAATAACGCAGTAATGTGGTACCACACTGAAGCAGTCAATTAAACCTGGTTTCGATCAATATTTCAGAGGATAACACCGGTTAGGTCTGGGTTAGGTCTGGGATATGCGCGCATCTGGCTTATACTTTCGCCTTTTTCGCAAACTTGATGGCTAGATCCTGGGTTTTTTTCGTGTTTGAATCACGTAGTAATGTGGTAACACACTGAAGCAGTCAATTAAACCTGGTTTCGATCAATATTTTAGAGGATAACACCGGTTAGGTCTGGGTTATGCCCGCATCTGGCTCATGATTTTGCCTTCTTCGCATACTTGTTGGCCAGATCTTGGGTTTTTTTCGTGTTTGAATCACGTAGTAATGTGGTAACACACTGAAGCAGTCAATTAAACCTGGTTTCGATCAATATTTTAGAGGATAACACCGGTTAGGTCTGGGTTAGGTCTGGGTTATGCCCGCATCTGGCACATGATTTTGCCTTCTTCGCATACTTGTTGGCCAGATCCTGGGTTTTTTTCGTGTTTGAATCACGTAGTAATGTGGTAACACACTGAAGCAGTCAACTAAACCTGGTTTCGATCAATATTTCAGAGGATAACACCGGTTAGGTCTGGGTTAGGTCTGGGAAATGCGCGCATCTGGCTTATACTTTCGCCTTTTTCGCAAACTTGTTGGCCAGATCCTGGGTTTTTTTCGTGTTTGAATCACGTAGTAATGTGGCAACACACTGAAGCAGTCAAGAAAACCTGGTTTCGATCAATATTTTAGAGGATAACACCAGTTAGGTCTGGGTTAGGTCTGGGTTATGCCCGCATCTGGCTCATGATTTTGCCTTCTTCGCACACTTGTTGGCCAGATCCTGGGTTTTTTTCGTGTTTGAATCACATAGTAATGAGGTAATACACTGAAGCAGTCAATTAAACCTGGTTTCGATCAATATTTTAGAGGATAACACCGGTTAGGTCTGGGTTAGGTCTGGGATATGCGCGCATCTGGCTTATACTTTCGCCTTTTTCGCAAACTTGTTGGCCAGATCCTGGGTTTTTTCCGTGTTTGAATCACGTAGTAATGTGGTAACACACTGAAGCAGTCAATTAAACCTGGTTTCGATCAATATTTTAGAGGATAACACCGGTTTGGTCTGGGTTAGGTCTGGGTTATGCCCGCATCTGGCTCATGATTTTGCCTTCATCGCATACTTGTTGGCCAGATCCTGGGTTTTTTCCGTGTTTGAATCACGTAGTAATGTGGTAACACACTGAAGCAGTCAATTAAACCTGGTTTCGATCAATATTTTAGAGGATAACACCGGTTTGGTCTGGGTTAGGTCCGGGATATGCCCGCATCTGGCTCATGATTTTGCCTTCTTCGCATACTTGTTGGCCAGATCCTGGGTTTTTTTCGTGTTTGAATCACGTAGTAATGTGGTAACACATGAAGCAGTCAATTAAACCTGGTTTCGATCAATATTTCAGAGGATAACACCGGTTAGGTCTGGGTTAGGTCTGGGTTATGCCCGCATCTGGCTCATGATTTTGCCTTCTTCGCATACTTGTTGGCCAGATCCTTGGTTTTTTTCGTGTTTGAATCACGTAGTAATGTGGTAACACACTGAAGCAGTCAATTAAACCTGGTTTCGATCAATATTTTAGAGGAAAACACCGGTTAGGTCTGGGTTAGGTCTGGGTTATGCCCGCATCTGGCTCATGATTTTGCCTTCTTCGCATACTTGTTGGCCAGATCTTGGGTTTTTTTCGTGTTTGAATCACGTAGTAATGTGGTAACACACTGAAGCAGTCAATTAAACCAGGTTTCGATCAATATTTGAGAGGATAACACCGGTTAGGTCTGGGTTAGGTCTGGGTTATGCCCGCATCTGGCTCATGATTTTGCCTTCTTCGCATACTTGTTGGCCAGATCCTGGGTTTTTTTCGTGTTTGAATCACGTAGTAATGTAGTAACACACTGAAGCAGTCAATTAAACCTGGTTTCGATCAATATTTCAGAGGATAACACCGGTTAGGTCTGGGTTAGGTCTGGGAAATGCGCGCATCTGGCTTATACTTTCGCCTTTTTCGCAAACTTGTTGGCCAGATCCTGGGTTTTTTTCGTGTTTGAATCACGTAGTAATGTGGCAACACACTGAAGCAGTCAAGAAAACCTGGTTTCGATCAATATTTTAGAGGATAACACCGGTTAGGTCTGGGTTAGGTCTGGGAAATGCGCGCATCTGGCTCATACTTTCGCCTTTTTCGCAAACTTGTTGGCCAGATCCTGGGTTTTTTTCGTGTTTGAATCACATAGTAATGAGGTAATACACTGAAGCAGTCAATTAAACCTGGTTTCGATCAATATTTTAGAGGATAACACCGGTTAGGTCTGGGTTAGGTCTGGGATATGCGCGCATCTGGCTTATACTTTCGCCTTTTTCGCAAACTTGTTGGCCAGATCCTGGATTTTTTCCGTGTTTGAATCACGTAGTAATGTTGTACCACACTGAGGCAGTCAATTAAACCTGGATTCGGACATTATTTTAGAGGATAACACCGGTTAGGTCTGGGTTAGGTCTGGGTTATGCCCGCATCTGGCTCATGATTTTGCCTTCTTCGCATACTTGTTGGCCAGATCCTGGGTTTTTTTCGTGTTTGAATCACATAGTAATGAGGTAATACACTGAAGCAGTCAATTAAACCTGGTTTCGATCAATATTTTAGAGGATAACACCGGTTAGGTCTGGGTTAGGTCTGGGATATGCGCGCATCTGGCTTATACTTTCGCCTTTTTCGCAAACTTGTTGGCCAGATCCTGGATTTTTTCCGTGTTTGAATCACGTAGTAATGTTGTACCACACTGAGGCAGTCAATTAAACCTGGATTCGGACATTATTTTAGAGGATAACACCGGTTAGGTCTGGGTTAGGTCTGGGTTATGCCCGCATCTGGCTCATGATTTTGCCTTCTTCGCATACTTGTTGGCCAGATCCTGGGTCTTTTTCGTGTTTGAATCATGTAGTAATGTGGTAACACACTGAAGCAGTCAATTAAACCTGGTTTCGATCAATATTTTAGAGGATAACACCGGTTAGGTCTGGGTTAGGTCTGGGTTATGCCCGCATCTGGCTCATGATTTTGCCTTCTTCGCATACTTGTTGGCCAGATCCTGGGTTTTTTTCGTGTTTGAATCATGTAGTAATGTGGTAACACACTGAAGCAGTCAATTAAACCTGGTTTCGATCAATATTTTAGAGGATAACACCGGTTATGTCTGGGTTAGGTCTGGGTTATGCCCGCATCTGGCTCATGATTTTGCCTTCTTCGCATACTTGTTGGCCATATCCTTGGTTTTTTTCGTGTTTCAATCACGTAGTAATGTGGTAACACAGTGAGGCAGTCTATTAAACCTGGATTCGGACAGTATTTTAGAGGATAACACCGGTTAGGTCTGGGTTAGGTCCGGGATATGCCCGCATGTGGCTCATGATTTTGCCTTCTTCGCATACTTGTTGGCCGGATCCTGGGTTTTTTTCGTGTTTGAATCACGTAGTAACGTGGTAACACACTGAAGCTGTCAATTAAATCTGGTTTCGATCAATATTTTAGAGGATAACACCGGTTAGGTCTGGGTTAGGTCTGGGTTATGCCCGCATCTGGCTCATGATTTTGCCTTCTTCGCATAACTGTTGGCCAGATCCTGGGTTTTTTTCGTGTTTGAATCACGTAGTAATGTGGTAACACACTGAAGCTGTCAATTAAACCTGGTTTCGATCAATATTTTAGAGGATAACACCGGTTAGGTCTGGGCTAGGTCTGGGATATGCGTGCATCTGGCTTATACTTTCACCTTTATCGCAAACTTGTTGGCCAGATCCTGGGTTTTTTCCGTGTTTGATCACGTAGTAATGTGGTAACACACCGAAGCAGTCAATAAAACCTGGTTTCGATCAATATTTTAGAGGATAACACCGGTTAGGTCTGGGTTAGGATTGGGAATTGCGCGCATCTGGCTTATACTTTCGCCTTTTTCGCAAACTTGTTGGCCAGATCCTGGGTATTTTCCGTGTTTGATTCACGTAGTAATGTGGTAACACACTGAAGCAGTCAAACAAACCTGGTTTCGATCAATATTTCAGAGGATAACACCGGTTAGGTCTGGGTTAGGTCTGGGTTATGCCCGCATCTGGCTCATGATTTTGCCTTCTTCGCATACTTGTTGGCCAGATACTGGGTTTTTTTCGTGTTTGAATCACGTAGTAATGTGGTAATACACTGAAGCAGTCAATTGAACCTGGTTTCGATCAATATTTTAGAGGATAACACCGGTTAGGTCAGGGTTAGGTCTGGGTTATGCCCGCATCTGGCTCATGATTTTGCCTTCTGCGCATACTTGTTGGCCAGATCCTCGGTTTTTATCGTGTTTCAATCACGTAGTAATGTGGTAACACAGTGAGGCAGTCTATTAAACCTGGATTCGGACAGTATTTTAGAGGGTAACACCGGTTAGGTCTTGGTTAGGTCTGGGTTATGCCCGCATCTGGCTCATGATTTTGCCTTCTTCGCATACTTGTTGGCCAGATCCTGGGTTTTTTTCGTGTTTGAATCACGTAGTAATGTGGTAACACACTGAAGCTGTCAATTAAACCTGGTTTCGATCAATATTTTAGAGGATAACACCGGTTAGGTCTGGGTTAGGTCTGGGTTATGCCCGCATCTGGCTCATGATTTTGCCTTCTTCGCATACTTGTTGGCCAGATCCTGGGTTTTTTCCGTGTTTGAATCACGTAGTAATGTGGTAACACACTGAAGCAGTCAATTAAACCTGGTTTCGATCAATATTTCAGAGGATAACACCAGTTAGGTCTGGGTTAGGTCTGGGAAATGCGCGCATCTGGCTTATTCTTTCGCCTTCTTCGCATACATCTTGGCCAGATCCTGGGTTTTTTTCGTGTTTGAACAACGTAGGAATGTGGTAACACACTGAAGCAGTCAATTAAACCTGGTTTCGATCAATATTTTAGAGGATAACACCGGTTAGGTCTGGGTTAGGTCCGGGATATGCCAGCATCTGGCTCATGATTTTGCCTTCTTCGCATACTTGTTGGCCAGATCCTGGGTTTTTTTCGTGTTTGAATCACGTAGTAATGTGGTAACACTCTGAAGCAGTCTATTAAACCTGGTTTCGATCAGTATTTCAGAGGATAACACCGGTTAGGTCTGGGTTAGGTCTGGGATTTGCGCGCATCTGGCTTATACTTTCGCCTTTTTCGCAAACTTGACGGCTAGATCCTGGGTTTTTTTCGGGTTTGAATAACGCAGTAATGTGGTACCACACTGAAGCAGTCAATTAAACCTGGTTTCGATCAATATTTTAGAGGATAACGCCGGTTAGGTGTGGGTTAGGTCTGGGTTATGCCCGCATCTGGCTCATGATTTTGCCTTCTTCGCATACTTGTTGGCCAGATCCTGGGTTTTTTCCGTGTTTGAATCACGTAGTAATGTGGTAACACACTGAAGCAGTCAATTAAACCTGGTTTCGATCAATATTTCAGAGGATAACACCGGTTAGGTCTGGGTTAGGTCTGGGTTATGCCCGCATCTGGCTCATGATTTTGCCTTCTTCGCATACTTGTTGGCCAGATCCTGGGTTTTTTCCGTGTTTGAATCACGTAGTAATGTGGTAACACACTGAAGCAGTCAATTAAACCTGGTTTCGATCAATATTTCAGAGGATAACACCAGTTAGGTCTGGGTTAGGTCTGGGAAATGCGCGCATCTGGCTTATTCTTTCGCCTTCTTCGCATACTTCTTGGCCAGATCCTGGGTTTTTTTCGTGTTTGAATAACGTAGGAATGTGGTAACACACTGAAGCATTCAATTAAACCTGGTTTCGATCAATATTTTAGAGGATAACACCGGTTAGGTCTGGGTTAGGTCCGGGATATGCCAGCATCTGGCTCATGATTTTGCCTTCTTCGCATACTTGTTGGCCAGATCCTGGGTTTTTTTCGTGTTTGAATCACGTACTAATGTGGTAACACTCTGAAGCAGTCAATTAAACCTGGTTTCGATCAGTATTTCAGAGGATAACACCGGTTAGGTCTGGGTTAGGTCTGGGATTTGCGCGCATCTGGCTTATACTTTCGCCTTTTTCGCAAACTTGACGGCTAGATCCTGGGTTTTTTTCGGGTTTGAATAACGCAGTAATGTGGTACCACACTGAAGCAGTCAATTAAACCTGGTTTCGATCAATATTTTAGAGGAGAACACCGGTTAGGTCTGGGTTAGGTCTGGGTTATGCCCGCATCTGGCTCATGATTTTGCCTTCTTCGCATACTTGTTGGCCAGATCCTGGGTTTTTTCCGTGTTTGAATCACGTAGTAATGTGGTAACACACTGAAGCAGTCAATTAAACCTGGTTTCGATCAATATTTCAGAGGACAACACCGGTTAGGTCTGGGTTAGGTCCGGGATATGCCCGCATCTGGCTCATGATTTTGCCTTCTTCGCATACTTGTTGGCCAGCTCCTGGGTTTTTTTCGTGTTTGAATCACGTAGTAATGTGGTAACACACTGAAGCTGTCAATTAAACCTGGTTTCGATCAATATATTAGAGGATAACACCGGTTAGGTCTGGGATAGGTCCGGGATATGCCCGCATCTGGCTTATACTTTCGCCTTTTTCGCAAACTTGTTGGCTAGATCCTGGGTTTTTTTCCGGTTTGAATAACGCAGTAATGTGGTACCACACTGAAGCAGTCAATTAAACCTGGTTTCGATCAATATTTCAGAGGATTACACCGGTTAGGTCTGGGTTAGGTCCGGGATATGCCCGCATCTGGCTCATGATTTTGCCTTCTTCGCATACTTGTTGGCCAGATCCTGGGTTTTTTTCGTGTATGAATCACGTAGTAATGTGGTAACACACTGAAGCTGTCAATTAAACCTGGTCTCGATCAATATTTTAGAGGATAACACCGGCTAGGTCTGGGTTAGGTCTGGGTTATGCCCGCATCTGGCTCATGATTTTGCCTTCTTCGCATACTTGTTGGCCAGATCCTGGGTTTTTTTCATGTTTGAATCACGTAGTAATGTGGTAACACACGGAAGCAGTCAATTAAACCTGGTTTCGATCAATATTTTAGAGGATAACACCGGTTAGGTCTGGGTTTCGTCTGGGATATGCCCGCATCTGGCTCATGATTTTGCCTTCTTCGCATACTTGTTGGCCTGATCCTGGGTTTTTTTCGTGTTTGAATCACGTAGTAATGAGGTAATACACTGAAGCAGTCAATTAAACCTGGTTTCGATCAATATTTTAGAGGATAACCCCGGTTAGGTCTGGGTTAGGTCTGGGATATGCGCGCATCTGGCTCATGATTTTGCCTTCTTCGCATACTTGTTGGCCAGATCCTGGGTTTTTTTCGTGTTTGAATCACGTAGTAATGTGGTAACACACTGAAACAGTCAATTAAACCTGGTTTCGATCAATATTTTAGAGGATAACACCGGTTAGGTCTGGGATAGGTCCGGGATATGCCCGCATCTGGCTCATGATTTTGCCTTCTTCGCATACTTGTTTGCCGGATCCTGGGTTTTTTTCTTGTTTGAATAACGCAGTAATGTGGTACCACACTGAAGCAGTCAATTAAACCTGGTTTCGATCAATATTTTAGAGGATAACGCCGGTTAGGTCTGGGTTAGGTCTGGGTTATGCCCGCATCTGGCTCATGATTTTGCCTTCCTCGCATACTTGTGGGCCAGATCCTGAGTTTTTTCCGTGTTTGAATCACGTAGTAATGTGGTAACACACTGAAGCAGTCAATTAAACCTGGTTTCGATCAATATTTTAGAGGATAACACCGGTTAGGTCTGGGATAGGTCCGGGATATGCCCGCATCTGGCTCATGATTTTGCCTTCTTCGCATACTTGTTGGCCAGATCCTGGGTTTTTTTCGTGTTTGAATCACGGAGTAATGTGGTAACACACTGAAGCAGTCAATTAAACCTGGTTTCGATCAATATTTCAGAGGATAACACCGGTTAGGTCTGTGTTAGGTCCGGGATATGCCCGCATCTGGCTCATGATTTTGCCTTCTTCGCATACTTGTTGGCCAGATCCTGGGTTTTTTTCGTGTTTGAATCACGTAGTAATGTGGTAACACACTGAAGCAGTCAATTAAACCTGGTTTCGATCAATATTTCAGAGGATAACACCGGTTAGGTCTGGGATAGGTCCGGGATATGCCCGCATCTGGCTTATACTTTCGCCTTTTTCGCAAACTTGTTGGCTAGATCCTGGGCTTTTCCCCGGTTTGAATAACGCAGTAATGTGGTACCACACTGAAGCAGTCAATTAAACCTGGTTTCGATCTATATTTCAGAGGATAACACCGGTTAGGTCTGGGTTAGGTCCGGGATATGCCCGCATCTGGCTCATGATTTTGCCTTCTTCGCATACTTGTTGGCCAGATACTGGGTTTTTTTCGTGTTTGAATCACGTAGTAATGTGGTAACACACTGAAGCTGTCAATTAAACCTGGTTTCGATCAATATTTTAGAGGATAACACCGGTTAGGTCTGGGATAGGTCCGGGATATGCCTGCATCTGGCCTATACTTTCGCCTTTTTCGCAAACTTGTTGGCTAGATCCTGGGTTTTTTTCCGGTTTGAATCACGTAGTAATGTGGTATCACACTGAAGCAGTCAATTAAACCTGGTTTCGATCAATATTTTAGAGGATAACACCGGTTAGGTCTGGGTTTCGTCTGGGATATGCCCGCATCTGGCTCATGATTTTGCCTTCTTCGCATACTTGTTGGCCAGATCCTGGGTTTTTGTCGTGTTTGAATCACGTAGTAATGTGGTAACACACTGAAGCAGTCAATTAAACCTGGTTTCGATCAATATTTTAGAGGATAACACCGGTTAGGTCTGGGTTAGGTCTGGGATATGCGCGCATCTGGCTTATACTTTCGCCTTTTTCGCAAACTTGTTGGCCAGATCCTGGATTTTTTCCGTGTTTGAATCACGTAGTAATGTTGTACCACACTGAGGCAGTCAATTAAACCTGGATTCGGACATTATTTTAGAGGATAACACCGGTTAGGTCTGGGTTAGGTCTGGGATATGCGCGCATCTGGCTTATACTTTCGCCTTTTTCGCAAACTTGATGGCTAGATCCTGGGTTTTTTTCGGGTTTGAATAACGCAGTAATGTGGTACCACACTGAAGCAGTCAATTAAACCTGGTTTCGATCAATATTTTAGAGGATAACACCGGTTAGGTCTGGGATAGGTCCGGGATATGCCCGCATCTGGCTCATGATTTTGCCTTCTTCGCATACTTGTTGGCCAGATCCTGGGTTTTTTTCGTGTTTGAATCACGTAGTAATGTGGTAACACACTGAAGCAGTCAATTAAACCTGGTTTCGATCAATATTTCAGAGGATAACACCGGTTAGGTCTGGGTTAGGTCCGGGATATGCCCGCATCTGGCTCATGATTTTGCCATCTTCGCATACTTGTTGGCCAGATCCTGGGTTTTTTTCGTGTTTGAATCACGTAGTAATGTGGTAACACACTGAAGCAGTCAATTAAACCTGGTTTCGATCAATATTTCAGAGGATAACACCGGTTAGGTCTGGGATAGGTCCGGGATATGCCCGCATCTGGCTTATACTTTCGCCTTTTTCGCAAACTTGTTGGCTAGATCCTGGGTTTTTCCCCGGTTTGAATAACGCAGTAATGTGGTACCACACTGAAGCAGTCAATTAAACCTGGTTTCGATCTATATTTCAGAGGATAACACCGGTTAGGTCTGGGTTAGGTCCGGGATATGCCCGCATCTGGCTCATGATTTTGCCTTCTTCGCATACTTGTTGGCCAGATCCTGGGTTTTTTTCGTGTTTGAATCACGTAGTAATGTGGTAACACACTGAAGCAGTCAATTAAACCTGGTTTCGATCAATATTTCAGAGGATAACACCGGTTAGGTCTGGGTTAGGTCCGGGATATGCCCGCATCTGGCTCATGATTTTGCCATCTTCGCATACTTGTTGGCCAGATCCTGGGTTTTTTTCGTGTTTGAATCACGTAGTAATGTGGCAACACACTGAAGCAGTCAAGAAAACCTGGTTTCGATCAATATTTCAGAGGATAACACCGGTTAGGTCTGGGTTAGGTCTGGGATATGCGCGCATCTGGCTTATACTTTCGCCTTTTTCGCAAACTTGTTGGCCAGATCCTGGATTTTTTCCGTGTTTGAATCACGTAGTAATGTTGTACCACACTGAGGCAGTCAATTAAACCTGGTTTCGATCAATATTTCAGAGGATAACACCGGTTAGGTCTGGGTTAGGTCTGGGATATGCGCGCATCTGGCTTATACTTTCGCCTTTTTCGCAAACTTGATGGCTAGATCCTGGGTTTTTTTCGGGTTTGAATAACGCAGTAATGTGGTACCACACTGAAGCAGTCAATTAAACCTGGTTTCGATCAATATTTTAGAGGATAACACCGGTTAGGTCTGGGATAGGTCCGGGATATGCCCGCAGCTGGCTCATGATTTTGCCTTCTTCGCATACTTGTTGGCCAGATCCTGGGTTTTTTTCGTGGTTGAATCACGTAGTAATGTGGTAACACACTGAAGCAGTCAATTAAACCTGGTTTCGATCAATATTTTAGAGGATAACACCGGTTAGGTCTGGGTTAGGTCTGGGTTATGCCCGCATCTAGCTCATGATTTTGCCTTCTTCGCATACTTGTTGGCCAGATCCTGGGGTTTTTTCGTGTTTGAATCACGTAGTAATGTGGTAACACACTGAAGCAGTCAATTAAACCTGGTTTCGATCAATATTTTAGAGGATAACACCGGTTAGGTCTGGGATAGGTCCGGGATATGCCCGCATCTGGCTCATGATTTTGCCTTCTTCGCATACTTGTTGGCCAGATCCTGGGTTTTTTTCGTGGTTGAATCACGTAGTAATGTGGTAACACACTGAAGCAGTCAATTAAACCTGGTTTCGACCAATATTTTAGAGGATAACACCGGTTAGGTCTGGGTTAGGTCCGGGATATGCCCGCATCTGGCTTATACTTTCGCCTTTTTCGCAAACTTGATGGCTAGATCCTGGGTTCTTTTCGGGTTTGAATAACGCAGTAATGTGGTACCACACTGAAGCAGTCAATTAAACCTGGTTTCGATCAATATTTTAGAGTATAACGCAGGTTAGGTCTGGGTTAGGTCTGGGTTATGCCCGCATCTGGCTCATGATTTTGCCTTCTTCGCATACTTGTTTGCCGGATCCTGGGTTTTTTTCGTGTTTGAATAACGCAGTAATGTGGTACCACACTGAAGCAGTCAATTAAACCTGGTTTCGATCAATATTTTAGAGGATAACGACGGTTAGGTCTGGGTTAGGTCTGGGTTATGCCCGCATCTAGCTCATGATTTTGCCTTCTTCGCATACTTGTTGGCCAGATCCTGGGTTTTTTCCGTGTTTGAATCACGTAGTAATGTGGTAACACACTCAAGCAGTCAATAAAACCTGGTTTCGATCAATATTTTAGAGGATAACACCGGTTAGGTCTGGGTTAGGTCTGGGTTATGCCCGCATCTAGCTCATAATTTTGCCTTCTTCGCATACTTGTTGGCCAGATCCTGGGTTCTTTTCGTGTTTGAATAACGCAGTAATGTGGTACCACACTGAAGCAGTCAATTAAACCTGGTTTCGATCAATATTTTAGAGGATAACGCCGGTTAGGTCTGGGTTAGGTCTGTGTTATGCCCGCATCTGGCTCATGATTTTGCCTTCTTCGCATACTTGTTTGCCGGATCCTGGGTTTTTTTCGTGTTTGAATAACGCAGTAATGTGGTACCACACTGAAGCAGTCAATTAAACCTGGTTTCGATCAATATTTTAGAGGATAACGCCGGTTAGGTCTGGGATAGGTCCGGGATATGCCCGCATCTGGCTCATGATTTTGCCTTCTTCGCATACTTGTTGGCCAGATCCTGGGTTCTTTTCGTGTTTGAATAACGCAGTAACGTGGTACCACACTGAAGCAGTCAATTAAACCTGGTTTCGATCAATATTTTAGAGGATAACGCCGGTTAGGTCTGGGTAAGGTCTGGGTTATGCCCGCATCTGGCTCATGATTTTGCCTTCCTCGCATACTTGTTGGCCAGATCCTGGGTTTTTTCCGTGTTTGAATCACGTAGTAATGTGGTAACACACTGAAGCAGTCAATTAAACCTGGTTTCGATCAATATTTAAAGGATAACACCGGTTAGGTCTGGGATAGGTCCGGGATATGCCCGCATCTGGCTCATGATTTTGCCTTCTTCGCATACTTGTTGGCCAGATCCTGGGTTTTTTTCGTGTTTGAATCACGTAGTAATGTGGTAACACACTGAAGCAGTCAATTAAACCTGGTTTCGATCAATATTTCAGAGGATAACACCGGTTAGGTCTGGGTTAGGTCCGGGATATGCCCGCATCTGGCTCATGATTTTGCCATCTTCGCATACTTGTTGGCCAGATCCTGGGTTTTTTTCGTGTTTGAATCACGTAGTAATGTGGTAACACACTGAAGCAGTCAATTAAACCTGGTTTCGATCAATATTTCAGAGGATAACACCGGTTAGGTCTGGGATAGGTCCGGGATATGCCCGCATCTGGCTTATACTTTCGCCTTTTTCGCAAACTTGTTGGCTAGATCCTGGGTTTTTCCCCGGTTTGAATAACGCAGTAATGTGGTACCACACTGAAGCAGTCAATTAAACCTGGTTTCGATCAATATTTCAGAGGATAACACCGGTTAGGTCTGGGTTAGGTCCGGGATATGCCCGCATCTGGCTCATGATTTTGCCTTCTTCGCATACTTGTTGGCCAGATCCTGGGTTTTTTTCGTGTTTGAATCACGTAGTAATGTGGTAACACACTGAAGCAGTCAATTAAACCTGGTTTCGATCAATATTTCAGAGGATAACACCGGTTAGGTCTGGGATAGGTCCGGGATATGCCCGCATCTGGCTTATACTTTCGCCTTTTTCGCAAACTTGTTGGCTAGATCCTGGGTTTTTCCCCGGTTTGAATAACGCAGTAATGTGGTACCACACTGAAGCAGTCAATTAAACCTGGTTTCGATCAATATTTTAGAGGATAGCACCGGTTAGGTCTGGGTTTCGTCTGGGATATGCCCGCATCTGGCTCATGATTTTGCCTTCTTCGCATACTTGTTGGCCTGATCCTGGGTTTTTTTCGTATTTGAATCACGTAGTAATGAGGTAATACACTGAAGCAGTTAATTAAACCTGGTTTCGATCAATATTTTAGAGGATAACACCGGTTAGGTCTGGGTTAGGTCTGGGATATGCGCGCATCTGGCTTATACTTTCGCCTTTTTCGCAAACTTGTTGGCCAGATCCTGGATTTTTTCCGTGTTTGAATCACGTAGTAATGTTGTACCACACTGAGGCAGCCAATTAAACCTGGATTCGGACAATATTTTAGAGGATAACACCGGTTAGGTCTGGGTTATGCCCGCATCTGGCTCATGATTTTGCCTTCACCGCATACTTCTTGGCCAGATCCTGGGTTTTTTCCGTGTTTGAATCACGTAGTAATGTGGTATCACACTGAAGCAGTCAATTAAACCTGGTTTCGATCAATATTTCAGAGGATAACACCGGTTAGGTCTGGGTTAGGTCCGGGATATGCCCGCATCTGGCTCATGATTTTGCCTTCTTCGCATACTTGTTTGCCGGATCCTGGGTTTTTTTCGTGTTTGAATCACGTAGTAATGTGGTAACACACTGAAGCAGTCAATTTAACCTGGTTTCGATCAATATTTCAGAGGATAACACCGGTTAGGTCTGGGTTAGGTCTGGGTTATGCCCGCATCTGGCTCATGATTTTGCCTTCTTCGCATACTTGTTTGCCGGATCCTGGGTTTTTTTCGTGTTTGAATCACGTAGTAATGTGGTAACACACTGAAGCAGTCAATTAAACCTGGTTTCGATCAATATTTCAGAGGATAACACCGGTTAGGTCTGGGTTAGGTCTGGGTTATGCCCGCATCTGGCTCATGATTTTGCCTTCTTCGCATACTTGTTGGCCAGATCCTGGGTTTTTTCCGTGTTTGAGTCACGTAGTAATGTGGTAACACACTGAAGCAGTCAATTAAACCTGGTTTCGATCAATATTTCAGAGGATAACACCAGTTAGGTCTGGGTTAGGTCTGGGAAATGCGCGCATCTGGCTTATTCTTTCGCCTTCTTCGCATACTTCTTGGCCAGATCCTGGGTTTTTTTCGTGTTTGAATAACGTAGGAATGTGGTAACACACTGAAGCAGTCAATTAAACCTGGTTTCGATCAATATTTTAGAGGATAACACCGGTTAGGTCTGGGTTAGGTCCGGGATATGCCAGCATCTGGCTCATGATTTTGCCTTCTTCGCATACTTGTTGGCCAGATCCTGGGTTTTTTTCGTGTTTGAATCACGTACTAATGTGGTAACACTCTGAAGCAGTCAATTAAACCTGGTTTCGATCAGTATTTCAGAGGATAACACCGGTTAGGTCTGGGTTAGGTCTGGGATTTGCGGGCATCTGGCTTATACTTTCGCCTTTTTCGCAAACTTGACGGCTAGATCCTGGGTTTTTTTCGGGTTTGAATAACGCAGTAATGTGGTACCACACTGAAGCAGTCAATTAAACCTGGTTTCGATCAATATTTTAGAGGAGAACACCGGTTAGGTCTGGGTTAGGTCTGGGTTATGCCCGCATCTGGCTCATGATTTTGCCTTCTTCGCATACTTGTTGGCCAGATCCTGGGTTTTTTCCGTGTTTGAATCACGTAGTAATGTGGTAACACACTGAAGCAGTCAATTAAACCTGGTTTCGATCAATATTTCAGAGGACAACACCGGTTAGGTCTGGGTTAGGTCCGGGATATGCCCGCATCTGGCTCATGATTTTGCCTTCTTCGCATACTTGTTGGCCAGATCCTGGGTTTTTTTCGTGTTTGAATCACGTAGTAATGTGGTAACACACTGAAGCTGTCAATTAAACCTGGTTTCGATCAATATATTAGAGGATAACACCGGTTAGGTCTGGGATAGGTCCGGGATATGCCCGCATCTGGCTTATACTTTCGCCTTTTTCGCAAACTTGTTGGCTAGATCCTGGGTTTTTTTCCGGTTTGAATAACGCAGTAATGTGGTACCACACTGAAGCAGTCAATTAAACCTGGTTTCGATCAATATTTCAGAGGATTACACCGGTTAGGTCTGGGTTAGGTCCGGGATATGCCCGCATCTGGCTCATGAATTTGCCTTCTTCGCATACTTGTTGGCCAGATCCTGGGTTTTTTTCGTGTATGAATCACGTAGTAATGTGGTAACACACTGAAGCTGTCAATTAAACCTGGTTTCGATCAATATTTTAGAGGATAACACCGGCTAGGTCTGGGTTAGGTCTGGGTTATGCCCGCATCTGGCTCATGATTTTGCCTTCTTCGCATACTTGTTGGCCAGATCCTGGGTTTTTTTCATGTTTGAATCACGTAGTAATGTGGTAACACACGGAAGCAGTCAATTAAACCTGGTTTCGATCAATATTTTAGAGGATAACACCGGTTAGGTCTGGGTTTCGTCTGGGATATGCCCGCATCTGGCTCATGATTTTGCCTTCTTCGCATACTTGTTGGCCTGATCCTGGGTTTTTTTCGTGTTTGAATCACGTAGTAATGAGGTAATACACTGAAGCAGTCAATTAAACCTGGTTTCGATCAATATTTTAGAGGATAACACCGGTTAGGTCTGGGTTAGGTCTGGGATATGCGCGCATCTGGCTCATGATTTTGCCTTCTTCGCATACTTGTTGGCCAGATCCTGGGTTTTTTTCGTGTTTGAATCACGTAGTAATGTGGTAACACACTGAAACAGTCAATTAAACCTGGTTTCGATCAATATTTTAGAGGATAACACCGGTTAGGTCTGGGATAGGTCCGGGATATGCCCGCATCTGGCTCATGATTTTGCCTTCTTCGCATACTTGTTTGCCGGATCCTGGGTTTTTTTCTTGTTTGAATAACGCAGTAATGTGGTACCACACTGAAGCAGTCAATTAAACCTGGTTTCGATCAATATTTTAGAGGATAACGCCGGTTAGGTCTGGGTTAGGTCTGGGTTATGCCCGCATCTGGCTCATGATTTTGCCTTCCTCGCATACTTGTGGGCCAGATCCTGAGTTTTTTCCGTGTTTGAATCACGTAGTAATGTGGTAACACACTGAAGCAGTCAATTAAACCTGGTTTCGATCAATATTTTAGAGGATAACACCGGTTAGGTCTGGGATAGGTCCGGGATATGCCCGCATCTGGCTCATGATTTTGCCTTCTTCGCATACTTGTTGGCCAGATCCTGGGTTTTTTTCGTGTTTGAATCACGGAGTAATGTGGTAACACACTGAAGCAGTCAATTAAACCTGGTTTCGATCAATATTTCAGAGGATAACACCGGTTAGGTCTGGGTTAGGTCCGGGATATGCCCGCATCTGGCTCATGATTTTGCCTTCTTCGCATACTTGTTGGCCAGATCCTGGGTTTTTTTCGTGTTTGAATCACGTAGTAATGTGATAACACACTGAAGCAGTCAATTAAACCTGGTTTCGATCAATATTTCAGAGGATAACACCGGTTAGGTCTGGGATAGGTCCGGGATATGCCCGCATCTGGCTTATACTTTCGCCTTTTTCGCAAACTTGTTGGCTAGATCCTGGGCTTTTCCCCGGTTTGAATAACGCAGTAATGTGGTACCACACTGAAGCAGTCAATTAAACCTGGTTTCGATCTATATTTCAGAGGATAACACCGGTTAGGTCTGGGTTAGGTCCGGGATATGCCCGCATCTGGCTCATGATTTTGCCTTCTTCGCATACTTGTTGGCCAGATCCTGGGTTTTTTTCGTGTTTGAATCACGTAGTAATGTGGTAACACACTGAAGCTGTCAATTAAACCTGGTTTCGATCAATATTTTAGAGGATAACACCGGTTAGGTCTGGGATAGGTCCGGGATATGCCCGCATCTGGCCTATACTTTCGCCTTTTTCGCAAACTTGTTGGCTAGATCCTGGGTTTTTTTCCGGTTTGAATAACGCAGTAATGTGGTATCACACTGAAGCAGTCAATTAAACCTGGTTTCGATCAATATTTTAGAGGATAACACCGGTTAGGTCTGGGTTTCGTCTGGGATATGCCCGCATCTGGCTCATGATTTTGCCTTCTTCGCATACTTGTTGGCCAGATCCTGGGTTTTTGTCGTGTTTGAATCACGTAGTAATGTGGTAACACACTGAAGCAGTCAATTAAACCTGGTTTCGATCAATATTTCAGAGGATAACACCGGTTAGGTCTGGGTTAGGTCTGGGATTTGCGCGCATCTGGCTTATACTTTCGCCTTTTTCGCAAACTTGTTGGCCAGATCCTGGGTTTTTTCCGTGTTTGAATCACGTTGTAATGAGGTAACACACTGAAGCAGTCAATAAAACCTGGTTTCGATCAATATTTTAGAGGATAACACCGGTTAGGTCTGGGTTAGGTCTGGGTTATGCCCGCATCTGGCTCATGATTTTGCCTTCTTCGCATACTTCTTGGCCAGATCCTGGGTTTTTTTCGTGTTTGAATCACGTAGTAATGTGGTAACACACTGAAGCAGTCAATTAAACCTGGTTTCGATCAATATTTCAGAGGATAACACCGGTTAGGTCTGGGTTAGGTCTGGGATTTGCGCGCATCTGGCTTATACTTTCGCCTTTTTCGCAAAATTGTTGGCCAGATCCTGGGTTTTTTCCGTGTTTGAATCACGTTGTAATGAGGTAACACACTGAAGCAGTCAATAAAACCTGGTTTCGATCAATATTTTAGAGGATAACACCGGTTAGGTCTGGGTTAGGTCTGGGTTATGCCCGCATCTGGCTCATGATTTTGCCTTCTTCGCATACTTCTTGGCCAGATCCTGGGTTTTTTTCGTGTTTGAATCACGTAGTAATGTGGTAACACACTGAAGCAGTCAATTAAACCTGGTTTCGATCAATATTTCAGAGGATAACACCGGTTAGGTCTGGGTTAGGTCTGGGTTATGCCCGCATCTGGCTCATGATTTTGCCTTCTTCGAATACTTGTTGGCCAGATCCTGGGTCTTTTTCGTGTTTGAATCACGTAGTAAAGAGGTAATACACTGAAGCAGTCAATTAAACCTGGTTTCGATCAATATTTTAGAGGATAACACCGGTTAGGTCTGGGTTAGGTCTGGGATATGCGCGCATCTGGCTTATACTTTCGCCTTTTTCGCAAACTTGTTGGCCAGATCCTGGATTTTTTCCGTGTTTGAATCACGTAGTAATGCTGTACCACACTGAGGCAGTCAATTAAACCTGGATTCGGACATTATTTTAGAGGATAACACCGGTTAGGTCTGGGTTAGGTCTGGGATATGCGCGCATCTGGCTTATACTTTCGCCTTTTTCGCAAACTTGATGGCTAGATCCTGGGTTTTTTTCGGGTTTGAATAACGCAGTAATGTGGTACCACACTGAAGCAGTCAATTAAACCTGGTTTCGATCAATATTTTAGAGGATAACACCGGTTAGGTCTGGGATAGGTCCGGGATATGCCCGCATCTGGCTCATGATTTTGCCTTCTTCGCATACTTGTTGGCCAGATCCTGGGTTTTTTTCGTGTTTGAATCACGTAGTAATGTGGTAACACACTGAAGCAGTCAATTAAACCTGGTTTCGATCAATATTTCAGAGGATAACACCGGTTAGGTCTGGGTTAGGTCCGGGATATGCCCGCATCTGGCTCATGATTTTGCCATCTTCGCATACTTGTTGGCCAGATCCTGGGTTTTTTTCGTGTTTGAATCACGTAGTAATGTGGTAACACACTGAAGCAGTCAATTAAACCTGGTTTCGATCAATATTTCAGAGGATAACACCGGTTAGGTCTGGGATAGGTCCGGGATATGCCCGCATCTGGCTTATACTTTCGCCTTTTTCGCAAACTTGTTGGCTAGATCCTGGGTTTTTCCCCGGTTTGAATAACGCAGTAATGTGGTACCACACTGAAGCAGTCAATTAAACCTGGTTTCGATCTATATTTCAGAGGATAACACCGGTTAGGTCTGGGTTAGGTCCGGGATATGCCCGCATCTGGCTCATGATTTTGCCTTCTTCGCATACTTGTTGGCCAGATCCTGGGTTTTTTTCGTGTTTGAATCACGTAGTAATGTGGTAACACACTGAAGCAGTCAATTAAACCTGGTTTCGATCAATATTTCAGAGGATAACACCGGTTAGGTCTGGGTTAGGTCCGGGATATGCCCGCATCTGGCTCATGATTTTGCCATCTTCGCATACTTGTTGGCCAGATCCTGGGTTTTTTTCGTGTTTGAATCACGTAGTAATGTGGCAACACACTGAAGCAGTCAAGAAAACCTGGTTTCGATCAATATTTCAGAGGATAACACCGGTTAGGTCTGGGTTAGGTCTGGGATATGCGCGCATCTGGCTTATACTTTCGCCTTTTTCGCAAACTTGTTGGCCAGATCCTGGATTTTTTCCGTGTTTGAATCACGTAGTAATGTTGTACCACACTGAGGCAGTCAATTAAACCTGGTTTCGATCAATATTTCAGAGGATAACACCGGTTAGGTCTGGGTTAGGTCTGGGATATGCGCGCATCTGGCTTATACTTTCGCCTTTTTCGCAAACTTGATGGCTAGATCCTGGGTTTTTTTCGGGTTTGAATAACGCAGTAATGTGGTACCACACTGAAGCAGTCAATTAAACCTGGTTTCGATCAATATTTTAGAGGATAACACCGGTTAGGTCTGGGATAGGTCCGGGATATGCCCGCATCTGGCTCATGATTTTGCCTTCTTCGCATACTTGTTGGCCAGATCCTGGGTTTTTTTCGTGGTTGAATCACGTAGTAATGTGGTAACACACTGAAGCAGTCAATTAAACCTGGTTTCGATCAATATTTTAGAGGATAACACCGGTTAGGTCTGGGTTAGGTCCGGGTTATGCCCGCATCTAGCTCATGATTTTGCCTTCTTCGCAAACTTGATGGCTAGATCCTGGGTTCTTTTCGGGTTTGAATAACGCAGTAATGTGGTACCACACTGAAGCAGTCAATTAAACCTGGTTTCGATCAATATTTTAGAGGATAACGACGGTTAGGTCTGGGTTAGGTCTGGGTTATGCCCGCATCTAGCTCATGATTTTGCCTTCTTCGTATACTTGTTGGCCAGATCCTGGGTTTTTTCCGTGTTTGAATCACGTAGTAATGTGGTAACACACTCAAGCAGTCAATAAAACCTGGTTTCGATCAATATTTTAGAGGATAACACCGGTTAGGTCTGGGTTAGGTCTGGGTTATGCCCGCATCTAGCTCATGATTTTGCCTTCTTCGCATACTTGTTGGCCAGATCCTGGGTTCTTTTCGTGTTTGAATAACGCAGTAATGTGGTACCACACTGAAGCAGTCAATTAAACATGGTTTCGATCAATATTTTAGAGGATAACGCCGGTTAGGTCTGGGTTAGGTCTGGGTTATGCCCGCATCTGGCTCATGATTTTGCCTTCTTCGCATACTTGTTTGCCGGATCCTGGGTTTTTTTCGTGTTTGAATAACGCAGTAATGTGGTACCACACTGAAGCAGTCAATTAAACCTGGTTTCGATCAATATTTTAGAGGATAACGCCGGTTAGGTCTGGGATAGGTCCGGGATATGCCCGCATCTGGCTCATGATTTTGCCTTCTTCGCATACTTGTTGGCCAGATCCTGGGTTTTTTTCGTGTTTGAATCACGTAGTTATGTGGTAACACACTGAAGCAGTCAATTAAACCTGGTTTCGATCAATATTTCAGAGGATAACACCGGTTAGGTCTGGGTTAGGTCCGGGATATGCCCGCATCTGGCTCATGATTTTGCCTTCTTCGCATACTTGTTGGCCAGATCCTGGGTTTTTTTCGTGTTTGAATCACGTAGTAATGTGGTAACACACTGAAGCAGTCAATTAAACCTGGTTTCGATCAATATTTCAGAGGATAACACCGGTTAGGTCTGGGATAGGTCCGGGATATGCCCGCATCTGGCTTATACTTTCGCCTTTTTCGCAAACTTGTTGGCTAGATCCTGGGTTTTTTTCCGGTTTGAATAACGCAGTAATGTGGTACCACACTGAAGCAGTCAATTAAACCTGGTTTCGATCAGTATTTCAGAGGATAACACCGGTTAGGTCTGGGTTTCGTCTGGGATATGCCCGCATCTGGCTCATGATTTTGCCTTCTTCGCATACTTGTTGGCCTGATCCTGGGTTTTTTTCGTATTTGAATCACGTAGTAATGAGGTAATACACTGAAGCAGTCAATTAAACCTGGTTTCGATCAATATTTTAGAGGATAACACGGGTTAGGTCTGGGTTAGGTCTGGGATATGCGCGCATCTGGCATATACTTTCGCCTTTTTCGCAAACTTGTTGGCCAGATCCTGGATTTTTTCCGGGTTTGAATCACGTAGTAATGTTGTACCACACTGAGGCAGTCAATTAAACCTGGATTCGGACATTATTTTAGAGGATAACACCGGTTAGGTCTGGGTTAGGTCTGGGTTATGCCCGCATCTGGCTCATGATTTTGCCTTCATCGCATACTTGTTGGCCAGATCCTGGGTTTTTTCCGTGTTTGAATCACGTAGTAATGTGGTATCACACTGAAGCAGTCAATTAAACCTGGTTTCGATCAATATTTTAGAGGATAACACCGGTTAGGTCTGGGTTTCGTCTGGGATATGCCCGCAGCTGGCTCATGATTTTGCCTTCTTCGCATACTTGTTGGCCAGATCCTGGGTTTTTTTCGTGTTTGAATCACGTAGTAATGTGGTAACACACTGAAGCAGTCAATTAAACCTGGTTTCGATCAATATTTCAGAGGATAACACCGATTAGGTCTGGGTTAGGTCTGGGATTTGCGCGCATCTGGCTTATACTTTCGCCTTTTTCGCAAACTTGTTGGCCAGATCCTGGGTTTTTTCCGTGTTTGAATCACGTAGTAATGTGGTACCACACTGAAGCAGTCAATTAAACCTGGTTTCGATCAATATTTTAGAGGATAACGCCGGTTAGGTCTGGGTTAGGTCTGGGTTATGCCCGCATCTGGCTCATGATTTTGCCTTCCTCGCATACTTGTTGGCCAGATCCTGGGTTTTTTCCGTGTTTGAATCACGTAGTAATGTGGTAACACACTGAAGCAGTCAATTAAACCTGGTTTCGATCAATATTTTAGAGGATAACACCGGTTAGGTCTGGGATAGGTCCGGGATATGCCCGCATCTGGCTCATGATTTTGCCTTCTTCGCATACTTGTTGGCCAGATCCTGGGTTTTTTTCGTGTTTGAATCACGTAGTAATGTGGTAACACACTGAAGCAGTCAATTAAACCTGGTTTCGGTCAATATTTCAGAGGATAACACCGGTTAGGTCTGGGTTAGGTCCGGGATATGCCCGCATCTGGCTCATGATTTTGCCTTCTTCGCATACTTGTTGGCCAGATCCTGGGTTTTTTTCGTGTTTGAATCACGTAGTAATGTGGTAACACACTGAAGCAGTCAATTAAACCTGGTTTCGATCAATATTTCAGAGGATAACACCGGTTAGGTCTGGGATAGGTCCGGGATATGCCCGCATCTGGCTTATACTTTCGCCTTTTTCGCAAACTTGTTGGCTAGATCCTGGGTTTTTCCCCGGTTTGAATAACGCAGTAATGTGGTACCACACTAAAGCAGTCAATTAAACCTGGTTTCGATCTATATTTCAGAGGATAACACCGGTTAGGTCTGGGTTAGGTCCGGGATATGCCCGCATCTGGCTCATGATTTTGCCTTCTTCGCATACTTGTTGGCCAGATCCTGGGTTTTTTTCGTGTTTGAATCACGTAGTAATGTGGTAACACACTGAAGCTGTCAATTAAACCTGGTTTCGATCAATATTTTAGAGGATAACACCGGTTAGGTCTAGGTTAGGTCTGGGTTATGCCCGCATCTGGCTCATGATTTTGCCTTCTTCGCATACTTGTTGGCCAGATCCTGGTTTTTTTTCATGTTTGAATCACGTAGTAATGTGGTAACACACTGAAGCAGTCAATAAAACCTGGTTTCGATCAATATTTTAGAGGATAACACCGGTTAGGTCTGGGTTTTGTCTGGGATATGCCCGCATCTGGCTCATGATTTTGCCTTCTTCGCATACTTGTTGGCCTGATCCTGGGTTTTTTTCGTATTTGAATCACGTAGTAATGAGGTAATACACTGAAGCAGTCAATTAAACCTGGTTTCGATCAATATTTTAGAGGATAACACCGGTTAGGTATGGGTTAGGTCTGGGATATGCGCGCATCTGGCTTATACTTTCGCCTTTTTCGCTAACTTGTTGGCCAGATCCTGGATTTTTTCCGTGTTTGTATCACGTAGTAATGTTGTACCACACTGAGGCAGTCAATTAAACCTGGATTCGGACATTATTTTAGAGGATAACACCGGTTAGGTCTGGGTTAGGTCTGGGTTATGCCCGCATCTGGCTCATGATTTTGCCTTCATCGCATACTTCTTGGCCAGATCCTGGGTTTTTTCCGTGTTTGAATCAGGTAGTAATGTGGTATCACACTGAAGCAGTCAATTAAACCTGGTTTCGATCAATATTTTAGAGGATAACACCGGTTAGGTCTGGGTTTCGTCTGGGATATGCCCGCATCTGGCTCATGATTTTGCCTTCTTCGCATACTTGTTGGCCAGATCCTGGGTTTTTGTCGTGTTTGAATCACGTAGTAATGTGGTAACACACTGAAGCAGTCAATTAAACCTGGTTTCGATCAATATTTCAGAGGATAACACCGGTTAGGTCTGGGTTAGGTCTGGGATTTGCGCGCATCTGGCTTATACTTTCGCCTTTTTCGCAAACTTGTTGGCCAGATCCTGGGTTTTTTCCATGTTTGAATCACGTAGTAATGTGGTAACACACTGAAGCAGTCAATAAAACCTGGTTTCGATCAATATTTTAGAGGATCACACCGGTTAGGTCTGGTTTAGGTCTGGGTTATGCCCGCATCTGGCTCATGATTTTGCCTTCTTCGCATACTTGTTGGCCAGATCCTGGGTTTTTTTCGTGTTTGAATCATGTAGTAATGTGGTAACAAACCGAAGCAGTCAATGAAACCTGGTTTCGATCAATATTTTAGAGGATAACGCCGGTTAGGTCTGGGTTAGGTCTGGGTTATGCCCGCATCTGGCTTATGATTTTGCCTTCTTCGCATACTTGTTGGCCAGATCCTGGGTTTTTTCCGTGTTTGAATCACGTAGTAATGTGGTAACACACTCAAGCAGTCAATAAAACCTGGTTTCGATCAATATTTTAGAGGATAACACCGGTTAGGTCAGGGATAGGTCCGGGATATGCCCGCATCTGGCTCATGATTTTGCCTTCTTCGCATACTTGTTGGCCAGATCCTGGGTTTTTTTCGTGTTTGAATCACGTAGTAATGTGGTAACACACTGAAGCAGTCAATTAAACCTGGTTTCGATCAATATTTCAGAGGATAACACCGGTTAGGTCTGGGTTAGGTCTGGGTTATGCCCGCATCTGGCTCATGATTTTGCCTTCTTCGAATACTTGTTGGCCAGATCCTGGGTCTTTTTCGTGTTTGAATCACGTAGTAATGAGGTAATACACTGAAGCAGTCAATTAAACCTGGTTTCGATCAATATTTTAGAGGATAACACCGGTTAGGTCTGGGTTAGGTCCGGGATATGCGCGCATCTGGCTTATACTTTCGCCTTTTTCGCAAACTTGTTGGCCAGATCCTCGATTTTTTCCGTGTTTGAATCACGTAGTAATGTTGTACCACACTGAGGCAGTCAATTAAACCTGGATTCGGACATTATTTTAGAGGATAACACCGGTTAGGTCTGGGTTAGGTCTGGGATATGCGCGCATCTGGCTTACACTTTCGCCTTTTTCGCAAACTTGATGGCTAGATCCTGGGTTTTTTCGGGTTTGAATAACGCAGTAATGTGGTACCACACTGAAGCAGTCAATTAAACCTGGTTTCGATCAATATTTTAGAGGATAACACCGGTTAGGTCTGGGATAGGTCCGGGATATGCCCGCATCTGGCTCATGATTTTGCCTTCTTCGCATACTTGTTGGCCAGATCCTGGGTTTTTTTCGTGGTTGAATCACGTAGTAATGTGGTAACACACTGAAGCAGGCAATTAAACCTGGTTTCGATCAATATTTTAGAGGATAACACCGGTTAGGTCTGGGTTAGGTCTGGGTTATGCCCGCATCTAGCTCATGATTTTGCCTTCTTCGCATACTTGTTGGCCAGATCCTGGGGTTTTTTCGTGTTTGAATCACGTAGTAATGTGGTAACACACTGAAGCAGTCAATTAAACCTGGTTTCGATCAATATTTTAGAGGATAACACCGGTTAGGTCTGGGATAGGTCCGGGATATGCCCGCATCTGGCTCATGATTTTGCCTTCATCGCATACTTGTTGGCCAGATCCTGGGTTTTTTTCGTGGTTGAATCACGTAGTAATGTGGTAACACACTGAAGCAGTCAATTAAACCTGGTTTCGATCAATATTTTAGAGGATAACACCGGTTAGGTCTGGGTTAGGTTTCGGGATATGCCCGCATCTGGCTTATACTTTCGCCTTTTTCGCAAACTTGATGGCTAGATCCCGGGTTGTTTTCGGGTTTGAATAACGCAGTAATGTGGTACCACACTGAAGCAGTCAATTAAACCTGGTTTCGATCAATATTTTAGAGTATAACGCCGGTTAGGTCTGGGTTAGGTCTGGGTTATGCCCGCATCTGGCTCATGATTTTGCCTTCTTCGCATACTTGTTTGCCGGATCCTGGGTTTTTTTCGTGTTTGAATAATGCAGTAATGTGGTACCACACTGAAGCAGTCAATTAAACCTGGTTTCGATGAATATTTTAGAGGATAACGACGGTTAGGTCTGGGTTAGGTCTGGGTTATGCCCGCATCTAGCTCATGATTTTGCCTTCTTCGCATACTTGTTGGCCAGATCCTGGGTTCTTTTCGTGTTTGAATAACGCAGTAATGTGGTACCACACTGAAGCAGTCAATTAAACCTGGTTTCGATCAATATTTTAGAGGATAACACCGGTTAGGTCTGGGTTAGGTCTGGGTTACGCCCGCATCTGGCTCATGATTTTGCCTTCTTCGCATACTTGTTTGCCGGATCCTGGGTTTTTTTCGTGTTTGAATAACGCAGTAATGTGGTACCACACTGAAGCAGTCAATTAAACCTGGTTTCGATCAATATTTTAGAGGATAACGACGGTTAGGTCTGGGTTAGGTCTGGGTTATGCCCGCATCTAGCTCATGATTTTGCCTTCTTCGTATACTTGTTGGCCAGATCCTGGGTTTTTTCCGTGTTTGAATCACGTAGTAATGTGGTAACACACTCAAGCAGTCAATAAAACCTGGTTTCGATCAATATTTTAGAGGATAACACCGGTTAGGTCTGGGTTAGGTCTGGGTTATGCCCGCATCTAGCTCATGATTTTGCCTTCTTCGCATACTTGTTGGCCAGATCCTGGGTTCTTTTCGTGTTTGAATAACGCAGTAATGTGGTACCACACTGAAGCAGTCAATTAAACATGGTTTCGATCAATATTTTAGAGGATAACGCCGGTTAGGTCTGGGTTAGGTCTGGGTTATGCCCGCATCTGGCTCATGATTTTGCCTTCTTCGCATACTTGTTTGCCGGATCCTGGGTTTTTTTCGTGTTTGAATAACGCAGTAATGTGGTACCACACTGAAGCAGTCAATTAAACCTGGTTTCGATCAATATTTTAGAGGATAACGCCGGTTAGGTCTGGGATAGGTCCGGGATATGCCCGCATCTGGCTCATGATTTTGCCTTCTTCGCATACTTGTTGGCCAGATCCTGGGTTTTTTTCGTGTTTGAATCACGTAGTTATGTGGTAACACACTGAAGCAGTCAATTAAACCTGGTTTCGATCAATATTTCAGAGGATAACACCGGTTAGGTCTGGGTTAGGTCCGGGATATGCCCGCATCTGGCTCATGATTTTGCCTTCTTCGCATACTTGTTGGCCAGATCCTGGGTTTTTTTCGTGTTTGAATCACGTAGTAATGTGGTAACACACTGAAGCAGTCAATTAAACCTGGTTTCGATCAATATTTCAGAGGATAACACCGGTTAGGTCTGGGATAGGTCCGGGATATGCCCGCATCTGGCTTATACTTTCGCCTTTTTCGCAAACTTGTTGGCTAGATCCTGGGTTTTTTTCCGGTTTGAATAACGCAGTAATGTGGTACCACACTGAAGCAGTCAATTAAACCTGGTTTCGATCAGTATTTCAGAGGATAACACCGGTTAGGTCTGGGTTTCGTCTGGGATATGCCCGCATCTGGCTCATGATTTTGCCTTCTTCGCATACTTGTTGGCCTGATCCTGGGTTTTTTTCGTATTTGAATCACGTAGTAATGAGGTAATACACTGAAGCAGTCAATTAAACCTGGTTTCGATCAATATTTTAGAGGATAACACGGGTTAGGTCTGGGTTAGGTCTGGGATATGCGCGCATCTGGCATATACTTTCGCCTTTTTCGCAAACTTGTTGGCCAGATCCTGGATTTTTTCCGGGTTTGAATCACGTAGTAATGTTGTACCACACTGAGGCAGTCAATTAAACCTGGATTCGGACATTATTTTAGAGGATAACACCGGTTAGGTCTGGGTTAGGTCTGGGTTATGCCCGCATCTGGCTCATGATTTTGCCTTCATCGCATACTTGTTGGCCAGATCCTGGGTTTTTTCCGTGTTTGAATCACGTAGTAATGTGGTATCACACTGAAGCAGTCAATTAAACCTGGTTTCGATCAATATTTTAGAGGATAACACCGGTTAGGTCTGGGTTTCGTCTGGGATATGCCCGCAGCTGGCTCATGATTTTGCCTTCTTCGCATACTTGTTGGCCAGATCCTGGGTTTTTTTCGTGTTTGAATCACGTAGTAATGTGGTAACACACTGAAGCAGTCAATTAAACCTGGCTTCGATCAATATTTCAGAGGATAACACCGGTTAGGTCTGGGTTAGGTCTGGGATTTGCGCGCATCTGGCTTATACTTTCGCCTTTTTCGCAAACTTGTTGGCCAGATCCTGGGTTTTTTCCGTGTTTGAATCACGTAGTAATGTGGTACCACACTGAAGCAGTCAATTAAACCTGGTTTCGATCAATATTTTAGAGGATAACGCCGGTTAGGTCTGGGTTAGGTCTGGGTTATGCCCGCATCTGGCTCATGATTTTGCCTTCCTCGCATACTTGTTGGCCAGATCCTGGGTTTTTTCCGTGTTTGAATCACGTAGTAATGTGGTAACACACTGAAGCAGTCAATTAAACCTGGTTTCGGTCAATATTTCAGAGGATAACACCGGTTAGGTCTGGGTTAGGTCCGGGATATGCCCGCATCTGGCTCATGATTTTGCCTTCTTCGCATACTTGTTGGCCAAATCCTGGGTTTTTTTCGTGTTTGAATCACGTAGTAATGTGGTAACACACTGAAGCAGTCAATTAAACCTGGTTTCGATCAATATTTCAGAGGATAACACCGGTTAGGTCTGGGATAGGTCCGGGATATGCCCGCATCTGGCTTATACTTTCGCCTTTTTCGCAAACTTGTTGGCTAGATCCTGGGTTTTTCCCCGGTTTGAATAACGCAGTAATGTGGTACCACACTAAAGCAGTCAATTAAACCTGGTTTCGATCTATATTTCAGAGGATAACACCGGTTAGGTCTGGGTTAGGTCCGGGATATGCCCGCATCTGGCTCATGATTTTGCCTTCTTCGCATACTTGTTGGCCAGATCCTGGGTTTTTTTCGTGTTTGAATCACGTAGTAATGTGGTAACACACTGAAGCTGTCAATTAAACCTGGTTTCGATCAATATTTTAGAGGATAACACCGGTTAGGTCTAGGTTAGGTCTGGGTTATGCCCGCATCTGGCTCATGATTTTGCCTTCTTCGCATACTTGTTGGCCAGATCCTGGTTTTTTTTCATGTTTGAATCACGTAGTAATGTGGTAACACACTGAAGCAGTCAATAAAACCTGGTTTCGATCAATATTTTAGAGGATAACACCGGTTAGGTCTGGGTTTTGTCTGGGATATGCCCGCATCTGGCTCATGATTTTGCCTTCTTCGCATACTTGTTGGCCTGATCCTGGGTTTTTTTCGTATTTGAATCACGTAGTAATGAGGTAATACACTGAAGCAGTCAATTAAACCTGGTTTCGATCAATATTTTAGAGGACAACACCGGTTAGGTATGGGTTAGGTCTGGGATATGCGCGCATCTGGCTTATACTTTCGCCTTTTTCGCTAACTTGTTGGCCAGATCCTGGATTTTTTCCGTGTTTGAATCACGTAGTAATGTTGTACCACACTGAGGCAGTCAATTAAACCTGGATTCGGACATTATTTTAGAGGATAACACCGGTTAGGTCTGGGTTAGGTCTGGGTTATGCCCGCATCTGGCTCATGATTTTGCCTTCATCGCATACTTCTTGGCCAGATCCTGGGTTTTTTCCGTGTTTGAATCAGGTAGTAATGTGGTATCACACTGAAGCAGTCAATTAAACCTGGTTTCGATCAATATTTTAGAGGATAACACCGGTTAGGTCTGGGTTTCGTCTGGGATATGCCCGCATCTGGCTCATGATTTTGCCTTCTTCGCATACTTGTTGGCCAGATCCTGGGTTTTTGTCGTGTTTGAATCACGTAGTAATGTGGTAACACACTGAAGCAGTCAATTAAACCTGGTTTCGATCAATATTTCAGAGGATAACACCGGTTAGGTCTGGGTTAGGTCTGGGATTTGCGCGCATGTGGCTTATACTTTCGCCTTTTTCGCAAACTTGTTGGCCAGATCCTGGGTTTTTTCCGTGTTTGAATCACGTAGTAATGTGGTAACACACTGAAGCAGTCAATAAAACCTGGTTTCGATCAATATTTTAGAGGATAACACCGGTTAGGTCTGGTTTAGGTCTGGGTTATGCCCGCATCTGGCTCATGATTTTGCCTTCTTCGCATACTTGTTGGCCAGATCCTGGGTTTTTTTCGTGTTTGAATCATGTAGTAATGTGGTAACAAACCGAAGCAGTCAATGAAACCTGGTTTCGATCAATATTTTAGAGGATAACGCCGGTTAGGTCTGGGTTAGGTCTGGGTTATGCCCGCATCTGGCTTATGATTTTGCCTTCTTCGCATACTTGTTGGCCAGATCCTGGGTTTTTTCCGTGTTTGAATCACGTAGTAATGTGGTAACACACTCAAGCAGTCAATTAAACCTGGTTTCGATCAATATTTTAGAGGATAACACCGGTTAGGTCAGGGATAGGTCCGGGATATGCCCGCATCTGGCTCATGATTTTGCCTTCTTCGCATACTTGTTGGCCAGATCCTGGGTTTTTTTCGTGTTTGAATCACGTAGTAATGTGGTAACACACTGAAGCAGTCAATTAAACCTGGTTTCGATCAATATTTCAGAGGATAACACCGGTTAGGTCTGGGTTAGGTCTGGGTTATGCCCGCATCTGGCTCATGATTTTGCCTTCTTCGAATACTTGTTGGCCAGATCCTGGGTCTTTTTCGTGTTTGAATCACGTAGTAATGAGGTAATACACTGAAGCAGTCAATTAAACCTGGTTTCGATCAATATTTTAGAGGATAACACCGGTTAGGTCTGGGTTAGGTCCGGGATATGCGCGCATCTGGCTTATACTTTCGCCTTTTTCGCAAACTTGTTGGCCAGATCCTGGATTTTTTCCGTGTTTGAATCACGTAGTAATGTTGTACCACACTGAGGCAGTCAATTAAACCTGGATTCGGACATTATTTTAGAGGATAACACCGGTTAGGTCTGGGTTAGGTCTGGGATATGCGCGCATCTGGCTTACACTTTCGCCTTTTTCGCAAACTTGATGGCTAGATCCTGGGTTTTTTCGGGTTTGAATAACGCAGTAATGTGGTACCACACTGAAGCAGTCAATTAAACCTGGTTTCGATCAATATTTTAGAGGATAACACCGGTTAGGTCTGGGATAGGTCCGGGATATGCCCGCATCTGGCTCATGATTTTGCCTTCTTCGCATACTTGTTGGCCAGATCCTGGGTTTTTTTCGTGGTTGAATCACGTAGTAATGTGGTAACACACTGAAGCAGGCAATTAAACCTGGTTTCGATCAATATTTTAGAGGATAACACCGGTTAGGTCTGGGTTAGGTCTGGGTTATGCCCGCATCTAGCTCATGATTTTGCCTTCTTCGCATACTTGTTGGCCAGATCCTGGGGTTTTTTCGTGTTTGAATCACGTAGTAATGTGGTAACACACTGAAGCAGTCAATTAAACCTGGTTTCGATCAATATTTTAGAGGATAACACCGGTTAGGTCTGGGATAGGTCCGGGATATGCCCGCATCTGGCTCATGATTTTGCCTTCATCGCATACTTGTTGGCCAGATCCTGGGTTTTTTTCGTGGTTGAATCACGTAGTAATGTGGTAACACACTGAAGCAGTCAATTAAACCTGGTTTCGATCAATATTTTAGAGGATAACACCGGTTAGGTCTGGGTTAGGTCCGGGATATGCCCGCATCTGGCTTATACTTTCGCCTTTTTCGCAAACTTGATGGCTAGATCCCGGGTTGTTTTCGGGTTTGAATAACGCAGTAATGTGGTACCACACTGAAGCAGTCAATTAAACCTGGTTTCGATCAATATTTTAGAGTATAACGCCGGTTAGGTCTGGGTTAGGTCTGGGTTATGCCCGCATCTGGCTCATGATTTTGCCTTCTTCGCATACTTGTTTGCCGGATCCTGGGTTTTTTTCGTGTTTGAATAACGCAGTAATGTGGTACCACACTGAAGCAGTCAATTAAACCTGGTTTCGATGAATATTTTAGAGGATAACGACGGTTAGGTCTGGGTTAGGTCTGGGTTATGCCCGCATCTAGCTCATGATTTTGCCTTCTTCGCATACTTGTTGGCCAGATCCTGGGTTCTTTTCGTGTTTGAATAACGCAGTAATGTGGTACCACACTGAAGCAGTCAATTAAACCTGGTTTCGATCAATATTTTAGAGGATAACACCGGTTAGGTCTGGGTTAGGTCTGGGTTATGCCCGCATCTGGCTCATGATTTTGCCTTCTTCGCATACTTGTTTGCCGGATCCTGGGTTTTTTTCGTGTTTGAATAACGCAGTAATGTGGTACCACACTGAAGCAGTCAATTAAACCTGGTTTCGATCAATATTTTAGAGGATAACGCCGGTTTGGTCTGGGATAGGTCCGGGATATGCCCGCATCTGGCTCATGATTTTGCCTTCTTCGCATACTTGTTGGCCAGATCCTGGGTTTTATTCGTGTTTGAATCACGTAGTAATGTGGTAACACACTGAAGCAGTCAATTAAACCTGGTTTCGATCAATATTTCAGAGGATAACACCGGTTAGGTCTGGGTTAGGTCCGGGATATGCCCGCATCTGGCTCATGATTTTGCCTTCTTCGCATACTTGTTGGCCAGATCCTGGGTTTTTTTCGTGTTTGAATCACGTAGTAATGTGGTAACACACTGAAGCAGTCAATTAAACCTGGTTTCGATCAATATTTCAGAGGATAACACCGGTTAGGTCTGGGATAGGTCCGGGATATGCCCGCATCTGGCTTATACTTTCGCCTTTTTCGCTAACTTGTTGGCTAGATCCTGGGTTTTTTTCCGGTTTGAATAACGCAGTAATGTGGTACCACACTGAAGCAGTCAATTAAACCTGGTTTCGATCAATATTTCAGAGGATAACACCGGTTAGGTCTGGGTTAGGTCCGGGATATGCCCGCATCTGGCTCATGATTTTGCCTTCTTCGCATACTTGTTGGCCAGATCCTGGGTTTTTTTCGTGTTTGAATCACGTAGTAATGTGGTAACACACTGAAGCTGTCAATTAAACCTGGTTTCGATCAATATTTTAGAGGATAACACCGGTTAGGTCTGGGTTAGGTCTGGGTTATGCCCGCATCTGGCTCATGATTTTGCCTTCTTCGCATACTTGTTGGCCAGATCCTGGGTTTTTTTCATGTTTGAATCACGTAGAAATGTGGTAACACACTGAAGCAGTCAATTAAACCTGGTTTCGATCAATATTTTAGAGGATAACACCGGTTAGGTCTGGGTTTCGTCTGGGATATGCCCGCATCTGGCTCATGATTTTGCCTTCTTCGCATACTTGTTGGCCTGAGCCTGGGTTTTTTTCGTATTTGAATCACGTAGTAATGAGGTAATACACTGAAGCAGTCAATTAAACCTGGTTTCGATCAATATTTTAGAGGATAACACCGGTTAGGTCTGGGATAGGTCCGGGATATGCCCGCATCTGGCTCATGATTTTGCCTTCTTCGCATACTTGTTGGCCAGATCCTGGATTTTTTCCGTGATTGAATCACGTAGTAATGTTGTACCACACTGAGGCAGTCAATTAAACCTGGATTCGGACATTATTTTAGAGGATAACACCGGTTAGGTCTGGGTTAGGTCTGGGTTATGCCCGCATCTGGCTCATGATTTTGCCTTCTTCGCATACTTGTTGGCCAGATCCTGGGTTTTTTTCGTGTTTGAATCACGTAGTAATGAGGTAATACACTGAAGCAGTCAATTAAACCTGGTTTCGATCAATATTTTAGAGGATAACACCGGTTAGGTCTGGGATAGGTCCGGGATATGCCCGCATCTGGCTCATGATTTTGCCTTCTTCGCATACTTGTTGGCCAGATCCTGGGTTTTTTTCGTGGTTGAATCACGTAGTAATGTGGTAACACACTGAAGCAGTCAGTTAAACCTGGTTTCGATCAATATTTTAGAGGATAACACCGGTTAGGTCTGGGTTAGGTCTGGGTTATGCCCGCATCTGGCTCATGATTTTGCCTTCTTCGCATACTTGTTGGTCAGATCCTGGGTTTTTTTCGTGTTTGAATCACGTAGTAATGTGGTAATACACTGAAGCAGTTAATAAAACCTGGTTTCGATCAATATTTTAGAGGATAACACCGGTTAGGTCTGGGTTAGGTCTGGGTTATGCCCGCATCTAGCTCATGATTTTGCCTTCTTCGCATACTTGTTGGCCAGATCCTGGGGTTTTTTCGTGTTTGAATCACGTAATAATGTGGTAACACACTGAAGCAGTCAATTAAACCTGGTTTCGATCAATATTTTAGAGGATAACACCGGTTAGGTCTGGGATAGGTCCGGGATATGCCCGCATCTGGCTCATGATTTTGCCTTCTTCGCATACTTGTTGGCCAGATCCTGGGTTTTTTTCGTGGTTGAATCACGTAGTAATGTGGTAACACACTGAAGCAGTCAATTAAACCTGGTTTCGATCAATATTTTAGAGGATAACGCCGGTTAGGTCTGGGTTAGGTCTGGGAAATGCGCGCATCTGGCTTATACTTTCGCCTTCTTCGCATACTTGTTGGTCAGATCCTGGGTTTTTTTCGTGTTTGAATCACGTAGGAATGTGGTAACACACTGAAGCAGTCAATTAAACCTGGTTTCGATCAATATTTTAGAGGGTAACACCGGTTAGGTCTGGGTTAGGTCCGGGATATGCCCGCATCTGGCTTATACTTTCCCCTTTTTCGCAAACTTGATGGCTAGATCCTGGGTTCTTTTCGGGTTTGAATAACGCAGTAATGTGGTACCACACTGAAGCAGTCAATTAAACCTGGTTTCGATCAATATTTTAGAGGATAACGCCGGTTAGGTCTGGGTTAGGTCTGGGTTATGCCCGCATCTGGCTCATGATTTTGCCTTCTTCGAATACTTGTTGGCCAGATCCTGGGTTTTTTTCGTGTTTGAATCACGTAGTAATGAGGTAATACACTGAAGCAGTCAATTAAACCTGGTTTCGATCAATATTTTAGAGGATAACACCGGTTAGGTCTGGGTTAGGTCTGGGATATGCGCGCATCTGGCTTATACTTTCGCCTTTTTCGCAAACTTGTTGGCCAGATCCTGGATTTTTTCCGTGTTTGAATCACGTAGTAATGTTGTACCACTGAGGCAGTCAATTAAACCTGGATTCGGACATTATTTTAGAGGATAACACCGGTTAGGTCTGGGTCAGGTCTGGGTTATGCCCGCATCTGGCTCATGATTTTGCCTTCTTCGAATACTTGTTGGCCAGATCCTGGGTTTTTTTCGTGTTTGAATCATGTAGTAATGTGGTAACACACAGAAGCAGTCAATTAAACCTGGTTTCGATCAATATTTTAGAGGGTAACACCGGTTAGGTCTGGGTTAGGTCTGGGTTATGCCCGCATCTGGCTCATGATTTTGCCTTCTTCGCATACTTGTTGGCCAGATCCTGGGTTTTTTTCGTGTTTGAATCACGTAGTAATGTGGTAATACACTGAAGCAGTCAATTAAACCTGGTTTCGATCAATATTTTAGAGGATAACACCGGTTAGGTCTGGGTTAGGTCTGGGTTATGCCCGCATCTGGCTCATGATTTTGCCTTCTTCGCATACTTGTTGGCCAGATCCTGGGTTTTTTTCGTGTTTGAATCACGTAGTAATGTGGTAATACACTGAAGCAGTCAATTAAACCTGGTTTCGATCAATATTTTAGAGGATAACACCGGTTAGGTCTGGGTTAGGTCTGGGTTATGCCCGCATCTGGCTCATGATTTTGCCTTCTTCGCATACTTGTTGGCCAGATCCTGGGTTTTTTTCGTGGTTGAATCACGTAGTAATGTGGTAACACACTGAAGCAGTCAATTAAACCTGGTTTCGATCAATATTTTAGAGGATAACGCCGGTTAGGTCTGGGTTAGGTCTGGGAAATGCGCGCATCTGGCTTATACTTTCGCCTTCTTCGCATACTTGTTGGTCAGATCCTGGGTTTTTTTCGTGTTTGAATCACGTAGGAATGTGGTAACACACTGAAGCAGTCAATTAAACCTGGTTTCGATCAATATTTTAGAGGGTAACACCGGTTAGGTCTGGGTTAGGTCCGGGATATGCCCGCATCTGGCTTATACTTTCCCCTTTTTCGCAAACTTGATGGCTAGATCCTGGGTTCTTTTCGGGTTTGAATAACGCAGTAATGTGGTACCACACTGAAGCAGTCAATTAAACCTGGTTTCGATCAATATTTTAGAGGATAACGCCGGTTAGGTCTGGGTTAGGTCTGGGTTATGCCCGCATCTGGCTCATGATTTTGCCTTCTTCGAATACTTGTTGGCCAGATCCTGGGTTTTTTTCGTGTTTGAATCACGTAGTAATGAGGTAATACACTGAAGCAGTCAATTAAACCTGGTTTCGATCAATATTTTAGAGGATAACACCGGTTAGGTCTGGGTTAGGTCTGGGATATGCGCGCATCTGGCTTATACTTTCGCCTTTTTCGCAAACTTGTTGGCCAGATCCTGGATTTTTTCCGTGTTTGAATCACGTAGTAATGTTGTACCACTGAGGCAGTCAATTAAACCTGGATTCGGACATTATTTTAGAGGATAACACCGGTTAGGTCTGGGTCAGGTCTGGGTTATGCCCGCATCTGGCTCATGATTTTGCCTTCTTCGAATACTTGTTGGCCAGATCCTGGGTTTTTTTCGTGTTTGAATCATGTAGTAATGTGGTAACACACAGAAGCAGTCAATTAAACCTGGTTTCGATCAATATTTTAGAGGGTAACACCGGTTAGGTCTGGGTTAGGTCTGGGTTATGCCCGCATCTGGCTCATGATTTTGCCTTCTTCGCATACTTGTTGGCCAGATCCTGGGTTTTTTTCGTGTTTGAATCACGTAGTAATGTGGTAATACACTGAAGCAGTCAATTAAACCTGGTTTCGATCAATATTTTAGAGGATAACACCGGTTAGGTCTGGGTTAGGTCTGGGTTATGCCCGCATCTGGCTCATGATTTTGCCTTCTTCGCATACTTGTTGGCCAGATCCTGGGTTTTTTTCGTGTTTGAATCACGTAGTAATGTGGTAACACACTGAAGCAGTCAATTAAACCTGGTTTCGATCAATATTTTAGAGGATAACACCGGTTTGGTCTGGGTTAGGTCTGGGTTATGCCCGCATCTGGCTCATGATTTTGCCTTCTTCGCATACGTGTTGGCCACGTGTTGACGATAAAACTGTAAGATATAGGATGAATTAAGTTCCATGTCCCTAAAATTTTCCAAATCATAGATTTAAAAATGATTTAGATATTTAGATGATTTTAGTGTGGGTATTTATACAAGTATGTAAATCTCTATTTATGCATAACATGTTACCCCTAAATGGGCAAGTTAATGAATTATATACATGTTAATTGTATAATAATAACCCTTTGTTCCTCATAAAAATTCATAACTGAATTGCTATCATTCTAAAAAAATCCATCCCAAAATATATTGTCAAAACTAGTAATAAATTATTTGAACAAGGTGATAACAGATTTGAAATATTTAATAAAATTTAAATACCAGTGTTAGGGGGAGGAGGTTTGAAAATACCTCGCCTAACGGGGGTCCGGATCTCGAGGGAAAGAACAGACGGAAAATAAGCGGTACAATTATAATTTTATTTTCGCTTGATCGCCTTATGCGACTAAGCCGTTTATTTCGTTAAATTTGACTCTTAAATACAGACGATAGAAGAAATTGGGAAAAAAACTCAGACGTCTGGCTGACGTCTAGAAAAACCCTCGCGTCGATCGGTCTGATGGCTCGCGTCGCGCTGTTATGGAATAGAAAGAGAGAGACGAATTTAGGCGTTAAATACCTGACAACGTTAGTCACGTTGTGTGTCTTACTCTTTTCTGCACGCTCCTGGTTTGTGCTTGTCGCACTCAGGAGCGGGAATCTCAGCCGCCGCGATACGCAGCTAAGCAAGTGGACTGTATATGTGAGCGTTCCCTTTAAATCGGGAATCGCTCTGTTATTGTTACGAGATCGGGGTTTGTATCCAGCTTCCTCCGCAGCCTTAAGAGAGCGGAGAGTTTTCTCCGGTCTCGGGTAATTAAGAGGCGGCCGAATTTAAAAACGTCCCGTTATCTAGTGAGATTTAATCTCATTACTTTGACGACTGCAACTCTTGATTGTCGCAGGAGAGGGTGAATAGAGGGAGGTTGTAAGGCTCCAACCGTCACCCAGTCCTCGGTCCCTTACCGTCTTCGTATGTGCGTACGGAACACAGTGTGGTGCAGTCTTTCAACGGCGTATTTGACGACTTACGTTGAGACTATCACACCACGGCGCTTTGTGAGTCGCGTTCTACGCACAGTAGCCGTACAGGACTGGCGGTCAGTGAACAGCGCTCTAGCAGGTCGCCGGAAGCTGGGCTTGGAATAACTCGTCCCAAGCTCCGACTGGAAGACGGCAAGTCCACTCAGGGTATACACGCCACGAAGGCCCCTATAGGTGGGAGCAAGACCGTTCGAAAATCAAGGGAGGATCGAGTTTTAATCTCGATGCCTCTCGCACGACCGCTGTTTGCAGCAATACGTGGAAAATTCGGGAACTCGATGATATCAACGAGTTTCCCGCAGTCTTTTAACCGGGTCGTACTCACGACCGAATCGATTAACTAGCTGATTCGACAAACGGAATTACACGTAGGTTACTGGTATGAATTTGCTTACGCAATCTAACCAGTAAAGCTACGGCTATACGTCGCTTGTCCGCTTAACGAAAGTTCGAATAACTCGAACTTTCGAATCTGCGATAGAATCAGCCGATGTGTCACAAAATGTTTCCTCAACGAAAGCTCGAATAACTCGAAGCGATTCGGAGATTTTGGGAATTCTGCGGAGCGTGATCGTTTACCGATGTGCTCAAGGCAGGCTCCTGATTAAGAGTGACGGACGAGCACGAGCTGCCAAAAGTTACGCGTGAGAGGGGGAATCCTCCGACACGCGGCGCTGTCGCCGTGTCTTTCGTCCGTCTTTTTCTAACTTGTAAACGTACCTTTTCTCTGTACTCGTACGTTGAACTAATTGTTCGAACTCGTACGTTACTTGGTCGATCGCGTGACTTTCAGAAAAAACCCGAAAATTATGGTTTTTCTAGTCTATATTGTGTCGCGTAACGGACGCCGCGACCGAGAGTCCTCTGGTCGGTTACGTACCTCGAAATCAACACTGTTTAACGAATTTTATGTTATGTTCAAATACCTCGAATTAATGCGATATTTAAACACACCGCCCCCCTTGCACGGTCCGTGCAATAATTAGGAGGAGCGTTAATTCGTTGTCACGTCGCGATTAGTCACCGTCGAGAAAAGTTGGCATGTACTTAATTATGAAAATTAAGGTACTTGCATTATCGCCGCGAGAAGGTCAGTCTGCCCTGCAATCTGTGCTGGGGTGAGGATCACCTCCTTCATGGGGGCCTGGTTTAATACAGGCGCGTTTGGTCGGCGAGACCGTACTTATTATCAAGTACAGCAAATTAAAGACACAGGGTATGTAAGAATCAACGCCGTTTTTATGTTCAAACGGTAGTTCTCGCCTTCCTGTGTCTGGTACCGCGGAATTCGGGACTTTTTCTATCCCGTCTGCGGCTTCGACGGCTCATGTCGATGTTGACTCATCGACGGGCAGTTATACACAACTTTGTAATTGATCGTGTATAAGTGGCTGTGCGTACTTGAGTTACATGCACATGCCTGTTTTTGCCCAGGAATCGTTCCTCGTTACTTCCCGTTTCCCAATGATTCGGGGGGAGAAGAGGGTTGTGTATCAAAACCAATTCCTTTGATTTAAACTGCATTCGTGTGGTATGCCACTTGTAGCAATTCTGGAGCTACGTGAGTCACTCGCGCATGCAATTGTTTTCAGAGTTGCTCGTGGAAGTTCTGAATTTTTTCTCAATCGCTTAAACCGCGAAAGGATTTTCAGTTTCCACTGGAAGTACATTATTTGGACTTCCGATCATAAGTGGTACGGTGTGAGAGACGCATAATCCTCGATCAGTCCTATAAGCGGCGTTCGCGACGAGTTTAACTCGCTGCGATCTTGCAGCATTGTGTCTGCATTTTCTCGCTTTTAGACGTAAATCGCCGAGGATGCGTTTCAGGTTGATTTTCCCGATTTTACCGGTTATTTTTATACCACCAAACGAATCGCGGGATGTAGAGTCTGGTTTGATCAATGGCCTCGATTCGAGTCATATGATCTACGGACTCATTTTCCGTAAGAAACTTAGATTATTCACCCTCGTGGTCGGGGTTCGTATCCAGCTTCCTCCGCAGCCTTAAGAGAGCGGAGAGTTCTCCGGTCTCGGGTAATTAAGAGGCAGCCGGACTTTAAACCGCCCCGTTGTTCCAGTGCAACGGATTTTTTTTTTTTTTTTGGAAGCGTATGTCGTCTTCCTCCACCGTTGTGGTACGCACCGAGGTCGAGGAGATTTTTCAGTTTCTCCGAACCTTCGAATCGCTTGATCCAGCGATTCGAGAACGGTGCCTTGCAGCGTTCTTATGGTTACCCGGGTTTCGCCCGCTGCATTTCTCGGACCGGTGATCACCCATCCGAAGCAGTGTCTGGCGCTATGAAACCCTCGTGCTTTATTCGACGAAATCTTGGTCGAATAATTTGGACCTATGCAACCGTGTCGATCAGAATTTCAATATTCTGATCAGTGCGAGATTTACATCGCACTCGTTTTACCGAACACTCGTACTTAGGCTGTGGCCGATGGCACTGTCCTCGGTACAACTGTACTGAACACGATACCGTGTTACGTTGAGGCGTGGTTCACATCAGCACTCGAAGTCGAGTTTTTGGCCTTTGACCTGAATTTGGCAGGCCGACGTCGTGAGGCATTCGAACGCCATTCTTCACGATTGTCGTACTCGTTATTCGGTAACGGTTTCTGGTCGCGAGCTTCCCAGGTTTGCTCAAAATGTAGCAAGGGATGGTGCCTCCCGCTGCACTTTTTACAGACATTGAGGCTCTGACACCGCTGCACCGTGTGGGTTGTGCCCAAGCATAGTATGCACCCCCGGCGGTTCTTTATGTATTGGCAGCGCATTTGAGCAGGCAATACCAAGAAGTTATCGCATTTCGATAACTCGTGCGGTCCAGAGCAGAACCCGCACGTTTCCTCCGAAACGGGGGTTGCCTGTACTTCGTCGTTGGGGTACCGCTCTTGTGGCTCTGCAGCCGAGTCGTTTTCCCTCACAACGTTATGGCTGCGCACCTTTTCTGAGACAGAGCTCGTGTCCCGAGCGGTGCCACGGTTACGTGTACTGTCCCTGGTTGCAGGTGCTAGGGCTTCCTCTCGACGATCTTCGTTCATCGCGAGAAGAGCGAGCGAATGGTTTTCGATGAACTTCCTTACGTCTTCGAACGTAGGATATTCTGTCGTAAGGTTCAACGCCCTCTGCCATTCCAGCTCTAATTTCGGGGTGAAATGGTGTTTCGCCCAGTGCGCGAGCAGCCAGTCTAACAGCTGCTCGGCGGTTCCTCTTTTTCGGAGGGCAGCAAGAGTTTCTGTGCAATCCACAGTTATCTGCTGCATACTGGCCAGATCGTTCAGATCAATCGGGTCCATAAACAGGAGCTTATCAAGCAGCTTTCCCGTGACCAGGCGTGGAAGGCCGTATTTTTCTTTCAGCTTTTTCCATGCTTTCGGGAAATTACGTCCGACGATCTCGAACGACGAAATCGTCACGAGAGCTGGTCCCTCTAAGCACGCATTCAGATGATACAGTTTCTGTACATCAGATAAAGATGCATTATTGACTACCCCGGAAGTGAATAGATCCTCGAAATGTTCCCATTCTCGAGGATCTCCTCCGAATTTGGGCAATCGTTGCTTCGGGAGCTCGATCGGCATGCTCATTTGTTGGACTTCCGGTGCCGCTGGTTTAGACTCAGCGGCGATTCGGTCCATTTCGGTGGTAACATAATTCTGGAATTCCTGGAATTCGTTTTCCACACCGAGGAGGTAGCCCGGCTTAAACAGCGCGTAGGCTTGTCTTTTCGCGGCGGGAACCATCCTACGCACGCTTGTATACAGGGCGCGGGTGTCCCGCCATAATTGTCTGGCGTAGTTGAGTTTTTCCTCAAGAAGTTTCTCTGAGTACTTCGCTCTGCCCATCTTTTTCAAGTTTGTGGTCAGCGTTCTGAGACGGTCGAACTCTTCGGTTAATTCCGTGAGTTGATCCTCAAGGTCAGACCGCGACAATTCTTCCGCTATCGCCATAGTGTATTTTATCGAGGATCAATCAACTCGATTTAAACTCTGTCGTGGTTAATTCTTCACGTACGAGAGTGTTCACTCTTTTCCCGTTCCAATCAACCTCGATTTGATCCGGCTCGAAGGACCTTATGTTAGGGGGAGGAGGTTTGAAAATACCTCGCCTAACGGGGGTCCGGATCTCGAGGGAAAGAACAGACGGAAAATAAGCGGTACAATTATAATTTTATTTTCGCTTGATCGCCTTATGCGACTAAGCCGTTTATTTCGTTAAATTTGACTCTTAAATACAGACGATAGAAGAAATTGGGAAAAAAACTCAGACGTCTGGCTGACGTCTAGAAAAACCCTCGCGTCGATCGGTCTGATGGCTCGCGTCGCGCTGTTATGGAATAGAAAGAGAGAGACGAATTTAGGCGTTAAATACCTGACAACGTTAGTCACGTTGTGTGTCTTACTCTTTTCTGCACGCTCCTGGTTTGTGCTTGTCGCACTCAGGAGCGGGAATCTCAGCCGCCGCGATACGCAGCTAAGCAAGTGGACTGTATATGTGAGCGTTCCCTTTAAATCGGGAATCGCTCTGTTATTGTTACGAGATCGGGGTTTGTATCCAGCTTCCTCCGCAGCCTTAAGAGAGCGGAGAGTTTTCTCCGGTCTCGGGTAATTAAGAGGCGGCCGAATTTAAAAACGTCCCGTTATCTAGTGAGATTTAATCTCATTACTTTGACGACTGCAACTCTTGATTGTCGCAGGAGAGGGTGAATAGAGGGAGGTTGTAAGGCTCCAACCGTCACCCAGTCCTCGGTCCCTTACCGTCTTCGTATGTGCGTACGGAACACAGTGTGGTGCAGTCTTTCAACGGCGTATTTGACGACTTACGTTGAGACTATCACACCACGGCGCTTTGTGAGTCGCGTTCTACGCACAGTAGCCGTACAGGACTGGCGGTCAGTGAACAGCGCTCTAGCAGGTCGCCGGAAGCTGGGCTTGGAATAACTCGTCCCAAGCTCCGACTGGAAGACGGCAAGTCCACTCAGGGTATACACGCCACGAAGGCCCCTATAGGTGGGAGCAAGACCGTTCGAAAATCAAGGGAGGATCGAGTTTTAATCTCGATGCCTCTCGCACGACCGCTGTTTGCAGCAATACGTGGAAAATTCGGGAACTCGATGATATCAACGAGTTTCCCGCAGTCTTTTAACCGGGTCGTACTCACGACCGAATCGATTAACTAGCTGATTCGACAAACGGAATTACACGTAGGTTACTGGTATGAATTTGCTTACGCAATCTAACCAGTAAAGCTACGGCTATACGTCGCTTGTCCGCTTAACGAAAGTTCGAATAACTCGAACTTTCGAATCTGCGATAGAATCAGCCGATGTGTCACAAAATGTTTCCTCAACGAAAGCTCGAATAACTCGAAGCGATTCGGAGATTTTGGGAATTCTGCGGAGCGTGATCGTTTACCGATGTGCTCAAGGCAGGCTCCTGATTAAGAGTGACGGACGAGCACGAGCTGCCAAAAGTTACGCGTGAGAGGGGGAATCCTCCGACACGCGGCGCTGTCGCCGTGTCTTTCGTCCGTCTTTTTCTAACTTGTAAACGTACCTTTTCTCTGTACTCGTACGTTGAACTAATTGTTCGAACTCGTACGTTACTTGGTCGATCGCGTGACTTTCAGAAAAAACACGAAAATTATGGTTTTTCTAGTCTATATTGTGTCGCGTAACGGACGCCGCGACCGAGAGTCCTCTGGTCGGTTACGTACCTCGAAATCAACACTGTTTAACGAATTTTATGTTATGTTCAAATACCTCGAATTAATGCGATATTTAAACAACCAGTAGTATTAATAAAAGATAATATTAATACTATTTTGACACTGTTATTTGATTTTAATATTAATTATAGATACTTTGATTATTGATTTATTAAAACATAAAGTTAATGAAGTCCCAGTAGATTATAAATATTTTAAAGAGCATGAATTAGCATAGAATTTCATAAAAAATTTGATGAGTGATAGAAGTAACTTGAATAATCTGAATTTTGTAGCTTTTACTATATCTTTGGAAATGGAATCACAGATTCATTTTATTAATAAAAATAGAGATAGTACTGATGATTTACTCAGGCTCGTTAAAGTAAGTGGGCCAAGTGGGAAGAATATTCCCTCAGGGGCTGCCAGCCTTTCAGCTGCAGTACGGGCTTAACGAACCCGGGGTACCCGAGTCATACACACACCGTAAGCCTCCTGTTGGTCGTCACAACGACCCATTCACAATTCCCTATTGGTTTTGTGAATGGTACGTGACGGCAGGAGGAACGGGGGTCTTGGCTTAACCGCCTGGGCCACGAGTATGGCGACTCTATAAAATCGCCCTCCAATCCTAAGCTATGGTGCGCGGCGATGGGATGCATGGTTGTGGGAGAAGGCCCAATCCCAAGCGACCACCTCCGGGGAACCTGCCGAACCCCCGGAGTATTAGGCTTACCCGGGTAAGGCGGCTCTGCCCGGGTGGACCTTTATTTCCGACCATCTCGTGGGATTTTTATGGACACAGAAAATAAAATGGGGATGGGGCGGGTTTTGTCGGTTGGGGAAGACGGAGACGGGGCTGGGGTTAGGGTGGCGGCGCTCGCGCCCCACTCAGCGCCAGGTCCGGCTTCGTGGAGGGCGGAGGAGGACGACGAGACGGCGTCGGTCTCGTCCTTCTCCTCCAGCACGAGCCACATAGGCTCTAAGAGGAAGAGGACGGGGCAGGCCGTCGTCGAGGTGGGCGGGGCGATGAGCCCATCGGTGAGGCTGAGTTGCCTCAGGGACGAGGTGACCGAGGAGATATCGGAGAGGATCTCCTCGTCCCTGAGGCGGGTGGAGAAAGTCGCCGCTGCCTGCGCCTTTAAGGGGCAGAAAAGCGGTGGCGCGGAGGCCCTGAAGGCCGCGGCGGAGGAAATGAGGGAGGCGGCGCGGGATCTCAGAGGGCGGAACGCCCGTCTGCAGCTCCTGTTGGAGGAGGAGCGACAGGGGCGGAGGAGGGCAGAGACGCTGTGGAACAGCGCGGCCCTCCCTCCCAACCTCCCTCCACCTCCACCGCCGCGTCCCTCGGCGGAGGTAAATAAGCGGAGTGCGGCGGCAGTGGTGCGGGGCACCGCGGGCCCCTCCACCCGCACTCCGCCCGTGAAGAAGTCCCCGTCCTCCTCAGAAGACGATCTTCTGAGGAGGATTGGGGACATGATTGATGGCAAGCTGGCCGCCTTCCGGGAGGAGCTCCTCGCCGGAAGAGCGGTCAGCAGGAAGGCGGTGCCTCCCCGACCTGTTCCGGTACTGTCGGGGAAGGCAAAGAAGGGCGGAGTGAAGGCTCCGCCCAGCGTTGCGGCACCAGGGCCCCGGGTCGCAACCCCCAAGGGGGGTGGTGTACCCGTGGTCGCGGTGGTCGCGTCCTCCACGGCACCCTCCCAAGGGGGGGTGGCGTGGAGTGAGGTGGTGGGGCGGAAGGCGAAGCGGGCGGCGAGGAAGGCCTCGCAACCGCAGCCTCCGCCTCCGCCGCCGTCGGCCAAGGTAAAGGCCGCGAAGGTCGGGAAGGCACGACCAGGTCGTCCCCCAAAAACGGCAGCGGTGACGCTGACCGTTGCGCAGGGGGGCGACCTGACCCTCGCGGAGGCGATGCGGCTCGCCAGGGAGAATATCTCCCTGGAAGAGCTGGGCATCGCCTCCGTGAGGGCGAAGAGGGCCGTGACCGGGGGTCTCTTGCTGGAGATCCCCGGTGCAGAGGGCGGCGCGAAGGCGGATCGTCTCGCCCAGAGGCTCCGGGAGCAGCTGGGCGAGCGAGGTGTCCGGGTCGCCCGGCCCACGAAGCGCACGGAGATGCGCGTTTGTGGGCTGGACGACTCGGTCAGCGCACAGGATGTGTCCCGTGCCCTTGCGAGGGCGGGGGACTGTCCTGTGGAGGACCTGCGGATCGGAGAGATCCGCAGGTCGCCCTCCGGCCTCGGGTCGGTGTGGGCCAGGTGCCCCCTCTCCGCCGCCCGTAAGGTGGCGGAATCCGGGAGGGTGTTGGTGGGGTGGGTTTCGGCGCGAGTGGAAATCCTCGCGCCGCGCCTGCTCCAGTGTCACCGCTGCCTCGAATTGGGGCACGTGAGGCAGTGGTGCACCTCGCCGGTGGACCGCAGCGGTCAGTGTTACCGCTGCGGTGCCAAAGAGCACCGTGCGAGCCAGTGCTCGGCGGCCCCCCACTGCCCGCTGTGTGCGGTCATGGGGAGGCCAGCCGATCACAGGGTGGGGAGCAAGAAGTGCTCTCCCCCCTCCCGGAAGGAGAGGAAGAGGCGGGCTGCACCGGCTCCGGTGCCGAGGGCGGTGGCATCGTCCTCCATGGAGGTGGACGGTGCTACGGGGACGGACGGCCGGGAGGAGGCTGGCGCGGACATTAATTAATGCCGCCCCGCCTCCTCCTCCAGGCCAACCTCAACCACTGCCGCGCGGCACAGGACTTGATGTCCCAAGTCCTCGCGGAGTGGGGGGTTGGCCTGGCGGTCGCCGCCGAGCCGTACCGCGTCCCTGATCACCCTCATTGGGTGGGCGACGCGGACGGCTTAGTGGCGACGGTATGGGGAGGGGGCGACGGGTCCCCACCGTTCTCCTTGTTGGAGCGCGGTCGGGGATTCGTCGCCGTGGACTGGGGGGGAGTCGCTGTGGTGGGGTGCTACATTTCGCCCCGTAGCGGTCACGCTGCGTTCGAGCTGTACTTGGCCGAGGTCGCGGCATGCGTGCAGCGCTACGCGGCCCGGCCGGTGCTGGTCCTGGGGGATTTTAATGCCAAGTCGGTGGCTTGGGGATCCCCCAGGACCTCCGTTCGCGGCGGGATCCTGGGCGATTGGGCGGCGGGGCTCGACCTCCGGGTATTGAACCGGGGGTCGGAGCACACATGCGTGCGGCGATATGGGGGGTCCATCGTGGATGTTGGATTCGCGACCCCCAACGCCGTGCGCATGGTGTCGGGTTGGCACGTGGTCGCGGGGGCAGAGACACTCTCCGATCACCGGTACATCCGGATGGAGGTCTCTGCCGCCGCGAGTGCATCCCGACACGGCCGCCTGCGTGGCACCCCACCACGCCGCTGGGCGCTTCGGCGCCTGGACAAGGACGCCCTGATGGCAGCTGCCCTCGCTGCAACTTGGCCGCAGGGAGCGGCCGAGTTGCCGAGCATAGAGGAGGAGGTCGCCCGGCTCGGAGCATTGGTCGCGGGTATTTGCGACGCGGCGATGCCTCGGGTCGGGCGGGCTTCTCCTCGCCGGGCGGTGTACTGGTGGTCGGACGCGATCGCGGAGTTGCGAGTCGCGACTGTCCGCGCCCGACGCCAGTACACCCGCGCGCGCCGTCGTCAACGTACAGGCGACGGCGTGGCGCGAGCGAGGGCAGCTGATGACCTGTATGGAGCATACCGCGTGGCGCGGGTTGCTCTGCAGGTCGCCATCAAACGGGCCAAGACCCAGGCATGGAAGGAGCTCCTCCAGACCCTTGATGACGATCCATGGGGGCGCCCATATAAGGTGGTGCTGAATAAGCTCCGCCCGTGGGCGCCCCCCGTCACCGAGGGTCTTGACCCCCGGCTGCTGGAGGACGTGGTCAATACACTCTTCCCAATTGGGGAGAGGGGACCGCGTCCTCCGGCGGCGGCGGCTGTCCCAGTGGAGTGGACGGCCGAGCTGGGGGTCACGCAGGAGGAGCTGGCAGCGGCCATCAGACGGCTCGGGGTTCGTAACACGGCCCCGGGTCCGGATGGTGTGCCCGGCCGGGTTTGGGTCTTGACCCAGGGCGTCCTTGGGGCCGACCTCAGGCGGTTGTTCGACCGCTGCCTGAGGGACGGGCGATTCCCCCCCAGTTGGAAGGTGGCGAGGATGGTCCTCCTCCGGAAGGAGGGTCGGCCCGCGGAGTCTCCCTCCGCATACCGGCCCATTTGTCTCCTCGACGAGGTGGGCAAGATCTTCGAGCGTGTGATTGCTGCCCGCCTCGTCGAGCACCTGTCGCGGGGTGATCCCGGTCTGACCGACTGCCAGTTCGGTTTCCGGGGGGGCCGATCGACTATCGACGCGATAGGTCGTGTGAGGGCCGTCTCGGAGGCGGCCGTCTCCCGGGGAGGGGTGGCATTGGCAATATCCTTGGATATTGCCAATGCCTTTAACACCCTCCCCTGGGAAGAGATAAGGAGGGGACTCGAATATCATCGAGTCCCCCCTTGTCTCGGGGCGGTCGTCGGGGATTATCTCCGCGGCAGGTGGATCGAGTATCCGGGCCGGGATGGTGATATGCGGAGGGAGGTGTACTGCGGTGTTCCGCAGGGGTCGGTCCTCGGGCCACTCCTGTGGAACATCGCGTACGACTCGGTGTTGCGGGCCGGCCTCCCCGACGGCGTCAGCACGGTGTGTTATGCGGATGACACACTGGTGCTGGCCGTCGGGGCGCACTGGGGGAGGGCCATGCGTCGCGCGGAGGAGGGGTCGCAACGCGTCGTCGACCGGATCAGGGGGATGGGGATGACGGTGGCGGTCCATAAGACCGAGGTGATTGCGTTTCATTCACCTCGGCAGGATCCGCCACCCCCTCTGATCCGGGTGGGTGGGGCTGACATCGAGGTGAAGCCCCAGATCAGGTATCTGGGGCTGATCCTCGATAGCCACTGGCGTTTCGGGGAGCATTTCCGCTGCCTGGTCCCCCGGTTGGAAAGGATGGTTGCGGCTCTGGGCCGGATCCTGCCCAACCTGGGGGGCCCGGCGGGCCGAGTTCGTCGCCTCTATGTGGCAATGGTCCAGTCGGTGGCCCTATACGGGGCCCCCGTCTGGGCGGACGACCTGGCTGCCTCCCGGCGCAGCATGACTATGCTGCGTCGGGTGCAGAGGCGCATGGCGCTCAGGGTCGTCCGCGGGTATCGGACCGTGTCACATGAGGCGGCGACGGTGCTAGCGGGGATGCCGCCCATGGACCTGCTCGCGCGGTCGCACGCGGTGATGTACCGGCACCGCGTCGACCGACGCGCGGGGGTGGGGGCGGTCCCGGGCGGGCAGGAACCTGCTTGGGGCGATTTGAAGCGCCAGGCCCGGCAGTCCGTGTTGCTCGCGTGGCAGGAGCGGCTGGCTCTGCCAACCGCGGGGCACCGGACTGTCGGGGCTGTTCGGCCACTCCTGAAGGAGTGGCTGGACAGAGGCCATGGCAGCTTCACCTACCGGCTGGCACAGGTATTTTCCGGGCATGGCAGCTTCGGAAGATACCTGTGCCGGATAGGGAAGGAGCCGACGGCGCGTTGCTGCCACTGCGACGCTGAGGAGGACACGGCGGATCATACCCTGGAGGTATGCCCCGCGTGGGAGGGGGAGCGCCGTGTCCTGGTCGGCGTCGTCGGGCGGGATGTCTCGCTGTCGGGCGTGGTGCGCGCCATGCTCGGCAGCGAGGAGAAGTGGAGGGCCGTGGCCTCCTTCTGCGAGAACGTAATGTTGCAGAAGGAGGCCGCGGGGAGGGAGCGCGAGCTTCAGCGGCGCGCTGAAGCTCGCGCTCGTGCGGTGGCCCGAGGTCGTCGCCCGGTCGCGAGGCGTCGCGGGCGGCCGCCTCGGCGTGGCGGATGACCCAGGCTGGGAGGGGGGTCCTGAGGGAACCCTCCTCCCGCCAGGCGGCGCCGGGTCGGACCGGTTGGGGGTAGGAGTGCCTCCCCCTACCGGCTCGACACAAGGGGAGGCACCCTCGGCGGTCTGGTGCGGCCATGAACGCCCGGCCGCCGAGGGGTGGAAACGGGGTCGCGGGCGGTTGCGAGTTGGGGCTCGCAGCCGCCACTAAACGCGGCCCCGGGACGGATAGCGGCGGGATGGAGTGGCCCCGTCCCGCCGCTATGAGGCAGTGTGTCTAGTGGGGGGACCGATTGTCCCCCCGGGGAATGGGCGTGAAAGCGCGGGCACGGGGAGGATACCGGAAGAATGCTTCGAGCGATTCCCGGTATCCTCCCAAAGCGTGCCGAAGGGTCACCGTGGGGTTTTTAGTGGGTAGGTCCCGCGCCTGTCGTTGTACGGGCGCGGGGAATCCCACACACCCCTCCCACCTCTCCCCAAGGAGGTGGGAGGGAGTCTTTCGAAGATTTTCCCCACGACAAAAAAAAAAAAAAAAAAAAAAAAAAAAAAGTGGGAAGAATATTAAGATAGATGGATAGATATTGGTAAAAGTATTCTTCTTGTCCTTATATAGGAAATCTTTAATATTACAAATAAACTCTTTCTGTAAAATCTTGAACTTATCATTATAATTTATAGAATTAAAGTCAACGCATCTAATAATGAAAGTGAACTGAAGTATTTTATAGACTTGTCAAGAACGTTTTTTGGTATATTCCTAGCAAACGACCCGTTCAACGATCGGGATGAGTTATACGTAATTCGATTCGTCTAATTCAGTATATTATTTCATTAGTATATGCATTTCATTATCTGCGGAAATTCGGTATTTTTACAAAGTAACTAAGTATTTTAAATATATTCTGACAGGTTCACAGGTGGAAACAAGTGACTGTCGTTACCTGTGTTCAAAATGCCAGCTAGTCAAATGCTAATTTGTTAACAATAACATTTATTGAATGAAATTTCTGCTATTTCTGCAAATATCTCATTGAATAAATCACCATCTTTCTATTATATATACATTTACTAAATACATAATGGCTCAGGTATCCAATGAAGTTACTCTTATTGAAAATATAAAATATTGATAGTATTATATGTTAGAAAAAAGTGGTTTCTTCAATTTAATTCATGTAAGCATCAGTAATGAGATCTTGAAAATTGACGCTGTGATTAATTTTCAAATGGCCTCTGTGCCATTATTTCTACAACAAAATGTTGATTCATCAGTCTCTATCTACTCTACCCTTCCACAATTGCTGCGCAGTATTTTTATTTAATGTTAGTTATATAATATATCACGACATTGCTCATAATTATACGTTAGCATATATGGTAATTTTAAAACAATATCTGTAACTGAGTTTGTTTTTAGAAAACCACGTTCTTTGCTTTTCAAATATCTTTATATAATGCAATGGCTTTTAAAAACTAAGGGTATAAACATCTCACCGTAAACCGTAAATAGTTTACATTTTAAAGATCCAGAAACAGGCGCTCATACGAATAAAACAGAAACTACGTGGAAGCATAGTAAACACTTTTTGCCTGAATATTGTCGGTTAGTATTTGCAGTTCCACACGTTTTTTAATATGTTTTTCTAACATATAATACAAAATAATAAATATTATATTTTCTATTTTCAGCAAAAAAGATAATTTCATTGGGTACTTAAGCCATTACGTGTTTTATAAACCTTCCAAGCAAGGAAAGGATGATTTATTTAATCAGTTCTTAAAAGAAATTTCAGAAAGGGTATAGCCGAATAAGGGGGTCAAATGTGCCCCCAAACCGAATTGAACGAATGATGGGCCATTCAATAGCTTATCCAAAAAAAACCATGTGTGCAAATTTTTAACTTGAAATCTCGACCGTGGGGGTAGTAATGGGGTGAAAACGAAAATCATGTTTTTCAACAATTTCTCTTAACCTATTGAGTAAAAAAATGTAAAAAAATTCAGAGACACTTCGGGTACTGGGACACATATTTTGGGAGATTTTCAGATTTTTTGATCGAAGAACCAGGTAGTGAAAAATAAAAAACCGCAAAAAATGCCGAAAAATGCCAATTACGTATCGAAGGAAGCCCGGAACTACTTTTATACTTTTACAGTAAACACGTATTGCTATTGCTATTATTCTCAATTTTTTTCAGATTTTTCATTTTGGTGCGCCGCAGTGAAAAAAAATAAAAACCGATTTTTTCCTCATTTTCTGCGTATTAGAGTAACTTACACGTTGAATTTTTATGCATTCTTCAATATGCGAGTGTTTTGTACATTGTTTAATGTTTCTACACTAAGCAAAATTACATAACAATTGAAAGAAATAAAATAAACCAACCGTTGAGCGCAACATATCCTAAAAAATCAACGATGTTTTCAACGACATCGTTGGCGCAGCGTTAGAGTGTCCGACTGTGGAACCGCTGGAAGTTTTTTTACCGTAGGTTCGGGTCTCTCTTTGGGACTTAGAATTTTTTTTTATTCGTTATTTTTTTTTCAAATTCTAACTATATAACAATGGTTTATATTTATTTATAAATATTCTAAAGGCATTTTACAAATATTTTAACCTGAAATATGTATAAATATAATTTTGGTGCGATTTTTGCATAGGATGATTTTCTTATCTCCACATCATTTAAAAATAACTTCAAAAAAATTAAGGATACATATTGTTAAACTATAGCAATATTTAATATACTGTTAAAATCCAAAGTGATTTGAAAATTCGGTTTATGACACAGTTTTCTGGTACATTGTAGCTATTAGGAATGGTTTTTTTCGTAAAATTATTTTTCGTTATTAGTCACTCTATAGCGAGTTACTCTGTAGCAAACATTCATATTTATTAAAGAAAGAGAAAAAAAAGGAAAGATCTGCTTGATCGAAGGGGTTGAAGAAGTAATAGTAAGTCAGTATAGAATCTTCTGTTCTAATCCATTCACAATAGTCAAAGGTAAGAGATTTGATAACTAACATTTCACATTAAGTTCAGTTTAAGAGATGTTAAACAATAATCGTGGTTGACAAAAAAAATAAGGACGCAAAGACGCTCCAAAATTATATTTATATATATTTCAGGTTAAAATATTTGTAAAATGCCTTTAGAATATTTATAAATAAATATAAATCATTGTTATATAGTCAGAATTTGAAAAAAAATTCTAAGTCCCAAAGAGAGACCCGAACCTACGGTAAAAAAACTTCCAGCGGTTCCACAGTCGGACACTCTAACGCTGCGCCAACGATGTCGTTGAAAACATCGTTGATTTTTTAGGATATGTTGCGCTCAACGGTTGGTTTATTTTATTTCTTTCAATTGTTATGTAATTTTGCTTAGTGTAGAAACATTAAACAATGTACAAAACACTCGCATATTGAAGAATGCATAAAAATTCAACGTGTAAGTTACTCTAATACGCAGAAAATGAGGAAAAAATCGGTTTTTATTTTTTTTCACTGCGGCGCACCAAAATGAAAAATCTGAAAAAAATTGAGAATAATAGCAATAGCAATACGTGTTTACTGTAAAAGTATAAAAGTAGTTCCGGGCTTCCTTCGATACGTAATTGGCATTTTTCGGCATTTTTTGCGGTTTTTTATTTTTTACTACCTGGTTCTTCGATCAAAAAATCTGAAAATCTCCCAAAATATGTGTCCCAGTACCCGAAGTGTCTCTGAATTGTTTTACATTTTTTTACTCAATAGGTTAAGAGAAATTGTTCATAAACATGATTTTCGTTTTCACCCCATTACTACCCCCACGCTTGAGATTTCAAGTTAAAAATTTGCACACATGGTTTTTTTTGGATAAGCTATCGAATGACCTATTGTTAGAAACTAAGGGTTCTAACCGGGGTCCGGACGAGGGAAATACTAGGGAGAGTGATTGAGAAGTTTTTATTTTGTAATTTTCACTTGTCGCGAAGCGACAAGCCGTTTATTTAAATTTAACAAAAAAAAAATGAAAAAAATAAAAATATAAATTACAAAAAAAAAGAATTATTTTTTAATCCAGCCAGGGGTGTGGCTTCACCGGCGTTGCCCCGGTTGGGATGGACCTTGGTTGCTGTAACAAAGGTTTGTTCAGATTAAATACGTGCGTACACGTATCGTAAACACGCTCGTCAGCTGCTCGCCTCGCTCTCCTAGCGACCAGCGGTGCGCAGGGAGGGGGGAATCAGCTGTCGTTTAACGTGAATCAGTGGACTGTAAATTTGTACTTGTACGCTGATAATTATTTATTGAAATTATCAGCGATACTTTTGCCCTGAACAGAAGAGAATTCACTCGTATCTGTCGGGGGCGACTTAGCCACGGACGGGTCACCAAATGGAGGTCGTAAAGCTCCAAATGGGTGGATCCCGTGAGCACGCTCTCCGTGCGGGTGACGTAGGAACGTCGTGCGAGGAGATTTCCTGCGACACTGTAAAATTACTGCACGGCGACCGTTTCTACCGGGGACCGTGACAGTAAAGTGTCCTTTGCAAAAAATCCCTCGCGGGTCCAACCGCACTATAAAGCCTACCCGGCGACCGTGTTGCACGGGGACCGTATTTGGTAGGCGGCGTGACGGAAGGTGAGGCGACCTTGAACCCGAACTCCTCCGTAGGGTGTACGGTCGACTCGTACACCGACGGGTTTTGGAGAGGGTTTTTTGGCGACCTTTGCACGAAGAGCACTCCACGAGGCGGTACCGATTCAACGGTATGACCTTTGGGAGGCTCCAAAGCCGTATAGCTTTAAAGGGATTCTGGGTGGGTGCACCCTGAGTCCCTTACGTCGCGGTCGCGGCAACGACTGCAACGTACAATCCTTCCTAGCGAAGGCGGTCGCGCCACGCGCAGCGTGTATGACGACCTCCCTTTTCTCGCAGGTAGATTGTTCTGGGAAACTCTAACCGCAGCAACGGAGAGAATTCTTTGTTAAACAAGTCCAAATGTTATATGCAAGTCCGTACTTGAGGAGCGAGATCTTCTGGGATCCGCTCCCGTTGGCAGTCGGCTCGTGAATAATTACGAATATCGTCGCGGATCGACAGACGAAGACTCGGTCGCGTCTTGTCGTCACGACGCGGCGCTGCCGAATTCAGCTGTCGATCTCTTTTCAATATATTATACGGTTCTCTCTCTCGACGCTGACGTCACGATACCGTTTAAACCGGTGTGAAGCGAATCTTCGCGTGAGGTCAGCGTACAAAAACACGTAAACGGCCGCGGTTTTAAATCGTCCGAACGTTCAACGAACCTGACGAACGCTTAACCTTCCGCAGTGTCACGTACACAAACGGATACGGGAATCGCAGCCGAGAATTTAATGTTTTCAGACTAACGCGATTTTAAATAATTTTTTAACATATTTAAACATACCGCCCCCCTTGCACGAATTGTGCAATACCCGGAGAACGCGGTAGTCCCGTACGGTCACTTTTTTACGCGGAGAGAGAGAACTCGCGCACTTTTAATTGTAAAAAATCAAAAGTACTTACAATTGACCAGCTGCAGCTTGATGTATGTAGCGCATGGAGGTCATGAGCATTTGGTCCGCCATGGCCTTTGCCATGGCGATCTGACCGTACGGCTGCCAGGCCCTTTTTTTCCGCTTGGCCTGCGGGCCTGTAGGAGCTGGCGGCTGCAGGCCGCTACTGGACGGTCCAGGATTGGCCGGGGTCTTGTTCGCCGGCTTCTTCCGCTTTCTTTTCGGCCGCGGAGCCTGTCCAGCGGGGGCGGCCACCGTCGATGTTGGCGCGGGCGTTGCGGCTGGCGGTGTCTCCGCGGCCTTGTCGGCCCTCCAATTACAGGACCGGAGGTTGCCCTCTGGTCCCCATCGAAGGATATATTGCCCTCCGGGCACCCGGCAGTGGTATTTCCGCGCCGTTGTTAAAATCCTGGCCGGGATTCGAAAGGATTCCCGGCCGAAGCAAAGGGTGACGTCCGGTTCACTCGGGGTTTCCGCGGTGGAGACCCCAGGGTCCGACGTCCCGAGGCTGGACGTTTCCCCGAGTTTTAATATCCGCCCGAACCTCTCATCGATCTCGGGGTCGCCCGAGATCGAAATCTCTTCCACTCGACTCGTTTCGGAACTTGTGTCGCTCATCGTCGTTTTGGAACTGAGCGGTTTTCGATTCCGCGAATTCCGTTACGATTCGGGGGCGCTCGGATTACTCGTTACGCCCTACCAATAATCCAACTCAGATTGGTGGATTCGTAACCCCCACTAATCCGTTTGAACTTTTAGTGACAACGGTCAGGTGAGAATCAACACCGTTTATTTCTAGAAACGGTCGTTTCTCACCTTTCGATCACTATCGGCCGTTGGATGTTATGGTTTTTATGTGACCTCGTCGGCGTCGCTAACCGTTGCCGACTCGGTTTCTTCCACAGGCAGCTTACACAACCGCGTAATAGGTCGCGTAAAAATGGATTTTTCCGTGCGTATTTTAACAACACGTGCATTTCCATCCCTGCCGGTGAATACCTCCTCTACTCGTCCCATTTCCCATTGATTCGGGGGGAGGAGAGGATTTTGCACTAAAACTAAGTCGTTTAGTTTTAATGTTTTTTGGGCTGTACGCCACTTATAACGATTCTGGAGGTGCGTGAGATAATCACGTGTCCAATGCCTCCAGATTTGTTCGTGGAATTTTTGAATCGCCCTCCATCGTGTCAAACGGGAGAGTTTTTCAGTTTCCACTGATTGTGTCGGAAGCGCGTTCAGCGGACTTCCGACTAAGAAATGCCCCGGTGTGAGCGGCGCGTAATCGTCCGGGCTATCACTCAAAGCGGCAATCGGTCGCGAGTTTAAACTCGCTTCGATTTTACAAAGCAATGTTTGCAACTCTTCGCTTGTGGGAGTGAATTCACCCAGAGTCCGCTTCAGGTGAAATTTCACTGATTTCACACCGGCCTCTTGCATGCCACCGAAGTGCGGTGCACTCGGTGGGTTAAATTTCCATCTAATTCCTTTTTGACTGCATTTATTACGCATTTCTTGCGTGTTGTACACTGCTTCGAAATTTTCACGTAATTCTCGATCTGCCCCGACAAAGTTCGTTCCATTGTCACTGAAAATGCAGGACGGAACTCCCCTTCGTGCAATGAATCGATCTAATGCTGCCAAAAAGGCACTCGTCGTATAATCGTGGACGAGTTCGATGTGGATGGCCCGTGTCGCGTAACAGACAAAAACTGCTATGTACGCTTTGTGGGCGGTTTTTCCTCGACCGGCGGAGTCGCGGACACGAAAAGGTCCCGCATAATCCACTCCGCAGTTCGAAAATGCTCTCGCCTCGCGGCAACGCTCAGGTATTAAATCCTGCATGATTTGCGTGGAGGTTTTTGCCCTCCATCTAACGCATCGCATGCATCCATGGATTACCGTTCGCGCTGCATTTCGACAGCCGAGAATCCAAAATCTTTGTCTTACTGTGTACATGGTCAACTGCAATCCCCCGTGCAACGTGTCAATGTGGCACTGCCGAATTATCATCGTGGAAACGTGATGTTTCGGCAAAATTATGGGGTGCTTGGTTTCCCATGACAGTGTTGTATTTTCCAGTCTGCCTCCGACTCTCAAGACGTCTTTGTCATCGAGAAAAGGGTTCAGACTTTTTAATGTTGATTTTGCTGGGATTTTTCGGTGGTTTTTCAAACACCGGTATTCCTTTGCAAAATGCGTGCGCTGGATGTAGCGGACAATTCTCTCGCTTGCGAGCTGCATCTCAGACGCGTCAACGGTCGTCGCATCATACGACCTTCGCTCACCTTGCATCGGTCCCCTCAGTCGGAAACAATATGCGGTTACGCGAAGTAGCTTATTCCAGGTCGAGAATCGAAATACAAATTCCCATTCTTTCTCCGGAATTGCTACGTGGGCGTGCACTTTGCGCTTCCCTTCTTCGGTCTCGATGGACGAAGGCGTTTTCGGCCAACAATCTTTCGATTCCGTTAGCCAACTTGGTCCTGAAATCCACAGCTTAGATTGAAGGAGTTCCGCAGCTTCCACTCCGCGCGAATTCAGATCCGCGGGATTGAAGCGGGTGGGAACGTGCCTCCATTCAGCCTTCGGAAGTAACGTTTGGACCTTTGACACACGGTTGGCGATTAAAACCTTCCATGTGGAGGCGTGCTTTCTCAACCATGCCAATGCGATCGTGGAATCTGTCCAGCAGATTATTCTGTCGACCTTCAATGAAAGTGACTTCTCCACGTGCACAATAAGCTCGGCGAGCAGCACGGCGCCGTTCAATTCCAGTACAGGAATTGACTGCGTTTTAATTGGAGCCACTCGCGTTTTTGCCATTATCAATGTCGAGGAGGTGACATTGCTCATTGTGGTCACTCGTAAGTAAGTGACCGCTGAGTAGGCTGCGAGCGAAGCGTCACAAAATCCATGAATTTCCACGGAAATTGTGTCGGCTCCATAATTAATCCATCTGGGGATTTTTAGCTTATTTAAGCTGCTCCAATCCACGCAAAACGTATTCCACGTATTGAGCGTATTCGCTGAGATTTGATCATCCCACTGGATTTTTCCCAGCCATTGGGATTGCATCAGAATCTTTGCGCGAATCACGACTGGTGATAACCAGCCGAGCGGATCGAACAACTTAGCAATCTCCGAAAACAAATTCCGTTTTGTCATCGGCAAGGCAGACGGCTGAAACCGTTGCAGATTGAAATAAAAATAATCGCCGGACGGTATCCAGCGTAAACCTAATACCTTTAATTCGCTGTCATCGAACAAGGTAAGGTCGACGGCGTGGGAGTGAGCGCTTTGGGGGATATTTCGCAATAACAATGGCGAATTTCCTGCCCATTTTCGCAGCTTAAACCCACCTCTTTGTAGGAGCTCGCAAACTTGGTTACGAATTTTCTCCAACAAAGACGTATCGGGTGCTCCCATAAAAACGTCGTCTACATAAATGTCCTGCTCGAGTATCGGGGCGGCAAGGGGGTACCTGTGCCCGTCCTGATTTTTTAACTCAAGGAGGGTTCGCATCGACAGGTATGGTGCACACGCCGTACCGTACGTTACGGTATTTAATTCGAACGCATTGAGCTGTTCGTTTTCGGGTGTGCGCCATAGGATGCATTGAAAACGACGATCCTGCGGGGCGACGAGAATCTGTCGGAACATTTTCTCAATGTCAGCCACCAACACGTATTCATACAGACGCCATCGGGTCAAGACTGACGTGATGTCGTTCTGTAATTTTGGACCTACGTGTAGGATGTCATTTAATGAACGACCGCCGGTAGTTCGGCTTGTCGCGTTAAATACGACTCTTAATTTAGTCGTTGCACTCTCGGTGCGTATGACCGCTCGATGCGGAATATAGAGTCTGGTCTCGTCAATAGGCTCTATGCGAGTCATATGACCCAGCTCCTCATATTCCTCGAGAAACGTCGTATATTCTCTTACGAGGGTCTGGTCGGTGTCCAATTTTTTCCTCAACCTCCCAAGGGCGGAGAGAGCGATTCGATAGGAGTTTCCTAACGCTTCGTCCGGTCTCGGGTAAGAAAAAGGCAATCGGACGACAAACCGTCCTGTCGCATCTCGAGCGACGGTTTTTTGGAAGTGCGTTTCACACTCCTCCTCCGCCTTGGTGTGCACCGAGGTCGAAGGGAGTTCTTCGACTTCCCAAAACTTGCGAATCGCCGTGTCCAGCGATTCGAGGACGTTACAGTGCAACGTCCGCAAAGTTTTGTTTTTACTGCCCTTAGCATTTATTGGGCCGGAAAGAATCCAGCCAAATGCAGTTTCTTGGGCGATTGGACCTGTACTGCTTATTCGACGGAAACCCGGTCGAATAATTTGCGCGTACAGGTCCGCACCGATCAACACTTCAATCGGTTGACCGGAAGCTGGATTTGGATCTGCAAGCGGCAGATCCCGCAGCGCGTCGCATTTGAGTGCACCGGCCAAGGGCGAGGCGTAGCTCGTAATTTTGTGTACGATGTACGCTCTCGTCTCGACTATCGGCGCGGTATCTTGTACCGTTCCCAAATGCATCTGTACGCTGTATTTAATCTGTTGGGTTCGGCCGCCCCCCAAGCCCGTCACTGTGGCTGGGGATTTCCTCCGCGAGAATTTGAGGTCATTTGTCAAATTCGCGGAGATGAAGGACGACTCGGAACCCTGATCGATCAGTGCGCGCGCGATTCGCGACGCACCGTTCTCTCCGTACACACGCACGCTCGCCGTGGCTAACAACACAGCCTTCGGTACGTCTGCACCGAGCGCGGTACAATGTGACGTACCGGGCTGTGACGTCGTTGCCTGTGACGTCGTGGTACGAGCTGCTCGTTCGGCAGGTTGCGGCCGGCTCGGTGGAGCCGTATAACGCTTTTTCGGGCGTTTGTCCGACGAAACCGTTGTCGCAGGTTTGCGACTTTCGGTTTCGCTCCGAATGGTCTCAAAATGCAGCAGAGCATGATGTCTGCCCTTGCACTTCGGGCACCCCTCCTCGGATGGACAACGCGCGTTTCCATGCTGAGGTGACAAGCAGAGAATGCACCGCTGGCTATCTTTTATAAACTGATAGCGGCGGTTCGGCGTCAAGTTTCTGAATGCACCACATTTGGTCATTCTGTGCTCAAGGCCACAAAATCCGCAAGTCACAGTTTTCTCAGCTGGACTTTCTAGAACGGAGTTGTGACTCCGTACTTTATGTTTCGGTGGGTGTTCGGTCGCAGGCTTGCTCGGACCTTCATCTAACATAGTTAGAGCCCTTGCATGCCCCTCCAGGAACTCTATCAGCTCGACATGCGAGGGATAGTCCGGGGTGAGACGCTGCGACCTTTCCCACTCAGCTTTCAGAGGCCCTTCTAAATGGCTTCGAATAGTATGGGCAAGCAGCCAGTTTCGCTGCTGTAAAACCGTACCCTGTTTTTCGAATGCCGCAAGGGCCTGTTTGAAAACGACGACGACCTGATTTAGGCTATCGAGATCATCTCTTTTAATCGTTTTCAGTTTGGTCAGTTGATTAAGCAATTTGGCGGTCACGATACGTGGTAACCCGAATTGTTCTTTCAGGGTTTTCCACGCCACTTCGAAATTCTCATCGGTAACTTCGAGGTGCGCGATCGCTGCCAACGCTTTATCCTCCAGACAGGCGTTCAGATATTGCAATCGATGCACATCTTCCCTCAGGGGCTGCCAGCCTTTCAGCTGCAGTACGGGCTTAACGAACCCGGGGTACCCGAGTCATACACACACCGTAAGCCTCCTGTTGGTCGTCACAACGACCCATTCACAATTCCGTATTGGTTTTGTGAATGGTACGTGACGGCAGGAGGAACGGGGGTCTTGGCTTAACCGCCTGGGCCACGAGTATGGCGACTCTATAAAATCGCCCTCCAATCTTAAGCTATGGTGCGCGGCGATGGGATGCATGGTTGGGGGAGAAGGCCCAATCCCAAGCGACCACCTCCGGGGAACCTGCCGAACCCCCGGAGTATTAGGCTTACCCGGGTAAGGCGGCTCTGCCCGGGTGGACCTTTATTTCCGACCATCTCGTGGGACTATTATGGACACAGAAAATAAAATGGGGATGGGGCGGGTTTTGTCGGTTGGGGAGGACGGAGACGGGGTTGGGGTTAGGGTGGCGGCGCTCGCGCCCCACTCAGCGCCAGGTCCGGCTTCGTGGAGGGTGGAGGAGGACGACGAGACGGCGTCGGTCTCGTCCTTCTCCTCCAGCACGAGCCACATAGGCTCTAAGAGGAAGAGGACGGGGCAGGCCGTCGTCGAGGTGGGCGGGGCGATGAGCCCGTCGGTGAGGCTGAGTTGCCTCAGGGACGAGGTGACCGAGGAGATATCGGAGAGGATCTCCTCGTCCCTGAGGCGGGTGGAGAAAGTCGCCGCTGCCTGCGCCTTTAAGGGGCAGAAAAGCGGTGGCGCGGAGGCCCTGAAGGCCGCGGCGGAGGAAATGAGGGAGGCGGCGCGGGAGCTCAGAGGGCGGAACGCCCGTCTGCAGCTCCTGTTGGAGGAGGAGCGACAGGGGAGGAGGAGGGCAGAGGCGCTGTGGAACAGCGCGGCCCTCCCTCCCATCCTCCCTCCTCCTCCACCGCCGCGTCCCTCGGCGGAGGTAAATAAACGGGGTGCGGCGGCAGTGGTGCGGGGCACCGCGGGCCCCTCCACCCGCACTCCGCCCGTGAAGAAGTCCCCGTCCTCCTCAGAAGACGATCTTCTGAGGAGGATTGGGGACATGATTGATGGCAAGCTGGCCGCCTTCCGGGAGGAGCTCCTCGCCGGAAGAGCGGTCAGCAGGAAGGCGGTGCCTCCCCGACCTGTTCCGGTACAGTCGGGGAAGGCAAAGAAGGGCGGAGTGAAGGCTCCGCCCAGCGTTGCGGCACCAGGGCCCCGGGTCGCGACCCCCAAGGGGGGTGGTGTACCCGTGGTCGCGGTGGTCGCGTCCTCCACAGCACCCTCCCAAGGGGGGGTGGCGTGGAGTGAGGTGGTGGGGCGGAAGGCAAAGCGGGCGGCGAGGAAGGCCTCGCAACCGCAGCCTCCGCCCCCGCCGCCGGCGGCCAAGGTAAAGGCCGCGAAGGTCGGGAAGGCACGACCAGGTCGTCCCCCAAAAACGGCAGCGGTGACGCTGACCGTTGCGCAGGGGGGCGACCTGAACCTCGCGGAGGCGATGCGGCTCGCCAGGGAGAATATCTCCCTGGAAGAGCTGGGCATCGCCTCCGTGAAGGCGAAGAGGGCCGTGACCGGGGGTCTCTTGCTGGAGATCCCCGGTGCAGAAGGCGGCGCGAAGGCGGATCGTCTCGCCCAGAGGCTCCGGGAGCAGCTGGGCGAGCGAGGTGTCCGGGTCGCCCGGCCCACGAAGCGCACGGAGATGCGCATTTGTGGGCTGGACGACTCGGTCAGCGCACAGGATGTGTCCCGTGCCCTTGCGAGGGCGGGGGACTGTCCTGTGGAGGACCTGCGGATCGGAGAGATCCGCAGGTCGCCCTCCGGCCTCGGGTCGGTGTGGGCCCGGTGCCCCCTCTCCGCCGCCCGTAAGGTGGCGGAATCCGGGAGGGTGTTGGTGGGGTGGGTTTCGGCGCGAGTGGAAATCCTCGCGCCGCGCCTGCTCCAGTGTCACCGCTGCCTCGAATTGGGGCACGTGAGGCAGTGGTGCACCTCGCCGGTGGACCGCAGCGGTCAGTGTTACCGCTGCGGTGCCAAAGAGCACCGTGCGAGCCAGTGCTCGGCGGCCCCCCACTGCCCGCTGTGTGCGGACATGGGGAGGCCAGCCGATCACAGGGTGGGGAGCAAGAAGTGCTCCCCCCCCTCCCGGAAGGAGAGGAAGAGGCGGGCTGCACCGGCTCCGGTGCCGAGGGCGGTGGCATCGTCCTCCATGGAGGTGGACGGTGCTACGGGGACGGACGGCCGGGAGGAGGCTGGCGCGGCCATTAATTAATGCCGCCCCGCCTCCTCCTCCAGGCCAACCTCAACCACTGCCGCGCGGCACAGGACTTGATGTCCCAAGTCCTCGCGGAGTGGGGGGTTGGCCTGGCGGTCGCCGCCGAGCCGTACCGCGTCCCTGATCACCCTCATTGGGTGGGCGACGCGGACGGCTTGGTGGCGACGGTATGGGGAGGGGGCGACGGGTCCCCACCGTTCTCCTTGTTGGAGCGCGGTCGGGGATTCGTCGCCGTGGACTGGGGGGGAGTCGCTGTGGTGGGGTGCTACATTTCGCCCCGTAGCGGTCACGCTGCGTTCGAGCTGTACTTGGCCGAGGTCGCGGCATGCGTGCAGCGCTACGCGGCCCGGCCGGTGCTGGTCCTGGGGGATTTTAATGCCAAGTCGGTGGCTTGGGGATCCCCCAGGACCTCCGTTCGCGGCGGGATCCTGGGCGATTGGGCGGCGGGGCTCGACCTCCGGGTATTGAACCGGGGGTCGGAGAACACATGCGTGCGGCGATATGGGGGGTCCATCGTGGATGTTGGATTCGCGACCCCCAACGCCGTGCGCATGGTGTCGGGTTGGCACGTGGTCGCGGGGGCAGAGACACTCTCCGATCACCGGTACATCCGGATGGAGGTCTCTGCCGCCGCGAGTGCATCCCGACACGGCCGCCTGCGTGGCACCCCACCACGCCGCTGGGCGCTTCGGCGCCTGGACAAGGACGCCCTGATGGCAGCTGCCCTCGCTGCAACTTGGCCGCAGGGAGCGGCCGAGTTGCCGAGCATAGAGGGGGAGGTCGCCCGGCTCGGAGCATTGGTCGCGGGTATTTGCGACGCGGCGATGCCTCGGGTCGGGCGGGCTTCTCCTCGCCGAGCGGTGTACTGGTGGTCGGACGCGATCGCGGAGTTGCGAGTCGCGACTGTCCGCGCCCGACGCCAGTACACCCGCGCGCGCCGTCGTCAACGTACAGGCGACGGCGTGGCGCGAGCGAGGGCAGCTGATGACCTGTATGGAGCATACCGCGTGGCGCGGGTTGCTCTGCAGGTCGCCATCAAACGGGCCAAGACCCAGGCATGGAAGGAGCTCCTCCAGACCCTTGATGACGATCCATGGGGGCGCCCATATAAGGTGGTGCTGAATAAGCTCCGCCCGTGGGCGCCCCCCGTCACCGAGGGTCTTGACCCCCGGCTGCTGGAGGACGTGGTCAATACACTCTTCCCAATTGGGGAGAGGGGACCGCGTCCTCCGGCGGCGGCGGCTGTCCCAGTGGAGTGGACGGCCGAGCTGGGGGTCACGCAGGAGGAGCTGGCAGCGGCCATCAGACGGCTCGGGGTTCGTAACACGGCCCCGGGTCCGGATGGTGTGCCCGGCCGGGTTTGGGTCTTGACCCAGGGCGTCCTTGGGGCCGACCTCAGGCGGTTGTTCGACCGCTGCCTGAGGGACGGGCGATTCCCCCCCAGTTGGAAGGTGGCGAGGATGGTCCTCCTCCGGAAGGAGGGTCGGCCCGCGGAGTCTCCCTCCGCATACCGGCCCATTTGTCTCCTCGACGAGGTGGGCAAGATCTTCGAGCGTGTGATTGCTGCCCGCCTCGTCGAGCACCTGTCGCGGGGTGATCCCGGTCTGGCCGACTGCCAGTTCGGTTTCCGGGGGGGCCGATCGACTATCGACGCGATAGGTCGTGTGAGGGCCCTCTCGGAGGCGGCCGTCTCCCGGGGAGGGGTGGCATTGGCAATATCCTTGGATATTGCCAATGCCTTTAACACCCTCCCCTGGGAAGAGATAAGGAGGGGACTCGAATATCATCGAGTCCCCCCTTGTCTCAGGGCGGTCGTCGGGGATTATCTCCGCGGCAGGTGGATCGAGTATCCGGGCCGGGATGGTGATATGCGGAGGGAGGTGTACTGCGGTGTTCCGCAGGGGTCGGTCCTCGGGCCACTCCTGTGGAACATCGCGTACGACTCGGTGTTGCGGGCCGGCCTCCCCGACGGCGTCAGCACGGTGTGTTATGCGGATGACACACTGGTGCTGGCCGTCGGGGCGCACTGGGGGAGGGCCATGCGTCGCGCGGAGGAGGGGTCGCAACGCGTCGTCGACCGGATCAGGGGGATGGGGATGACGGTGGCGGTCCATAAGACCGAGGTGATTGCGTTTCATTCACCTCGGCAGGATCCGCCACCCCCTCTGATTCGGGTGGGTGGGGCTGACATCGAGGTGAAGCCCCAGATCAGGTATCTAGGGCTGATCCTCGATAGCCACTGGCGTTTCGAGAAGCATTTCCGCTGCCTGGTCCCCCGGTTGGAAAGGATGGTTGCGGCTCTGGGCCGGATCCTGCCCAACCTGGGGGGCCCGGCGGGCCGAGTTCGTCGCCTCTATGTGGCAATGGTCCAGTCGGTGGCCCTATACGGGGCCCCCGTCTGGGCGGACGACCTGGCTGCCTCCCGGCGCAGCATGACTATGCTGCGTCGGGTGCAGAGGCGCATGGCGCTCAGGGTCGTCCGCGGGTATCGGACCATGTCACATGAGGCGGCGACGGTTCTAGCGGGGATGCCGCCCATGGACCTGCTCGCGCGGTCGCACGCGGTGATGTACCGGCACCGCGTCGACCGTCGCGCGGGGGTGGGGGCGGTCCCGGGCGGGCAGGAACCTGCTTGGGGCGATTTGAAGCGCCAGGCCCGGCAGTCCGTGTTGCTCGCGTGGCAGGAGCGGCTGGCTCTGCCAACCGCGGGGCACCGGACTGTCGGGGCTGTTCGGCCACTCCTGAAGGAGTGGCTGGACAGAGGCCATGGCAGCCTCACCTACCGGATGGCACAGGTATTTTCCGGGCATGGCAGCTTCGGAAGATACCTGTGCCGGATAGGGAAGGAGCCGACGGCGCGTTGCTGCCACTGCGACGCTGAGCAGGACACGGCGGATCATACCCTGGAGGTATGCCCCGCGTGGGAGGGGGAGCGCCGTGTCCTGGTCGGCGTCGTCGGGCGGGATGTCTCGCTGCCGGGCGTGGTGCGCGCCATGCTCGGCAGCGAGGAGAAGTGGAGGGCCGTGGCCTCCTTCTGCGAGAACGTAATGTTGCAGAAGGAGGCCGCGGGGAGGGAGCGCGAGCTTCAGTGGCGCGCTGAAGCTCGCGCTCGTGCGGTGGCCCGAGGTAGTCGCCCGGTCGCGAGGCGTCGCGGGCGGCCGCCTCGGCGTGGCGGATGACCTAGGCTGGGAGGGGGGTCCTGAGGGGACCCTCCTCCCGCCAGGCGGCGCCGGGTCGGACCGGTTGGGGGTAGGAGTGCCTCCCCCGACAGGTCCGACGCAAGGGGAGGCACCCTCGGCGGTCTGGTGCGGCCATGAACGCCCGGCCGCCGAGGGGTGGAAACGGGGTCGCGGGCGGTTGCGAGTTGGGGCTCGCAGCCGCCACTAAACGCGGCCCCGGGACGGATAGCGGCGGGATGGAGTGGCCCCGTCCCGCCGCTATGAGGCGCTGTGTCTACTGGGGGGACCGATTGTCCCCCCGGGGGATGGGCGCGAAAGCGCGGGTACAGGGAGGATACCGGAAGAATGCTTCGAGCGATTCCCGGTATCCTCCCAAAGCGTGCCGAAGGGTCACCGTGGGGTTTTTAGTGGGTAGGTCCCGCGCCTGTCGTTGTACTGGCGCGGGGAATCCCACACACCCCTCCCACCTCTCCCCAAGGAGGTGGGAGGGAGTCTTTCGAAGATTTTCCCCACGACAAAAAAAAAAAAAAAAAAAAAAAAAAAAAAAAAAAAAAAATCGATGCACATCTGCAAGCCTCGGATTATTTATTATGCCGGAGGTGAACAGATCCGCGAAATGTCTCCATTTACGTGGGTCACCTCCGAACTTGGGGAGCCGTTGTTTTGGAAGTTCGATAGCGACATCATGGGGGCTGACCGACGTGGGTGCCGCTTTTGATTCAGCGGCCAGTCTGGTCAGCTCCGTGGTAACGTACGCCTGGAATTCCATATATTCCGTCTCCTTATTCTCTACGCCACCTTTTGCGAGGAAGTCGCACGTGTTGCGTTTCGCAGGGGCATATTTTCTCCGAATCGACAAGTACTGCTCAATAGCTTCCTTGTATTGTTCGGATACGGTGGCGAGCTTTGTCCTGAGGAGCTCCTCAGTGAACTGAGCTCGGCCACGTTTCTTTAAGTAAGAGATCGACCTTGACATCATGTCGAACCGGGTGATCAGGTCGTCGAGATCGCCTTCGAACTCGCTTCGACCTTCATCCTTGGCGACAGACATGGTGATCTCTAATTCGAGGATTTTACAATCTACTCGAAATTAAGTGGTCCCGTAAGCAGCGACTTACGTGAACGTACTGCAACTCTTTCCTTTTCTTTCAACCTCAATCCGGCTCGAAGGACCGTTTGTTAGAAACTAAGGGTTCTAACCGGGGTCCGGACGAGGGAAATACTAGGGAGAGTGATTGAGAAGTTTTTATTTTGTAATTTTCACTTGTCGCGAAGCGACAAGCCGTTTATTTAAATTTAACAAAAAAAAAATGAAAAAAATAAAAATATAAATTACAAAAAAAAAGAATTATTTTTTAATCCAGCCAGGGGTGTGGCTTCACCGGCGTTGCCCCGGTTGGGATGGACCTTGGTTGCTGTAACAAAGGTTTGTTCAGATTAAATACGTGCGTACACGTATCGTAAACACGCTCGTCAGCTGCTCGCCTCGCTCTCCTAGCGACCAGCGGTGCGCAGGGAGGGGGGAATCAGCTGTCGTTTAACGTGAATCAGTGGACTGTAAATTTGTACTTGTACGCTGATAATTATTTATTGAAATTATCAGCGATACTTTTGCCCTGAACAGAAGAGAATTCACTCGTATCTGTCGGGGGCGACTTAGCCACGGACGGGTCACCAAATGGAGGTCGTAAAGCTCCAAATGGGTGGATCCCGTGAGCACGCTCTCCGTGCGGGTGACGTAGGAACGTCGTGCGAGGAGATTTCCTGCGACACTGTAAAATTACTGCACGGCGACCGTTTCTACCGGGGACCGTGACAGTAAAGTGTCCTTTGCAAAAAATCCCTCGCGGGTCCAACCGCACTATAAAGCCTACCCGGCGACCGTGTTGCACGGGGACCGTATTTGGTAGGCGGCGTGACGGAAGGTGAGGCGACCTTGAACCCGAACTCCTCCGTAGGGTGTACGGTCGACTCGTACACCGACGGGTTTTGGAGAGGGTTTTTTGGCGACCTTTGCACGAAGAGCACTCCACGAGGCGGTACCGATTCAACGGTATGACCTTTGGGAGGCTCCAAAGCCGTATAGCTTTAAAGGGATTCTGGGTGGGTGCACCCTGAGTCCCTTACGTCGCGGTCGCGGCAACGACTGCAACGTACAATCCTTCCTAGCGAAGGCGGTCGCGCCACGCGCAGCGTGTATGACGACCTCCCTTTTCTCGCAGGTAGATTGTTCTGGGAAACTCTAACCGCAGCAACGGAGAGAATTCTTTGTTAAACAAGTCCAAATGTTATATGCGAGTCCGTACTTGAGGAGCGAGATCTTCTGGGATCCGCTCCCGTTGGCAGTCGGCTCGTGAATAATTACGAATATCGTCGCGGATCGACAGACGAAGACTCGGTCGCGCCTTGTCGTCACGACGCGGCGCTGCCGAATTCAGCTGTCGATCTCTTTTCAATATATTATACGGTTCTCTCTCTCGACGCTGACGTCACGATACCGTTTAAACCGGTGTGAAGCGAATCTTCGCGTGAGGTCGGCGTACAAAAACACGTAAACGGCCGCGGTTTTAAATCGTCCGAACGTTCAACGAACCTGACGAACGCTTAACCTTCCGCAGTGTCACGTACACAAACGGATACGGGAATCGCAGCCGAGAATTTAATGTTTTCAGACTAACGCGATTTTAAATAATTTTTTAACATATTTAAACACCTATCATTCGTTCAATTCGGTTTGGGGGCACATTTGACCCCCTTATTCGGCTATACCCTTTCATTTGATGATGATCGATTCTGTAAAAAATCAAAATATACCAGACTTAGATGATAATGAAATTTAATAATAAAAACAAGTTAAACCAACGTACTGCGTGCAATAGTAATTTACTATATATTGTAAACACTGTCAGCGGCGGGGAGACATTTTTTACTGTTGCTGCATGTACTGTCTACATACCTGGTTTTAATACTGTCCACCTGACCGACTCGTGGAAGTTCTATGCCTAAAAAAATGATTTTTATGCATCATACAAATTCTTCTACAAATTCCCATTTGACAATGTAGAATAGATCCAATTAGATAAATTATTTATAATTTTTAAAATGAACATAGCAACGATGGTCACTAGTTTCTATCTGTGAACCTGTCAAAAAATCTACTTGACCTTACTTTTTTACTGTAACTTTTTATAATAACTGTTAAAATACTGTTTATATTATTTATTATAGTGAATCTTGTTACAAAACAAACACACTTATTTTCCATTGTGAAAAGAAAACTTAAAAACTAAAAGAACATTTCTCGACGTGTGCTTCTTTCACACACACACACAACACGCGCGCGCGCACACACTCCTAAACACTAAAGAAACTAACGAATTTTAAGTCATATTTCTAACAATAGCAGTAACAGTTTATAAAAAAATAACGAATTTCCACAGATGCATAGAAATGCATATCAATAATGTACTGAATTAGGCGAATCGAATAATGTATAACTCACCCCGATCCGTGAACGGGCCTAGCGTTTGCTAGGAATATAATGTTCCATAACTTTTCAACAAAGTCTAAAATTTTTCCCAAGGGTTTTTGAATACCTATACACTGTATAGATATCCTGTTTCCTTCAACCGAACGACATGTGTCCCTAAAAAATATATTTATAAAGTAAGTCGGTCAAGTAGGAAGAATATTCAGATATTTAAGAATATGGATATATTGGTAAAAATATCCATTCCTCTTACCTTTATGTCCTGTGTATTGGATAATATAGATTTACATACTTTTACCGCTGAATTCGAAATTCTGAACTAAACATAGGTACAGGACTCGTAAAAACCGTTTTTTATTCTTTTTATAGTTTTATCTGTTTTCCAAAAAACAACCAATTAAATTAAGTTGCAAGAATGCAAAAGCGATAAAACTTACAGAGGCTTTAATAGAAAATTATAAAACAAAATGTTTACTTAAGACTTTACCTTTTGTAAAAACCGGCGATATTGACTGTGTGTGTGTAAATCGTCGTACGTTCGTGCCCGGTGCAGTAAAACACGTGCATCGATCTAGGTTACGTACGTTCCTCACGTGCCACTTTCTCAATCTATACTTTTACATAAAAATTACTTAGAAAATCACTCCTACTCCTCATTTGGACAGAATTTTTACTTTCATGATTTTAGCGAAAAGTCGTTTTCCTGCTCGGGGAACACATATGTACAGGGTATTCGGCCACCCCTGGGAAAAATTTTAATGGGGGATTCTAGATGCCAAAATACGAAAATACAGACGAAAATCAAGAATACCAATTTGTTGATAGAGGCTACGTTGAAAAGTTATTAACAATTAAAATCAAAAATTTCAAATCGTTCTGGAAAAATTGTTATCGGTTGCGGGGGTCAATTGCAATCATTTTTGGTGAATACACATACCTCCGAAATCTTACCCACTTTCGAGATAAAAATTCGAGAATGTGTGAAATTTTTTCGATGGAAAAGAAAAATTTCAAATCGTTTTGGAAAAATTGTTATCGGTTGCGGGGGTTACTTACAACCATTTTGGGTGAATCGTCATACCCCCCTAATCATGCGCATTTTCGAGAAAGAAATTCAGTACGGGCGGAACTTTAAACGTTAATAACTTTTTAATAAAGCCTCCATTAACAAATTGGTATTCTTGATTTTCGTCTTACTTTGGTCTCTAGAATCCCCTGGGAGAAATTGTAATGGGAGATTCTAGAGGTTAAAGTAGGATGAAAATCAAGAATACCAATTTGTTGATGGAGTAATACGATACTAAACAAGTTATTGACGTTTAAAGTTCCGCTCTTACTTTCGAATTTTTTTCTCGAAAATGCGCAGGATTTCGTATGTGGTATGTCTATTCACCGAAAATAATTGTAATTGACCCCCGAAACCGAAAGTAATTTTTTCAGAACGATTTGAAATTTTCTTTTTCTTTCGTCGAAAAATTTAGGCACTGTCTGTCGATTTTTCTTAAAAATTCCTTTCTGATTTTTATTCAGTTTGTAAAATAGTTGTTTAATAATACTCTTTGTGTAGGTACCCATGAGCTCTACTCGCGAAAAAAAACGTTTCATTGGAATATATTCACTATTCACTATATCAGTAGGAGTTGCGGGGGCTGTTTGAAAATTTGACCAGTTATATGGGATTTTTCTCACTTTACGGAGTCAAGGAACAACTTTTCCAACATCTCTACATATTCTCCATTAAAATATTATATTATTAATAACTACTTTTTAACGAAACCTCAGTCGAAAAATTGATATTCTTAATTTTCGTCTTATTTTGGCTTCTAGAATCTCCCATTAAAATTTTTCCCAGGGGTGGCCAAACACCCTGTATATATTAAATCAATATTAATGAAATTACACCTTGACCGAATTCATTTCAATCCCCCCACACTAATACATATATTGTGTGTAGCCCATAAATGGTTGAGAATGGAGTCACCTTTCCTATACTGGTATTATTAGATGGTCGCAGGTCCTGCATAAATTTCAATTTACATAATTTTTGTTTTGAGTAAACTCATTTTACTTTTTTGTATATTATTACCTAATGCAACTCATATTTTCCAGCCATGCGATGTAGGAATATTTAGACGATTAAAAGTTGCATGGCGAAGGGTAGTGCAGGAACATAGACAAAGTACGTAGGTAGACTAAACCCATTACGAAGGTGAATTTCGCACCAATATATCATACCATATATAAATTCCATGAAGAAGGAAATGCTTTTAAAGCTTGTGGTGGCCTATGACCGTTTAACTCAAATACAATTTACTAGACAAAACGTATTTCAGAAAGAAGAAAATAAATTAGAATTCATGTCGCCAGATGAAACTGACATCAATGACAGCAATATAGGTAGTTTTACATAGCATTCAAGAGCATATTCCAGATGATCTGAGAGGGGAACAATTTTCTTTTCTATATAGAAAATATTAAAATACAATCGGGACACAACTAAGACACAACACAAGACACAACTCGCAGAGAGAAAGCACTGCTGATGTTCAACGCAGTGCAGTTCATAGTAACAGTAAAACCAATACCAGTGTAGAAGACTAATTTAACAACGTTTCGCTAGAAGAAACTAATATATGATATACTGATCATTAATTAACTTTAATATTTCATGACAATGATGCTTTTACTTTTTTCTAATGGGAATTGTTTTGTTTCCGATGGTACTGAAATCAAACTACATTAATTCTACAACGTTACTTTACTTATTTTCTCGTAAAGACAAAGATTCTTCAGAATCTATTCTGGATAAACATTATCAACATTATCAAAAAATTGAAAAAACAACAAAGAAAAGAAAAGAAAAGAAAAGAAAAGAAATATAGAAAGGTGTGTGCAATCAAAGTTACATCAAAGACATGGAAATAGACTCAGCTTGAAAAAATAGAAGCAATTGATAACCAGGAAAAAGAAAAACAAAGAATGAAAGAAGAACGATTAGAAAAGAAAAAAACAAGCCGAGAAATTAAAAGAAGAAAAGCTATTGAAAAAAGAAAGAAAAACAGAAAAATGAAAAGGAAAAGGAGAAAGAAAAGCAAGACGAAGAGAAGGAGAAATGTAAAACTCAAACTAAAAATAAAAATAAAGTTAAGAACGTGAAAAGAAAATAATAAATAATATTATTGTGTTGTTTTTACAGGGTGAATGTAGTAACTGAACCAGGTGGTTATGACTATGCAACATTTTTATTAGCATCTTTTTCAAACTCCACTTGGAACAACACTGTACGTATGTATGTATGGGATTATCAGGAACCGTGTTTGTTCGTTAATCGGCACACTCGTATTTATTTCGTTAAACACAGTCACACCTACTACGTACTTTTCTTCAATCTTTCTCTCTTCCGTGCTGTCTTTTCTCGCTTTCTGGGTTATTCACCCATCAGCTGTTCGGCCGTACGCTCGCCGCGTGTTGACGGCTTTTTCGGCGGTAACCGTCTTCGCTCGTGCAAGCTCGTGGACAGCGAACGATTCGCTGTTCGGCCAAAAATTCGTGCGCGATTTAATAATTTTCAACTGCACGGTTCCCTACATACAGGGTGTTCGGCCATCCATGGGAAAAATTTTAATGGGGGATTCTAGAGGTCAAAATAAGACGAAAATCAAGAATACCAATTTGTTGATGGAGGCACTGTTAAAAAGTTATTAATGTTTAAAGTTCCGCTCGTACTGAATTTTTTTCTCGAAAATGCGCAAGATTACGGGGGTATGTCTATACATAAAAAATGATTGTCACCGACCCTCGCAACTGAAAATAATTTTTCACAGAACGATTTGAAATCTTTCTTTCTCATCGAAAAATAAAGGCACCCGATTAGATTTTCGGTAAGGAATTTTTTTCACGAAAGTGCGTAGGATTTCGGGGGTATGTGTAATGACCAAAAATGATTGTAATTGACCCCTGTAACCGAAAATAATTTTTTTAGAACGATTTGAAGAATTTGTTTTTCGCCGAAAAATATCAACACATACTCGAATTTTTTTCTCGAAACTGAGTAGGATTCCGAATATATGTCTACTCACTAAAAATGCTTGTAATTGACCTCCGCAGCCGAAAATAATTTTTCTGGAACGATTTGAAATTTTTGAATCAAATTGTTAATAACTTTTTAACGAAGCCTCCATCAACAAATTGATATTCTTGATTTTCGTCTTAGTTTGGCCTCTAGAATATCCTATTAAAATGTTTCTCAGGGCTGGCCGAACACCCTCTATACTACCATGTTTACTAGATCCTGGGTTTTTTTCGGGTTTGAATCACGTAGTAATGTGGTACCACACAGAAACAGTCCACTAAACCTGGATTCGGACAGTATTTTGGAGGATAACACTGGTTAGGCTTGGGTTTCGTCTGGGTTATGTCCGCACCTGGCTCATGACTTTGCCTTCTTCGCATACTTGTTGGCCAGATCCTGGGTTTTTTTCGTGTTTGAATCACGTAGTAATGTGGTAACACACTGAAGCAGTCAATTAAACCTGGTTTCGATCAATATTTTAGAGGATAACACCGGTTAGGTCTGGGTTATGCCCGCATCTGGCTCATGATTTTGCCTTCTTCGCATACTTGTTGGCCAGATCTTGGGTTTTTTTCGTGTTTGAATCACGTAGTAATGTGGTAACACACTGAAGCAGTCAATTAAACCTGGTTTCGATCAATATTTTAGAGGATAACACGGTTAGGTCTGGGTTAGGTCTGGGTTATGCCCGCATCTGGCTCATGATTTTGCCTTCTTCGCATTCTTGTTGGCCAGATCTTGGGTTTTTTTCGTGTTTGAATCACGTAGTAATGTGGTAACACACTGAAGCAGTCAATTAAACCTGGTTTCGATCAATATTTTAGAGGATAACACCGGTTATGTCTGGGATAGGTCCGGGATATGCCCGCATCTGGCTTATACTTTCGCCTTTTTCGCAAACTTGTTGGCTAGATCCTGGGTTTTTCCCCGGTTTGAATAACGCAGTAATGTGGTACCACACTGACGCAGTCAATTAAACCTGGTTTCGATCAATATTTCAGAGGATAACACCGGTTAGGTCTGGGTTAGGTCCGGGATATGCCAGCATCTGGCTCATGATTTTGCCTTCTTCGCATACTTGTTGGCCAGATCCTGGGTTTTTTTCGTGTTTGAATCACGTAGTAATGTGGTAACACACTGAAGCTGTCAATTAAACCTGGTTTCGATCAATATTTTAGAGGATAACACCGGTTAGGTCTGGGTTTCGTCTGGGATATGCCCGCATCTGGCTCATGATTTTGCCTTCTTCGCATACTTGTTGGCCTGATCCTGGGTTTTTTTCGTATTTGAATCACGTAGTAATGTGGTAACACACTGAAGCTGTCAATTAAACCTGGTTTCGATCAATATTTCAGAGGATAACACCGGTTAGGTCTGGGTTAGGTCTGAGTTATGCCCGCATCTGGCTCATGATTTTGCCTTCTTCGCATACTTGTTGGCCAGATCCTGGGTTTTTTTCGTGTTTGAATCACGTAGTAATGTGGTAACACACTGAAGCTGTCAATTAAACCTGGTTTCGATCAATACTTTAGAGGATAACACCGGTTAGGTCTGGGTTAGGTCTGGGTTATGCCCGCATCTGGCTCATGATTTTGCCTTCTGCGCATAATTGTTGGCCAGATCCTCGGTTTTTATCGTGTTTCAATCACGTAGTAATGTGGTAACACAGTGAGGCAGTCTATTAAACCTGGATTCGGACAGTATTTTAGAGGATAACACCGGTTAGGTCTTGGTTAGGTCTGGGTTATGCCCGCATCTGGCTCATGATTTTGCCTTCTTCGCATACTTGTTGGCCAGATCCTGGGTTCTTTTCGTGTTTGAATCACGTAGTAATGTGGTAACACACTGAAGCTGTCAATTAAACCTGGTTTCGATCAATATTTTAGAGGATAACACCGGTTAGGTCTGGGTTAGGTCTGGGTTATGCCCGCATCTGGCTCATGATTTTGCCATCTTCGCATACTTGTTGGCCAGATCCTGGGTTTTTTCCGTGTTTGAATCACGTAGTAATGTGGTAACACACTGAAGCAGTCAATTAAACCTGGTTTCGGTCAATATTTCAGAGGATAACACCAGTTAGGTCTGGGTTAGGTCTGGGAAATGCGCGCATCTGGCTTATTCTTTCGCCTTCTTCGCATACTTCTTGGCCAGATCCTGGGTTTTTTTCGTGTTTGAATAACGTAGGAATGTGGTAACACACTGAAGCAGTCAATTAAACCTGGTTTCGATCAATATTTTAGAGGATAACACCGGTTAGGTCTGGGTTAGGTCCGGGATATGCCCGCATCTGGCTCATGATTTTGCCTTCTTCGCAGACTTGTTGGCCAGATCCTGGGTTTTTTTCGTGTTTGAATCACGTAGTAATGTGGTAACACTCTGAAGCAGTCAATTAAACCTGGTTTCGATCAATATTTCAGAGGATAACACCGGTTAGGTCTGGGTTATGTCTGGGATATGCGCGCATCTGGCTTATACTTTCGCCTTTTTCGCAAACTTGATGGCTAGATCCTGGGTTTTTTTCGGGTTTGAATAACGCAGTAATGTGGTACCACACTGAAGCAGTCAATTAAACCGGGTTTCGATCAATATTTTAGAGGATAACGCCGGTTAGGTCTGGGTTAGGTCTGGGTTATGCCCGCATCTGGCTCATGATTTTGCCTTCTTCGCATACTTGTTGGCCAGATCCTGGGTTTTTTCCGTGTTTGAATCACGTAGTAATGTGGTAACACACTGAAGCAGTCAATTAAATCTGGTTTCGATCAATATTTTAGAGGATAACACCGGTTAGGTCTGGGTTAGGTCTGGGTTATGCCCGCATCTGGCTCATGATTTTGCCTTCTTCGCATACTTGTTGGCCAGATCCTGGGTTTTTTTCGTGTTTGAATCACGTAGTAATGTGGTAATACACTGAAGCAGTCAATAAAACCTGGTTTCGATCAATATTTTAGAGGATAACGCCGGTTAGGTCTGGGTTAGGTCTGGGTTATGCCCGCATCTGGCTCATGATTTTGCCTTCTTCGCATACTTGTTGGCCAGATCCTGGGTTTTTTTCGTGTTTGAATCACGTAGCAATGTGGTAACACACTGAAGCTGTCAATTAAACCTGGTTTCGATCAATATTTTAGAGGATAACACCGGTTAGGTCTGGGTTAGGTCTGGGATATGCGCGCATCTGGCTTATACTTTCACCTTTATCGCAAACTTGTTGGCCAGATCCTGGGTTTTTTCCGTGTTTGATCACGTAGTATTGTGGTAACACACTGATGCAGTCAATAAAACCTGGTTTCGATCAATATTTTAGAGGATAACACCGGTTAGGTCTGGGTTAGGTCTGGGATTTGCGCGCATCTGGCTTATACTTTCGCCTTTTTCGCAAACTTGTTGGCCAGATCCTGGGTATTTTCCGTGTTTGAATCACGTAGTAATGTGGTAACACACTGAAGCAGTCAATTAAACCTGGTTTCGATCAATATTTCAGAGGATAACACCAGTTAGGTCTGGGTTAGGTCTGGGAAATGCGCGCATCTGGCTTATTCTTTCGCCTTCTTCGCATACTTCTTGGCCAGATCCTGGGTTTTTTTCGTGTTGGAATAACGTAGGAATGTGGTAACACACTGAAGCAGTCAATTAAACCTGGTTTCGATCAATATTTTAGAGGATAACACCGGTTAGGTCTGGGTTAGGTCCGGGATATGCCCGCATCTGGCTCATGATTTTGCCTTCTTCGCAGACTTGTTGGCCAGATCCTGGGTTTTTTTCGTGTTTGAATCACGTAGTAATGTGGTAACACTCTGAAGCAGTCAATTAAACCTGGTTTCGATCAATATTTCAGAGGATAACACCGGTTAGGTCTGGGTTAGGTCTGGGATATGCGCGCATCTGGCTTATACTTTCGCCTTTTTCGCAAACTTGATGGCTAGATCCTGGGTTTTTCTCGGGTTTGAATAACGCAGTAATGTGGTACCACACTGAAGCAGTCAATTAAACCGGGTTTCGATCAATATTTTAGAGGATAACGCCGGTTAGGTCTGGGTTAGGTCTGGGTTATGCCCGCATCTGGCTCATGATTTTGCCTTCTTCGCATACTTGTTGGCCAGATCCTGGGTTTTTTCCGTGTTTGAATCACGTAGTAATGTGGTAACACACTGAAGCAGTCACTTAAATCTGGTTTCGATCAATATTTTAGAGGATAACACCGGTTAGGTCTGGGTTAGGTCTGGGTTATGCCCGCATCTGGCTCATGATTTTGCCTTCCTCGCATATTTGTTGGCCAGATCCTGGTTTTTTTTCACGTTTGAATCACGTAGTAATGTGGTAACACACTGAAGCTGTCAATTAAACCTGGTTTCGATCAATATTTTAGAGGATAACACCGGTTAGGTCTGTGTTAGGTCTGGGATATGCGCGCATCTGGCTTATACTTTCACCTTTATCGCAAACATGTTGGCCAGATCCTGGGTTTTTTCCGTGTTTGATCACGTAGTATTGTGGTAACACACTGATGCAGTCAATAAAACCTGGTTTCGATCAATATTTTAGAGGATAACACCGGTTAGGTCTGGGTTAGGTCTGGGATTTGCGCGCATCTGGCTTATACTTTCGCCTTTTTCGCAAACTTGTTGGCCAGATCCTGGGTATTTTCCGTGATTGAATCACGTAGTAATGTGGTGACACACTGAAGCAGTCAATTAAACCTGGTTTCGATCAATATTTCAGAGGATAACACCGGTTAGGTCTGGGTTAGGTCTGGGAAATGCGCGCATCTGGCTTATTCTTTCGCCTTCTTCGCATACTTCTTGGCCAGATCCTGGGTTTTTTTCGTGTTTGAATCACGTAGGAATGTGGTAACACACTGAAGCAGTCAATTAAACCTGGTTTCGATCAATATTTTAGAGGATAACACCGGTTAGGTCTGGGTTAGGTCCGGGATATGCCCGCATCTGGCTCATGATTTTGCCTTCTTCGCATACTTGTTGGCCAGATCCTGGGTTTTTTTCGTGTTTGAATCACGTAGTAATGTGGTAACACACTGAAGCAGTCAATTAAACCTGGTTTCGATCAATATTTTAGAGGATAACACCGGTTAGGTCTGGGTTAGGTCTGGGTTATGCCCGCATCTGGCTCATGATTTTGCCTTCTTCGCATACTTGTTGGCCAGATCCTGGGTTTTTTTCGTGTTTGAATCACGTAGTAATGTGGTAACACACTGAAGCTGTCAATTAAACCTGGTTTCGATCAATATTTTAGAGGATAACACCGGTTAGGTCTGGGTTAGGTCTGGGATATGCGCGCATCTGGCTTATACTTTCACCTTTTTCGCAAACTTGTTGGTCAGATCCTTGGTTTTTTCCGTGTTTGATCACGTAGTAATGTGGTAACACACTGAAGCAGTCAATAAAACCTGGTTTCGATCAATATTTTAGAGGATAACACCGGTTAGGTCTGGATTAGGTCTGGGATTTGCCCGCATCTGGCTCATGATTTTGCCTTCTTCGCATACTTGTTGGCCAGATCCTGGGTTTTTTTCGTGTTTGAATCACGTAGTAATGTGGTAACACACTGAAGCTGTCAATTAAACCTGGTTTCGATCAATATTTCAGAGGATAACACCGGTTAGGTCTGGGTTAGGTCTGGGATATGCGCGCATCTGGCTTATACTTTCGCCTTTTTCGCAAACTTGATGGCTAGATCCTGGGTTTTTTTCGGGTTTGAATAACGCAGTAATGTGGTACCACACTGAAGCAGTCAATTAAACCTGGTTTCGATCAATATTTTAGAGGATAACGCCGGTTAGGTCTGGGTTAGGTCTGGGTTATGCCCGCATCTGGCTCATGATTTTGCCTTCTTCGCGTACTTGTTGGCCATATCCTGGGTTTTTTCCGTGTTTGAATCACGTAGTAATGTGGTAATACACTGAAGCAGCCAATAAAACCTGGTTTCGATCAATATTTTAGAGGATAACACCGGTTAGGTCTGGGTTAGGTCTGGGTTATGCCCGCATCTAGCTCATGATTTTGCCTTCTTCGCATACTTGTTGGCCAGATCCTGGGGTTTTTTCGTGTTTGAATCACGTAGTAATGTGGTAACACACTGAAGCAGTCAATTAAACCTGGTTTCGATCAATATTTTAGAGGATAACACCGGTTAGGTCTGGGATAGGTCCGGGATATGCCCGCATCTGGCTCATGATTTTGCCTTCTTCACATACTTGTTGGCCAGATGCTGGGTTTTTTTCGTGGTTGAATCACGTAGTAATGTGGTAACGCACTGAAGCAGTCAATTAAACCTGGTTTCGATCAATATTTTAGAGGATAACGCCGGTTAGGTCTGGGTTAGGTCTGGGAAATGCGCGCATCTGGCTTATACTTTCGCCTTCTTCGCATACTTGTTGGTCAGATCCTGGGTTTTTTTCGTGTTTGAATCACGTAGGAATGTGGTAACACACTGAAGCAGTCAATTAAACCTGGTTTCGATCAATATTTTAGAGGATAACACCGGTTAGGTCTGGGTTAGGTCTGGGATATGCGCGCATCTGGCTTATACTTTCACCTTTATCGCAAACTTGTTGGCCAGATCCTGGGTTTTTTCCGTGTTTGATCACGTAGTATTGTGGTAACACACTGATGCAGTCAATAAAACCTGGTTTCGATCAATATTTTAGAGGATAACACCGGTTAGGACTGGGTTAGGTCTGGGATTTGCGCGCATCTGGCTTATACTTTCGCCTTTTTCGCAAACTTGTTGGCCAGATCCTGTGTATTTTCCGTGTTTGAATCACGTAGTAATGTGGTAACACACTGAAGCAGTCAATTAAACCTGGTTTCGATCAATATTTCAGAGGATAACACCGGTTACGTCTGGGTTAGGTCTGGGAAATGCGCGCATCTGGCTTATTCTTTCGCCTTCTTCGCATACTTCTTGGCCAGATCCTGGGTTTTTTTCGTGTTTGAATCACGTAGGAATGTGGTAACACACTGAAGCAGTCAATTATATCTGGTTTCGATCAATATTTTAGAGGATAACACCGGTTAGGTCTGGGTTAGGTCTGGGTTATGCCCGCATCTGGCTCATGATTTTGCCTTCTTCGCATACTTGTTGGCCAGATCCTGGGTTTTTTTCGTGTTTGAATCACGTAGTAATGAGGTAATACACTGAAGCAGTCAATAAAACCTGGTTTCGATCAATATTTTAGAGGATAACACCGGTTAGGTCTGGGTTAGATCTGGGTTATGCCCGCATCTAGCTCATGATTTTGCCTTCTTCGCATACTTGTTGGCCAGATCCTGGGGTTTTTTCGTGTTTGAATCACGTAGTAATGTGGTAACACACTGAAGCAGTCAATTATATCTGGTTTCGATCAATATTTTAGAGGATAACACCGGTTAGGTCTGGGTTAGGTCTGGGATATGCGCGCATCTGGCTTATACTTTCACCTTTTTCGCAAACTTGTTGGCCAGATCCTTGGTTTTTTCCGTGTTTGATCACGTAGTAATGAGGTAACACACTGAAGCAGTCAATTAAACCTGGTTTCGATCAATATTTTAGAGGATAACACCGGTTAGGTCTGGGTTAGCTCTGGGATATGCGCGCATCTGGCTTATACTTTCACCTTTATCGCAAACTTGTTGGCCAGATCCTGGGTTTTTTCCGTGTTTGATCACGTAGTATTGTGGTAACACACTGATGCAGTCAATAAAACCTGGTTTCGATCAATATTTTAGAGGATAACACCGGTTAGGTCTGGGTTAGGTCTGGGATTTGCGCGCATCTGGCTTATACTTTCGCCTTTTTCGCAAACTTGTTGGCCAGATCCTGGGTATTTTCCGTGTTTGAATCACGTAGTAATGTGGTAACACACTGAAGCAGTCAATTAAACCTGGTTTCGATCAATATTTTAGAGGATAACACCGGTTAGGTCTGGGTTAGGTCCGGGATATGCCCGCATCTGGCATATACTTTCGCCTTTTTCGCAAACTTGATGGCTAGATCCTGGGTATTTTCCGTGTTTGAATCACGTAGTAATGTGGTAACACACTGAAGCAGTCAATTAAACCTGGTTTCGATCAATATTTCAGAGGATAACACCGGTTACGTCTGGGTTAGGTCTGGGAAATGCGCGCATCTGGCTTATTCTTTCGCCTTCTTCGCACACTTCTTGGCCAGATCCTGGGTTTTTTTCGTGTTTGAATCACGTAGGAATGTGGTAACACACTGAAGCAGTCAATTAAACCTGGTTTCGATCAATATTTTAGAGGATAACACCGGTTAGGTCTGGGTTAGGTCTGGGTTATGCCCGCATCTGGCTCATGATTTTGCCTTCTTCGCATACTTGTTGGCCAGATCCTGGGTTTTTTTCGTGTTTGAATCACGTAGTAATGTGGTAACACACTGAAGCTGTCAATTAAACCTGGTTTCGATCAATATTTTAGAGGATAACACCGGTTAGGTCTGGGTTAGGTCTGGGATATGCGCGCATCTGGCTTATACTTTCACCTTTTTCGCAAACTTGTTGGTCAGATCCTTGGTTTTTTCCGTGTTTGATCACGTAGTAATGTGGTAACACACTGAAGCAGTCAATAAAACCTGGTTTCGATCAATATTTTAGAGGATAACACCGGTTAGGTCTGGATTAGGTCTGGGATTTGCCCGCATCTGGCTCATGATTTTGCCTTCTTCGCATACTTGTTGGCCAGATCCTGGGTTTTTTTCGTGTTTGAATCACGTAGTAATGTGGTAACACACTGAAGCTGTCAATTAAACCTGGTTTCGATCAATATTTCAGAGGATAACACCGGTTAGGTCTGGGTTAGGTCTGGGATATGCGCGCATCTGGCTTATACTTTCGCCTTTTTCGCAAACTTGATGGCTAGATCCTGGGTTTTTTTCGGGTTTGAATAACGCAGTAATGTGGTACCACACTGAAGCAGTCAATTAAACCTGGTTTCGATCAATATTTTAGAGGATAACGCCGGTTAGGTCTGGGTTAGGTCTGGGTTATGCCCGCATCTGGCTCATGATTTTGCCTTCTTCGCGTACTTGTTGGCCATATCCTGGGTTTTTTCCGTGTTTGAATCACGTAGTAATGTGGTAATACACTGAAGCAGCCAATAAAACCTGGTTTCGATCAATATTTTAGAGGATAACACCGGTTAGGTCTGGGTTAGGTCTGGGTTATGCCCGCATCTAGCTCATGATTTTGCCTTCTTCGCATACTTGTTGGCCAGATCCTGGGGTTTTTTCGTGTTTGAATCACGTAGTAATGTGGTAACACACTGAAGCAGTCAATTAAACCTGGTTTCGATCAATATTTTAGAGGATAACACCGGTTAGGTCTGGGATAGGTCCGGGATATGCCCGCATCTGGCTCATGATTTTGCCTTCTTCACATACTTGTTGGCCAGATGCTGGGTTTTTTTCGTGGTTGAATCACGTAGTAATGTGGTAACGCACTGAAGCAGTCAATTAAACCTGGTTTCGATCAATATTTTAGAGGATAACGCCGGTTAGGTCTGGGTTAGGTCTGGGAAATGCGCGCATCTGGCTTATACTTTCGCCTTCTTCGCATACTTGTTGGTCAGATCCTGGGTTTTTTTCGTGTTTGAATCACGTAGGAATGTGGTAACACACTGAAGCAGTCAATTAAACCTGGTTTCGTTCAATATTTTAGAGGATAACACCGGTTAGGTCTGGGTTAGGTCTGGGATATGCGCGCATCTGGCTTATACTTTCACCTTTATCGCAAACTTGTTGGCCAGATCCTGGGTTTTTTCCGTGTTTGATCACGTAGTATTGTGGTAACACACTGATGCAGTCAATAAAACCTGGTTTCGATCAATATTTTAGAGGATAACACCGGTTAGGACTGGGTTAGGTCTGGGATTTGCGCGCATCTGGCTTATACTTTCGCCTTTTTCGCAAACTTGTTGGCCAGATCCTGTGTATTTTCCGTGTTTGAATCACGTAGTAATGTGGTAACACACTGAAGCAGTCAATTAAACCTGGTTTCGATCAATATTTCAGAGGATAACACCGGTTACGTCTGGGTTAGGTCTGGGAAATGCGCGCATCTGGCTTATTCTTTCGCCTTCTTCGCATACTTCTTGGCCAGATCCTGGGTTTTTTTCGTGTTTGAATCACGTAGGCATGTGGTAACACACTGAAGCAGTCAATTATATCTGGTTTCGATCAATATTTTAGAGGATAACACCGGTTAGGTCTGGGTTAGGTCTGGGTTATGCCCGCATCTGGCTCATGATTTTGCCTTCTTCGCATACTTGTTGGCCAGATCCTGGGTTTTTTTCGTGTTTGAATCACGTAGTAATGAGGTAATACACTGAAGCAGTCAATAAAACCTGGTTTCGATCAATATTTTAGAGGATAACACCGGTTAGGTCTGGGTTAGATCTGGGTTATGCCCGCATCTAGCTCATGATTTTGCCTTCTTCGCATACTTGTTGGCCAGATCCTGGGGTTTTTTCGTGTTTGAATCACGTAGTAATGTGGTAACACACTGAAGCAGTCAATTATATCTGGTTTCGATCAATATTTTAGAGGATAACACCGGTTAGGTCTGGGTTAGGTCTGGGATATGCGCGCATCTGGCTTATACTTTCACCTTTTTCGCAAACTTGTTGGCCAGATCCTTGGTTTTTTCCGTGTTTGATCACGTAGTAATGAGGTAACACACTGAAGCAGTCAATTAAACCTGGTTTCGATCAATATTTTAGAGGATAACACCGGTTAGGTCTGGGTTAGCTCTGGGATATGCGCGCATCTGGCTTATACTTTCACCTTTATCGCAAACTTGTTGGCCAGATCCTGGGTTTTTTCCGTGTTTGATCACGTAGTATTGTGGTAACACACTGATGCAGTCAATAAAACCTGGTTTCGATCAATATTTTAGAGGATAACACCGGTTAGGTCTGGGTTAGGTCTGGGATTTGCGCGCATCTGGCTTATACTTTCGCCTTTTTCGCAAACTTGTTGGCCAGATCCTGGGTATTTTCCGTGTTTGAATCACGTAGGAATGTGGTAACACACTGAAGCAGTCAATTAAACCTGGTTTCGATCAATATTTTAGAGGATAACACCGGTTAGGTCTGGGTTAGGTCTGGGATATGCGCGCATCTGGCTTATACTTTCACCTTTATCGCAAACTTGTTGGCCAGATCCTGGGTTTTTTCCGTGTTTGATCACGTAGTATTGTGGTAACACACTGATGCAGTCAATAAAACCTGGTTTCGATCAATATTTTAGAGGATAACACCGGTTAGGACTGGGTTAGGTCTGGGATTTGCGCGCATCTGGCTTATACTTTCGCCTTTTTCGCAAACTTGTTGGCCAGATCCTGTGTATTTTCCGTGTTTGAATCACGTAGTAATGTGGTAACACACTGAAGCAGTCAATTAAACCTGGTTTCGATCAATATTTCAGAGGATAACACCGGTTACGTCTGGGTTAGGTCTGGGAAATGCGCGCATCTGGCTTATTCTTTCGCCTTCTTCGCATACTTCTTGGCCAGATCCTGGGTTTTTTTCGTGTTTGAATCACGTAGGAATGTGGTAACACACTGAAGCAGTCAATTATATCTGGTTTCGATCAATATTTTAGAGGATAACACCGGTTAGGTCTGGGTTAGGTCTGGGTTATGCCCGCATCTGGCTCATGATTTTGCCTTCTTCGCATACTTGTTGGCCAGATCCTGGGTTTTTTTCGTGTTTGAATCACGTAGTAATGAGGTAATACACTGAAGCAGTCAATAAAACCTGGTTTCGATCAATATTTTAGAGGATAACACCGGTTAGGTCTGGGTTAGATCTGGGTTATGCCCGCATCTAGCTCATGATTTTGCCTTCTTCGCATACTTGTTGGCCAGATCCTGGGGTTTTTTCGTGTTTGAATCACGTAGTAATGTGGTAACACACTGAAGCAGTCAATTATATCTGGTTTCGATCAATATTTTAGAGGATAACACCGGTTAGGTCTGGGTTAGGTCTGGGATATGCGCGCATCTGGCTTATACTTTCACCTTTTTCGCAAACTTGTTGGCCAGATCCTTGGTTTTTTCCGTGTTTGATCACGTAGTAATGAGGTAACACACTGAAGCAGTCAATTAAACCTGGTTTCGATCAATATTTTAGAGGATAACACCGGTTAGGTCTGGGTTAGCTCTGGGATATGCGCGCATCTGGCTTATACTTTCACCTTTATCGCAAACTTGTTGGCCAGATCCTGGGTTTTTTCCGTGTTTGATCACGTAGTATTGTGGTAACACACTGATGCAGTCAATAAAACCTGGTTTCGATCAATATTTTAGAGGATAACACCGGTTAGGTCTGGGTTAGGTCTGGGATTTGCGCGCATCTGGCTTATACTTTCGCCTTTTTCGCAAACTTGTTGGCCAGATCCTGGGTATTTTCCGTGTTTGAATCACGTAGTAATGTGGTAACACACTGAAGCAGTCAATTAAACCTGGTTTCGATCAATATTTTAGAGGATAACACCGGTTAGGTCTGGGTTAGGTCCGGGATATGCCCGCATCTGGCATATACTTTCGCCTTTTTCGCAAACTTGATGGCTAGATCCTGGGTATTTTCCGTGTTTGAATCACGTAGTAATGTGGTAACACACTGAAGCAGTCAATTAAACCTGGTTTCGATCAATATTTCAGAGGATAACACCGGTTACGTCTGGGTTAGGTCTGGGAAATGCGCGCATCTGGCTTATTCTTTCGCCTTCTTCGCATACTTCTTGGCCAGATCCTGGGTTTTTTTCGTGTTTGAATCACGTAGGAATGTGGTAACACACTGAAGCAGTCAATTAAACCTGGTTTCGATCAATATTTTAGAGGATAACACCGGTTAGGTCTGGGTTAGGTCTGGGTTATGCCCGCATCTGGCTCATGATTTTGCCTTCTTCGCATACTTGTTGGCCAGATCCTGGGTTTTTTTCGTGTTTGAATCACGTAGTAATGTGGTAACACACTGAAGCTGTCAATTAAACCTGGTTTCGATCAATATTTTAGAGGATAACACCGGTTAGGTCTGGGTTAGGTCTGGGATATGCGCGCATCTGGCTTATACTTTCACCTTTTTCGCAAACTTGTTGGTCAGATCCTTGGTTTTTTCCGTGTTTGATCACGTAGTAATGTGGTAACACACTGAAGCAGTCAATAAAACCTGGTTTCGATCAATATTTTAGAGGATAACACCGGTTAGGTCTGGATTAGGTCTGGGATTTGCCCGCATCTGGCTCATGATTTTGCCTTCTTCGCATACTTGTTGGCCAGATCCTGGGTTTTTTTCGTGTTTGAATCACGTAGTAATGTGGTAACACACTGAAGCTGTCAATTAAACCTGGTTTCGATCAATATTTCAGAGGATAACACCGGTTAGGTCTGGGTTAGGTCTGGGATATGCGCGCATCTGGCTTATACTTTCGCCTTTTTCGCAAACTTGATGGCTAGATCCTGGGTTTTTTTCGGGTTTGAATAACGCAGTAATGTGGTACCACACTGAAGCAGTCAATTAAACCTGGTTTCGATCAATATTTTAGAGGATAACGCCGGTTAGGTCTGGGTTAGGTCTGGGTTATGCCCGCATCTGGCTCATGATTTTGCCTTCTTCGCGTACTTGTTGGCCATATCCTGGGTTTTTTCCGTGTTTGAATCACGTAGTAATGTGGTAATACACTGAAGCAGCCAATAAAACCTGGTTTCGATCAATATTTTAGAGGATAACACCGGTTAGGTCTGGGTTAGGTCTGGGTTATGCCCGCATCTAGCTCATGATTTTGCCTTCTTCGCATACTTGTTGGCCAGATCCTGGGGTTTTTTCGTGTTTGAATCACGTAGTAATGTGGTAACACACTGAAGCAGTCAATTAAACCTGGTTTCGATCAATATTTTAGAGGATAACACCGGTTAGGTCTGGGATAGGTCCGGGATATGCCCGCATCTGGCTCATGATTTTGCCTTCTTCACATACTTGTTGGCCAGATGCTGGGTTTTTTTCGTGGTTGAATCACGTAGTAATGTGGTAACGCACTGAAGCAGTCAATTAAACCTGGTTTCGATCAATATTTTAGAGGATAACGCCGGTTAGGTCTGGGTTAGGTCTGGGAAATGCGCGCATCTGGCTTATACTTTCGCCTTCTTCGCATACTTGTTGGTCAGATCCTGGGTTTTTTTCGTGTTTGAATCACGTAGGAATGTGGTAACACACTGAAGCAGTCAATTAAACCTGGTTTCGATCAATATTTTAGAGGATAACACCGGTTAGGTCTGGGTTAGGTCTGGGATATGCGCGCATCTGGCTTATACTTTCACCTTTATCGCAAACTTGTTGGCCAGATCCTGGGTTTTTTCCGTGTTTGATCACGTAGTATTGTGGTAACACACTGATGCAGTCAATAAAACCTGGTTTCGATCAATATTTTAGAGGATAACACCGGTTAGGACTGGGTTAGGTCTGGGATTTGCGCGCATCTGGCTTATACTTTCGCCTTTTTCGCAAACTTGTTGGCCAGATCCTGTGTATTTTCCGTGTTTGAATCACGTAGTAATGTGGTAACACACTGAAGCAGTCAATTAAACCTGGTTTCGATCAATATTTCAGAGGATAACACCGGTTACGTCTGGGTTAGGTCTGGGAAATGCGCGCATCTGGCTTATTCTTTCGCCTTCTTCGCATACTTCTTGGCCAGATCCTGGGTTTTTTTCGTGTTTGAATCACGTAGGAATGTGGTAACACACTGAAGCAGTCAATTATATCTGGTTTCGATCAATATTTTAGAGGATAACACCGGTTAGGTCTGGGTTAGGTCTGGGTTATGCCCGCATCTGGCTCATGATTTTGCCTTCTTCGCATACTTGTTGGCCAGATCCTGGGTTTTTTTCGTGTTTGAATCACGTAGTAATGAGGTAATACACTGAAGCAGTCAATAAAACCTGGTTTCGATCAATATTTTAGAGGATAACACCGGTTAGGTCTGGGTTAGATCTGGGTTATGCCCGCATCTAGCTCATGATTTTGCCTTCTTCGCATACTTGTTGGCCAGATCCTGGGGTTTTTTCGTGTTTGAATCACGTAGTAATGTGGTAACACACTGAAGCAGTCAATTATATCTGGTTTCGATCAATATTTTAGAGGATAACACCGGTTAGGTCTGGGTTAGGTCTGGGATATGCGCGCATCTGGCTTATACTTTCACCTTTTTCGCAAACTTGTTGGCCAGATCCTTGGTTTTTTCCGTGTTTGATCACGTAGTAATGAGGTAACACACTGAAGCAGTCAATTAAACCTGGTTTCGATCAATATTTTAGAGGATAACACCGGTTAGGTCTGGGTTAGCTCTGGGATATGCGCGCATCTGGCTTATACTTTCACCTTTATCGCAAACTTGTTGGCCAGATCCTGGGTTTTTTCCGTGTTTGATCACGTAGTATTGTGGTAACACACTGATGCAGTCAATAAAACCTGGTTTCGATCAATATTTTAGAGGATAACACCGGTTAGGTCTGGGTTAGGTCTGGGATTTGCGCGCATCTGGCTTATACTTTCGCCTTTTTCGCAAACTTGTTGGCCAGATCCTGGGTATTTTCCGTGTTTGAATCACGTAGTAATGTGGTAACACACTGAAGCAGTCAATTAAACCTGGTTTCGATCAATATTTTAGAGGATAACACCGGTTAGGTCTGGGTTAGGTCTGGGTTATGCCCGCATCTGGCTCATGATTTTGCCTTCTTCGCATACTTGTTGGCCAGATCCTGGGTTTTTTCCGTGTTTGAATCACGTAGTAATGTGGTAACACACTGAAGCAGTCAATTAAACCTGGTTTCGATCAATATTTCAGAGGATAACACCGGTTAGGTCTGGGTTAGGTCTGGGAAATGCGCGCATCTGGCTTATTCTTTCGCCTTCTTCGCATACTTCTTGGCCAGATCCTGGGTTTTTTTCGTGTTTGAATCACGTAGGAATGTGGTAACACACTGAAGCAGCCAATTAAACCTGGTTTCGATCAATATTTTAGAGGATAACACCGGTTAGGTCTGGGTTAGGTCCGGGATATGCCCGCATCTGGCTCATGATTTTGCCTTCTTCGCATACTTGTTGGCCAGATCCTGGGTTTTTTTCGTGTTTGAATCACGTAGTAATGTGGTAACACTCTGAAGCAGTCAATTAAACCTGGTTTCGATCAATATTTTAGAGGATAACGCCGGTTAGGTCTGGGTTAGGTCTGGGTTATGCCCGCATCTGGCTCATGCCTTCTTCGCATACTTGTTGGCCAGAACCTGGGTTTTTTTCGTGTTTGAATCACGTAGTAATGTGGTAACACACTGAAGCAGTCAATTATATCTGGTTTCGATCAATATTTTAGAGGATAACACCGGTTAGGTCTGGGTTAGGTCTGGGTTATGCCCGCATCTGGCTCATGATTTTGCCTTCTTCGCATACTTGTTGGCCAGATCCTGGGTTTTTTTCGTGTTTGAATCACGTAGTAATGTGGTAATACACTGAAGCAGTCAATAAAACCTGGTTTCGATCAATATTTTAGAGGATAACACCGGTTAGGTCTGGGTTAGATCTGGGTTATGCCCACATCTAGCTCATGATTTTGCCTTCTTCGCATACTTGTTGGCCAGATCCTGGGGTTTTTTCGTGTTTGAATCACGTAGTAATGTGGTAACACACTGAAGCAGTCAATTAAACCTGGTTTCGATCAATATTTTAGAGGATAACACCGGTTAGGTCTGGGTTAGGTCTGGGTTATGCCCGCATCTGGCTCATGATTTTGCCTTCTTCGCATACTTGTTGGCCAGATCCTGGGTTTTTTTTGTGTTTGAATCACGTAGTAATGTGGTAACACACTGAAGCTGTCAATTAAACCTGGTTTCGATCAATATTTTAGAGGATAACACCGGTTAGGTCTGGGTTAGGTCTGGGATATGCGCGCATCTGGCTTATACTTTCACCTTTTTCGCAAACTTGTTGGCCAGATCCTTGGTTTTTTCCGTGTTTGATCACGTAGTAATGTGGTAACACACTGATGCAGTCAATAAAACCTGGTTTCGATCAATATTTTAGAGGATAACACCGGTAAGGTCTGGATTAGGTCTGGGATTTGCGCGCATCTGGCTTATACTTTCGCCTTTTTCGCAAACTTGTTGGCCAGATCCTGGGATTTTTTCGTGTTTGAATCACGTAGTAATGTGGTAACACACTGAAGCAGTCAATTAAACCTGGTTTCTATCAATATTTTAGAGGATAACACCGGTTAGGTCTGGGTTAGGTCCGGGATATGCCCGCATCTGGCTCATGATTTTGCTTTCTTCGCATACTTGTTGGCCAGATCCTGCGTTTTTTTCGTGTTTGAATCACGTAGTAATGTGGTAACACACTGAAGCTGTCAATTAAACCTGGTTTCGATCAATATTTTAGAGGATAACACCGGTTAGGTCTGGGTTAGGTCTGGGTTATGCCCGCATCTGGCTCATGATTTTGCCTTCTTCGCATACTTGTTGGCCAGATCCTGGGATTTTTACGTGTTTGAATCACGTAGTAATGTGGTAACACACTGAAGCTGTCAATTAAACCTGGTTTCGATCAATATTTCAGAGGATAACACCGGTTAGGTCTGGGTTAGGTCTGGGATATGCGCGCATCTGGCTTATACTTTGGCGTTTTTCGCAAACTTGATGGCTAGATCCTGGGTTTTTTTCGGGTTTGAATAACGCAGTAATGTGGTACCACACTGAAGCAGTAATTAAACCTGGTTTCGATCAATATTTTAGAGGATAACGCCGGTTAGGTCTGGGTTAGGTCTGGGTTATGCCCGCATCTGGCTCATGATTTTGCCTTCTTCGCATACTTGTTGGCCAGATCCTGGGTTTTTTCGTGTTTGAATCACGTAGTAATGTGGTAACACACTGAAGCAGTCAATTAAACCTGGTTTCGATCAATATTTTAGAGGATAACGCCGGTTAGGTCTGGGTTAGGTCTGGGTTATGCCCGCATCTGGCTCATGATTTTGCCTTCTTCGCATACTTGTTGGCCAGATCCTGGGTTTTTTTCGTGTTTGAATCACGTAGTAATGTGGTAATACACTGAAGCAGTCAATAAAACCTGGTTTCGATCAATATTTTAGAGGATAACACCGGTTAGGTCTGGGATAGGTCCGGGATATGCCCGCATCTGGCTCATGATTTTGCATTCTTCGCATACTTGTTGGCCAGATCCTGGGTTTTTTCGTGTTTGAATCACGTAGTAATGTGGTAACACACTGAAGCAGTCAATTAAACCTGGTTTCGATCAATATTTTAGAGGATAACGCCGGTTAGGTCTGGGTTAGGTCTGGGTTATGCCCGCATCTGGCTCATGATTTTGCCTTCTTCGCATACTTGTTGGCCAGATCCTGGGTTTTTTTCGTGTTTGAGTCACGTAGTAATGTGGTAATACACTGAAGCAGTCAATAAAACCTGGTTTCGATCAATATTTTAGAGGATAACACCGGTTAGGTCTGGGTTAGGTCTGGGTTATGCCCGCATCTAGCTCATGATTTTGCCTTCTTCGCATACTTGTTGGCCAGATCCTGGGGTTTTTTCGTGTTTGAATCACGTAGGAATGTGGTAACACACTGAAGCAGTCAATTAAACCTGGTTTCGATCAATATTTTAGAGGATAACACCGGTTAGGTCTGGGTTAGGTCTGGGTTATGCCCGCATCTGGCTCATGATTTTGCCTTCTTCGCATACTTGTTGGCCAGATCCTGGGTTTTTTTCGTGTTTGAATCACGTAGTAATGTGGTAACACACTGAAGCTGTCAATTAAACCTGGTTTCGATCAATATTTTAGAGGATAACACCGGTTAGGTCTGGGTTAGGTCTGGGATATGCGCGCATCTGGCTTATACTTTCACCTTTTTCGCAAACTTGTTGGCCAGAACCTTGGTTTTTTCCGTGTTTGATCACGTAGTAATGTGGTAACACACTGAAGCAGTCAATAAAACCTGGTTCCGATCAATATTTTAGAGGATAACACCGGTTAGGTCTGGATTAGGTCTGGGATTTGCGCGCATCTGGCTTATACTTTCGCCTTTTTCGCAAACTTGTTGGCCAGATCCTGGGTTTTTTTCGTGTTTGAATCACGTAGTAATGTGGTAACACACTGAAGCAGTCAATTAAACCTGGTTTCAATCAATATTTTAGAGGATAACACCGGTTAGGTCTGTGTTAGGTCCGGGATATGCCCGCATCTGGCTCATGATTTTGCCTTCTTCGCATACTTGTTGGCCAGATCCTGCGTTTTTTTCGTGTTTGAATCACGTAGTAATGTGGTAACACACTGAAGCTGTCAATTAAACCTGGTTTCGATCAATATTTTAGAGGATAACACCGGTTAGGTCTGGGTTAGGTCTGGGTTATGCCCGCATATGGCTCATGATTTTGCCTTCTTCGCATACTTGTTGGCCAGATCCTGGGATTTTTTCGTGTTTGAATCACGTAGTAATGTGGTAACACACTGAAGCTGTCAATTAAACCTGGTTTCGATCAATATTTCAGAGGATAACACCGGTTAGGTCTGGGTTAGGTCTGGGATATGCGCGCATCTGGCTTATACTTTCGCCTTTTTCGCAAACTTGGTGGCTAGATCCTGGGTTTTTTTCGGGTTTGAATAACGCAGTAATGTGGTACCACACTGAAGCAGTCAATTAAACCTGGTTTCGATCAATATTTTAGAGGATAACGCCGGTTAGGTCTGGGTTAGGTCTGGGTTATGCCCGCATCTGGCTCATGCCTTCTTCGCATACTTGTTGGCCAGATCCTGGGTTTTTTTCGTGTTTGAATCACGTAGTAATGTGGTAACACACTGAAGCAGTCAATTATATCTGGTTTCGATCAATATTTTAGAGGATAACACCGGTTAGGTCTGGGTTAGGTCTGGGTTATGCCCGCATCTGGCTCATGATTTTGCCTTCTTCGCATACTTGTTGGCCAGATCCTGGGTTTTTTTCGTGTTTGAATCACGTAGTAATGTGGTAATACACTGAAGCAGTCAATAAAACCTGGTTTCGATCAATACTTTAGAGGATAACACCGGTTAGGTCTGGGTTAGATCTGGGTTATGCCCACATCTAGCTCATGATTTTGCCTTCTTCGCATACTTGTTGGCCAGATCCTGGGGTTTTTTCGTGTTTGAATCACGTAGTAATGTGGTAACACACTGAAGCAGTCAATTAAACCTGGTTTCGATCAATATTTTAGAGGATAACACCGGTTAGGTCTGGGTTAGGTCTGGGTTATGCCCGCATCTGGCTCATGATTTTGCCTTCTTCGCATACTTGTTGGCCAGATCCTGGGTTTTTTTCGTGTTTGAATCACGTAGTAATGTGGTAACACACTGAAGCTGTCAATTAAACCTGGTTTCGATCAATATTTTAGAGGATAACACCGGTTAGGTCTGGGTTAGGTCTGGGATATGCGCGCATCTGGCTTATACTTTCACCTTTTTCGCAAACTTGTTGGCCAGATCCTTGGTTTTTTCCGTGTTTGATCACGTAGTAATGTGGTAACACACTGAAGCAGTCAATAAAACCTGGTTTCGATCAATATTTTAGAGGATAACACCGGTTAGGTCTGGATTAGGTCTGGGATTTGCGCGCATCTGGCTTATACTTTCGCCTTTTTCGCAAACTTGTTGGCCAGATCCTGGGTTTTTTTCGTGTTTGAATCACGTAGTAATGTGGTAACACACTGAAGCAGTCAATTAAACCTGGTTTCTATCAATATTTTAGAGGATAACACCGGTTAGGTCTGGGTTAGGTCCGGGATATGCCCGCATCTGGCTCATGATTTTGCCTTCTTCGCATACTTGTTGGCTAGATCCTGGGTTTTTTTCGGGTTTGAATAACGCAGTAATGTGGTACCACACTGAAGCAGTCAATTAAACCTGGTTTCGATCAATATTTTAGAGGATAACGCCGGTTAGGTCTGGGTTAGGTCTGGGTTATGCCCGCATCTGGCTCATGATTTTGCCTTCTTCGCATACTTGTTGGCCAGATCCTGGGTTTTTTTCGTGTTTGAATCACGTAGTAATGTGGTAACACACTGAAGCAGTCAATTAAACCTGGTTTCAATCAATATTTTAGAGGATAACACCGGTTAGGTCTGGGTTAGGTCTGGGTTATGCCCGCATCTGGCTTATACTTTCGCCTTTTTCGCAAACTTGATGGCTAGATCCTGGGTTCTTTTCGGGTTTGAATAACGCAGTAATGTGGTACCACACTGAAGCAGTCAATTAAACCTGGTTTCGATCAATATTTTAGAGGATAACGCCGGTTAGGTCTGGGTTAGGTCTGGGTTATGCCCGCATCTGGCTCATGATTTTGCCTTCTTCGCATACTTGTTGGCCAGATCCTGGGCTTTTTCCGGGTTTGAATCACGTAGTAATGTGGTAATACACTGAAGCAGTCAATTAAACCTGGTTTCGATCAATATTTTAGAGGATAACGCCGGTTAGGTCTGGGTTAGATCTGGGTTATGCCCGCATCTGGCTCATGATTTTGCCTTCTTCGCATACTTGTTGGCCAGATCCTGGGTTTTTTCCGTGTTTGAATCACGTAGTAATGTGGTAACACACTGAAGCAGTCAATTAAACCTGGTTTCGATCAATATTTTAGAGGATAACACCGGTTAGGTCTGGGTTAGGTCTGGGTTATGCCCGCATCTGGCTCATTATTTTGCCTTCTTCGCATACTTGTTGGCCAGATCCTGGGGTTTTTTCGTGTTTGAATCACGTAGTAATGTGGTAACACACTGAAGCAGTCAATTAAACCTGGTTTCGATCAATATTTTAGAGGATAACACCGGTTAGGTCTGGGTTAGGTCTGGGTTATGCCCGCATCTGGCTCATGATTTTGCCTTCTTCGCATACTTGTTGGCCAGATCCTGGGCTTTTTCCGGGTTTGAATCACGTAGTAATGTGGTAATACACTGAAGCAGTCAATTAAACCTGGTTTCGATCAATATTTTAGAGGATAACGCCGGTTAGGTCTGGGTTAGATCTGGGTTATGCCCGCATCTGGCTCATGATTTTGCCTTCTTCGCATACTTGTTGGCCAGATCCTGGGTTTTTTCCGTGTTTGAATCACGTAGTAATGAGGTAACACACTGAAGCAGTCAATTAAACCTGGTTTCGATCAATATTTTAGAGGATAACACCGGTTAGGTCTGGGTTAGGTCTGGGTTATGCCCGCATCTGGCTCATGATTTTGCCTTCTTCGCATACTTGTTGGCCAGATCCTGGGTTTTTTTCGTGTTTGAATCACGTAGTAATGTGGTAATACACTGAAGCAGTCAATAAAACCTGGTTTCGATCAATATTTTAGAGGATAACACCGGTTAGGTGTGGGTTAGGTCTGGGTTATGCCCGCATCTAGCTCATGATTTTGCCTTCTTCGCATACTTGTTGGCCAGATCCTGGGGTTTTTTCGTGTTTGAATCACGTAGTAATGTGGTAACACACTGAAGCAGTCAATTAAACCTGGTTTCGATCAATATTTTAGAGGATAACACCGGTTAGGTCTGGGATAGGTCCGGGATATGCCCGCATCTGGCTCATGATTTTGCCTTCTTCGCATACTTGTTGGCCAGATCCTGGGTTCTTTTCGTGTTTGAATCACGTAGTAATGTGGTAACACACTGAAGCAGTCAATTAAACCTGGTTTCGATCAATATTTTAGAGGATAACGCCGGTTAGGTCTGGGTTAGGTCTAGGAAATGCGCGCATCTGGCTTATACTTTCGCCTTCTTCGCATACTTGTTGGTCAGATCCTGGGTTTTTTTCGTGTTTGAATCACGTAGGAATGTGGTAACACACTGAAGCAGTCAATTAAACCTGGTTTCGATCAATATTTTAGAGGATAACACCGGTTAGGTCTGGGTTAGGTCCGGGATATGCCCGCATCTGGCTCATGATTTTGCCTTCTTCGCATACTTGTTGGCCAGATCCTGGGTTTTTTCCGTGTTTGAATCACGTAGTAATGTGGTAACACACTGAAGCAGTCAATTAAACCTGGTTTCGATCAATATTTCAGAGGATAACACCGGTTAGGTCTGGGTTAGGTCTGGGATATGCGCGCATCTGGCTTATACTTTCACCTTTTTCGCAAACTTGTTGGCCAGATCCTGGGTTTTTTCCGTGATTGATCACGTAGTAATGTGGTAACACACTGAAGCAGTCAATTAAACCTGGTTTCGATCAATATTTTAGAGGACAACGCCGGTTAGGTCTGGGTTAGGTCTGGGAAATGCGCGCATCTGGCTTATACTTTCGCATTCTTCGCATACTTGTTGGTCAGATCCTGGGTTTTTTTCGTGTTTGAATCACGTAGGAATGTGGTAACACACTGAAGCAGTCAATTAAACCTGGTTTCGATCAATATTTTAGAGGATAACACCGGTTAGGTCTGGGTTAGGTCCGGGATATGCCCGCATCTGGCTCATGATTTTGCCTTCTTCGCATACTTGTTGGCCAGATCCTGGGTTTTTTTCGTGTTTGAATCAGGTAGTAATGTGGTAACACTATGAAGCAGTCAATTAAACCTGGTTTCGATCAATATTTCAGAGGATAACACCGGTTAGGTCTGGGTTAGGTCTGGGATATGCGCGCATCTGGCTTATACTTTCACCTTTTTCGCAAACTTGTTGGCCAGATCCTGGGTTTTTTCCGTGTTTGATCACGTAGTAATGTGGTAACACACTGAAGCAGTCAATAAAACCTGGTTTCGATCAATATTTTAGAGGATAACACCGGTTAGGTCTGGGTTAGGTCTGGGATATGCGTGCATCTGGCTTATACTTTCGCCTTTTTCGCAAACTTGTTGGCCAGATCCTGGGTTTTTTCGTGTTTGAATCACGTAGTAATGTGGTAAGACACTGAAGCAGTCAATTATATCTGGTTTCTATCAATATTTTAGAGGATAACACCGGTTAGGTCTGGGTTAGGTTCGGGATATGCCCGCATCTGGCTCATGATTTTGCCTTCTTCGCATACTTGTTGGCCAGATCCTGCGTTTTTTTCGTGTTTGAATCACGTAGTAATGTGATAACACACTGAAGCTGGCAATTAAACCTGGTTTCGATCTATATTTTAGAGGATAACACCGGTTAGGTCTGGGTTAGGTCTGGGTTATGCCCGCATCTGGCTCATGATTTTGCCTTCTTCGCATACTTGTTGGCCATATCCTGGGTTTTTTTCGTGTTTGAATCACGTAGTAAAGTGGTAATACACTGAAGCAGTCAATAAAACCTGGTTTCGATCAATATTTTAGAGGATAACACCGGTTAGGTCTGGGTTAGGTCTGGGTTATGCCCGCATCTAGCTCATGATTTTGCCTTCTTCGCATACTTGTTGGCCAGATCCTGGGGTTTTTCGTGTTTGAATCACGTAGTAATGTGGTAACACACTGAAGCAGTCAATTAAACCTGGTTTCGATCAATATTTTAGAGGATAACACCGGTTAGGTCTGGGTTAGGTCTGGGATATGCGCGCATCTGGCTTATACTTTCACCTTTTTCGCAAACTTGTTGGCCAGATCCTGGGTTTTTTCCGTGTTTGATCACGTAGTAATGTGGTAACACACTGAAGCAGTCAATAAAACCTGGTTTCGATCAATATTTTAGAGGATAACACCGGTTAGGTCTGGGTTAGGTCTGGGATTTGCGTGCATCTGGCTTATACTTTCGCCTTTTTCGCAAACTTGTTGGCCAGATCCTGGGTTTTTTTCGTGTTTGGATCACGTAGTAATGTGGTAACACACTGAAGCAGTCAATTAAACCTGGTTTCGATCAATATTTTAGAGGATAACACCGGTTAGGTCTGGGTTTCGTCTGGGATATGCCCGCATCTGGCTCATGATTTTGCCTTCTTCGCATACTTGTTGGCCAGATCCTGGGTTTTTGTCGTGTTTGAATCACGTAGTAATGTGGTAACACACTGAAGCAGTCAATTAAACCTGGTTTCGATCAATATTTTAGAGGATAACGCCGGTTAGGTCTGGGTTAGGTCTGGGAAATGCGCGCATCTGGCTTATACTTTCGCCATCTTCGCATACTTGTTGGTCAGATCCTGGGTTTTTTTCGTGTTTGAATCACGTAGGAATGTGGTAACACACTGAAGCAGTCAATTAAACCTGGTTTCGATCAATATTTTACAGGATAACACCGGTTAGGTCTGGGTTTGGTCCGGGATATGCCCGCATCTGGCTCATGATTTTGCCTTCTTCGCATTCTTGTTAGCCAGATCCTGGGTTTTTTTCGTGTTTGAATCACGTAGTAATCTGGTAACACACTGAAGCTGTCAATTAAACCTGGTTTCGATCAATATTGTAGAGGATAACACCGGTTAGGTCTGGGTTAGGTCTCGGTTATGCCCGCATCTGGCTCATGATTTTGCCTTCTTCGCATACTTGTTGGCCAGATCCTGGGTATTTTCCGTGTTTGAATCACGTAGTAATGTGGTAACACACTGAAGCAGTCAATTAAACCTGGCTTCGATCAATATTTTAGAGGATAACACCGGTTAGGTCTGGGTTAGGTCTGGGATTTGCGCGCATCTGGCTTATACTTTCGCCTTTTTCGCAAACTTGTTGGCCAAATCCCGGGTATTTTCCGTGTTTGAATCACGTAGTAATGTGGTAACACACTGAAGCAGTCAATTAAACCTGGTTTCGATCAATAGTTTAGAGGATAACACCGGTTAGGTCTGGGTTAGGTCTGGGTTATGCCCGCATCTGGCTCATGATTTTGCCTTCTTCGCATACTTGTTGGCCAGATCCTGGGTTTTTTCCGTGTTTGAATCACGTAGTAATGTGGTAACACACTGAAGCAGTCAATAAAACCTGGTTTCGATCAATATTTTAGAGGATAACACCGGTTAGGTCTGGGTTAGGTCTGGGATTTGCGCGCATCTGGCTTATACTTTCGCCTTTTTCGCAAACTTGTTGGCCAGATCCTGGGTATTTTTCGTGTTTGAATCACGTAGTAATGTGGTAACACACTGAAGCAGTCAATAAAACCTGGTTTCGATCAATATTTTAGAGGATAACACCGGTTAGGTCTGGGTTAGGTCTGGGTTATGCCCGCATCTGGCTCATGATTTTGCCTTCTTCGCATACTTGTTGGCCAGATCCTGGGTTTTTTCCGTGTTTGAATCACGTAGTAATGTGGTAACACACTGAAGCAGTCAATTAAACCTGGTTTCGATCAATATTTTGGAGGATAACACCGGTTAGGTCTGGGATAGGTCCGGGATATGCCCGCATCTGGCTTATACTTTCGCCTTTTTCGCAAACTTGTTGGCTAGATCCTGGGTTTTTTCCCGGTTTGAATAACGCAGTAATGTGGTACCACACTGAAGCAGTCAATTAAACCTGGTTTCGATCAATATTTCAGAGGATAACACCGGTTAGGTCTGGGTTAGGTCCGGGATATGCCCGCATCTGGCTCATGATTTTGCCTTCTTCGCATACTTGTTGGCCAGATCCTGGGTTTCTTTCGTGTTTGAATCACGTAGTAATGTGGTAACACACTGAAGCAGTCAATAAAACCTGGTTTCGATCAATATTTTAGAGGATAACACCGGTTAGGTCTGGGTTAGGTCTGGGATTTGCGCGCATCTGGCTTATACTTTCGCCTTTTTCGCAAACTTGTTGGCCAGATCCTGGGTATTTTTCGTGTTTGAATCACGTAGTAATGTGGTAACACACTGAAGCAGTCAATAAAACCTGGTTTCGATCAATATTTTAGAGGATAACACCGGTTAGGTCTGGGTTAGGTCTGGGTTATGCCCGCATCTGGCTCATGATTTTGCCTTCTTCGCATACTTGTTGGCCAGATCCTGGGTTTTTTCCGTGTTTGAATCACGTAGTAATGTGGTAACACACTGAAGCAGTCAATTAAACCTGGTTTCGATCAATATTTTGGAGGATAACACCGGTTAGGTCTGGGATAGGTCCGGGATATGCCCGCATCTGGCTTATACTTTCGCCTTTTTCGCAAACTTGTTGGCTAGATCCTGGGTTTTTTCCCGGTTTGAATAACGCAGTAATGTGGTACCACACTGAAGCAGTCAATTAAACCTGGTTTCGATCAATATTTCAGAGGATAACACCGGTTAGGTCTGGGTTAGGTCCGGGATATGCCCGCATCTGGCTCATGATTTTGCCTTCTTCGCATACTTGTTGGCCAGATCCTGGGTTTCTTTCGTGTTTGAATCACGTAGTAATGTGGCAACACACTGAAGCAGTCAATTAAACCTGGTTTCGATCAATATTTCAGAGGATAACAACGGTTAGGTCTGGGTTAGGTCTGGGAAATGCGCGCATCTGGCTTATACTTTCGCCTTTTCGCATACTTGTTGGCCAGATCCTGGGTTTTTTCCGTGTTTGAATCACGTAGTAATGTGGTAACACACTGAAGCAGTCAATTAAACCTGGTTTCGATCAATAGTTTAGAGGATAACACCGGTTAGGTCTGGGTTAGGTCTGGGTTATGCCCGCATCTGGCTTATACTTTCGCCTTTTTCGCAAACTTGTTGGCCAGATCCTGGGTATTTTTCGTGTTTGAATCACGTAGTAATGTGGTAACACACTGAAGCAGTCAATAAAACCTGGTTTCGATCAATATTTTAGAGGATAACACCGGTTAGGTCTGGGTTAGGTCTGGGTTATGCCCGCATCTAGCTCATGATTTTGCCTTCTTCGCATACTTGTTGGCCAGATCCTGGGTTTTTCCGTGTTTGAATCACGTAGTAATGTGGTAACACACTGAAGCAGTCAATTAAACCTGGTTTCGATCAATAGTTTAGAGGATAACACCGGTTAGGTCTGGGTTAGGTCTGGGATTTGCGCGCATCTGGCTTATACTTTCGCCTTTTTCGCAAACTTGTTGGTCAGATCCTGGGTTTTTTTCGTGTTTGAATCACGTAGGAATGTGGTAACACACTGAAGCAGTCAATTAAACCTGGTTTCGATCAATATTTTACAGGATAACACCGGTTAGGTCTGGGTTAGGTCCGGGATATGCCCGCATCTGGCTCATGATTTTGCCTTCTTCGCATTCTTGTTAGCCAGATCCTGGGTTTTTTTCGTGTTTGAATCACGTAGTAATCTGGTAACACACTGAAGCTGTCAATTAAACCTGGTTTCGATCAATATTGTAGAGGATAACACCGGTTAGGTCTGGGTTAGGTCTCGGTTATGCCCGCATCTGGCTCATGATTTTGCCTTCTTCGCATACTTGTTGGCCAGATCCTGGGTATTTTCCGTGTTTGAATCACGTAGTAATGTGGTAACACACTGAAGCAGTCAATTAAACCTGGCTTCGATCAATATTTTAGAGGATAACACCGGTTAGGTCTGGGTTAGGTCTGGGATTTGCGCGCATCTGGCTTATACTTTCGCCTTTTTCGCAAACTTGTTGGCCAGATCCCGGGTATTTTCCGTGTTTGAATCACGTAGTAATGTGGTAACACACTGAAGCAGTCAATTAAACCTGGTTTCGATCAATAGTTTAGAGGATAACACCGGTTAGGTCTGGGTTAGGTCTGGGTTATGCCCGCATCTGGCTCATGATTTTGCCTTCTTCGCATACTTGTTGGCCAGATCCTGGGTTTTTTCCGTGTTTGAATCACGTAGTAATGTGGTAACACACTGAAGCAGTCAATAAAACCTGGTTTCGATCAATATTTTAGAGGATAACACCGGTTAGGTCTGGGTTAGGTCTGGGATTTGCGCGCATCTGGCTTATACTTTCGCCTTTTTCGCAAACTTGTTGGCCAGATCCTGGGTATTTTTCGTGTTTGAATCACGTAGTAATGTGGTAACACACTGAAGCAGTCAATAAAACCTGGTTTCGATCAATATTTTAGAGGATAACACCGGTTAGGTCTGGGTTAGGTCTGGGTTATGCCCGCATCTGGCTCATGATTTTGCCTTCTTCGCATACTTGTTGGCCAGATCCTGGGTTTTTTCCGTGTTTGAATCACGTAGTAATGTGGTAACACACTGAAGCAGTCAATTAAACCTGGTTTCGATCAATATTTTGGAGGATAACACCGGTTAGGTCTGGGACAGGTCCGGGATATGCCCGCATCTGGCTTATACTTTCGCCTTTTTCGCAAACTTGTTGGCTAGATCCTGGGTTTTTTCCCGGTTTGAATAACGCAGTAATGTGGTACCACACTGAAGCAGTCAATTAAACCTGGTTTCGATCAATATTTCAGAGGATAACACCGGTTAGGTCTGGGTTAGGTCCGGGATATGCCCGCATCTGGCTCATGATTTTGCCTTCTTCGCATACTTGTTGGCCAGATCCTGGGTTTCTTTCGTGTTTGAATCACGTAGTAATGTGGTAACACACTGAAGCAGTCAATAAAACCTGGTTTCGATCAATATTTTAGAGGATAACACCGGTTAGGTCTGGGTTAGGTCTGGGATTTGCGCGCATCTGGCTTATAGTTTCGCCTTTTTCGCAAACTTGTTGGCCAGATCCTGGGTATTTTTCGTGTTTGAATCACGTAGTAATGTGGTAACACACTGAAGCAGTCAATAAAACCTGGTTTCGATCAATGTTTTAGAGGATAACACCGGTTAGGTCTGGGTTAGGTCTGGGTTATGCCCGCATCTGGCTCATGATTTTGCCTTCTTCGCATACTTGTTGGCCAGATCCTGGGTTTTTTCCGTGTTTGAATCACGTAGTAATGTGGTAACACACTGAAGCAGTCAATTAAACCTGGTTTCGATCAATATTTTGGAGGATAACACCGGTTAGGTCTGGGATAGGTCCGGGATATGCCCGCATCTGGCTTATACTTTCGCCTTTTTCGCAAACTTGTTGGCTAGATCCTGGGTTTTTTCCCGGTTTGAATAACGCAGTAATGTGGTACCACACTGAAGCAGTCAATTAAACCTGGTTTCGATCAATATTTCAGAGGATAACACCGGTTAGGTCTGGGTTAGGTCCGGGATATGCCTCCCTCAGGGGCTGTGTCCGGCCAGGTGTCGGGCGCAGTACGGGGCGTAGCGACCCCGAGGTACCTGATGCTAATCACACCGTAAGCCTCCTGTTGGTCGTCGCAACGACCCATTCACAACTCCATTTTTGGTTTTGTGAATGGTACGTGACGGCAGGAGGAACGGGGGCCTTGGCTTAACCGCCTGGGCCGTGAGGATGGTAACTCTATAAATTACCCTCTAATCCTAAGTTATGGTGCGCGGCGATGGGATGCATGGTTGGGAGAGAAGGCCCAATCCCTAGCGACCACCTCCGGGGGCACCTGCCGAACCCCCGGAGTATTAGGCTTCCCGAGGCAAGGCGGCTCTGCCTGGGGTGACCTATTTTCCGACCACTCTCGTGGGATAAATTATGGAACTTAATCAATTTAACAATGAAAGGACTGGCAACATTGATAACGGACTGGCACACGAATCGGCAATCGGCAATGGAACAAATGGACCACATCCTGGTGGGGTGAAACCCGCGGTCAGGAGTGTGGAGGTAGTAAATCCTCCGCCGGGGATCCGCCTGGAGGGTGAGGTTGGCCTTCTGAGAGCCGGCCCCGCCCCTAGAGTCAGCCTGGAGCGGCTAAATGTCGCAGAGTGGCGTAAGGCTGGGAGGGAATCTCCTCCCTGCAAAAGGCATGATGCCGAGGGGACGACGCCGAGCATCGGGGAGACTTTCACCCTTCTCGACGGCGAGTCCGAGGGCGGCGACGAGTGGGCGCCTCGTCATTCGAGCGCCGACTCAAGCGAAGAGGGTTTTGAACCCGGTAAGCGGAAGCGGAAGGGCCCTGGGCCGAGAAGACCTAGGGGTATATTCGTGGACCCAAAAAAGTTGGGTCCGGGGATGAAACATCTCCCCAAGCAGGCGGACCTCCGCAATATAGCGGAGGTCATGAAGCTGGACGAGCTGCTGGGCCGGCTGAAGGAGCAGCTGGAGTCCGTCGTCAGGGTGGCAGACACCGCGAGTCACCTGAAGACGACGGACATCCGCGGCCTACGTTTGGCTGCGCGGGTGGCGTTGGTCAGCGCCGAAGAGCTGCACGGCAGAGCTGACCGCGCCGAAAACCCGAATAGGCCGGCCCGGGAGGTTGTCATTCGCCAAGGCGAATGGGAGAAGAGGGCGAAGGCTCTCGAGAAGAGGTTGGAGGTGGCCGATTCCACCGCCACCACCCTGTCCGAAACTGTCAGGGTTAAGGACAGGGAGCTGGAGCACCTCAGGCGGGAAGTGGGCCGCCTGAGGTACAAAGAGGAGCAGCGGAGGCTGCTGAAAGCGGGAGAGGAGGTGGCCGGCGAGACACCGCCGGACCACCAATTGCCCTGTGTCCCCCGGCCACGGCGGAAAGATCTTCTTCCGTCCACCTTTGCCGGGGGGGACACGGATATGGAAGTCGAGCCGGCGGCACCCGGACCGTCCCCTGCAGTTCGGCCCGACCCACCTGAGCAGGAGAGCTCCGCGTCCGGAAACCCTTTAGTGGTCATGATGACCGAGGTTGTCAAAAGGGTTTCCGCGATGGCGGGGCAGATAGCGGCCGTAGAGGACCGGGTCGAAGCTCGGTTGGAAGCGGTTTGGCGAGCAGTGTCCCGCCCGCCACTGGGGAAAAGCCCGGTTCCTCCATGTCCATCCGTGGGGGCAACCGCCGCCCCGCCGACCACGTCGAAACGTTCTAAGCCGGCAGGGACGGATACGACCAGCAGGAGGACGAAAGCGGCCGCGGTGGCGAATTTTGGAGGCGCGTCTGCCCCCGTGAAAGTGCTTGCGGCAACCAAGCAACCAACTCTGGGGAAGAAGGCTGCTGGCAAGGTGCATTGTCGCGCACCGGCGGCTGATAGTGCTGCAGTGGCGAAGCCGAAGGCGCCAGCTAAGGCTGCTCAAAGTGCCCCTCCTCCACCTTCCAAGTCAGATAGTGGCAAGACCGCTCGGCCCGACAAGGACAACGACGCGAAGTCCATCCCTGCCCCAGACACCACCAAAGATGGGCAGGGATCCTGGGCTGCGGTAGTCAAGAGGGGCAAGAAGAAGGACGGCGAGAAGGGTGCGGCTGCTGCCACATCCTCCCCTAAGGGCGGGAAAACACCCGCAGCCAGACGGCCAGCCACCAATACAGCGGCTGGCTGTAAGAGTAAGCATGGCGCCCAGCATGCGGCGGTCAAGTTACCGAGGCTGCCGAAAAATGCGGCAGTCTCGGTGACCGCCGCCACGGGACGGGAGGGAGAATTGGGCCCCCTCCTCAATCGGGTGATGCCCGAGATCTGCAGTGATCTCGGGATCACCGGGATGCGGCCCACCAGGGCGGTCACCGGGGCGCTTTTATTAGCGATCCCCGGTGAAAAGGGAAAAGAGAAGGCGATCGCCCTAAGGGCGCGTCTCGAGGGGGCCCTCCAGGTGGAGGGTGTTAGGGTGGCTTGCCCCCAAAAACAGGCCGAGATACGTATTTCCGGCCTGTCGGAGGCAGCCACCCAGCAGACTGTCAGGGAGGCCCTTGCCACAGCCGGGGGTTGCGGCGCTGCGGAGGTCAACGTTGGTGACCTCCGCCGGGACAGCTCGGGCATGTTCACCGCCTGGGCCCGCTGTCCCCTTCGCGCCGCAACTAAGCTCGCGAAGTCAGGCCGCTTGATGGTCGGCTTCTTCGAGGCCCGGCTGGCGGTGCTCGCAGCGAGGCCGCTGCAGTGCCACCGCTGCTTGGAGTTCGGTCATGTCCGGCAGCGGTGCACCAGCACCGTAGATCGCAGCGGCCTCTGCTACCGCTGCGGAGGGGCCTCCCACACAGCCAGGGAGTGTACGGCCGCCCCAAAATGTCCCCTTTGTGTGGGCTTGGGGCGGCCAGCTGATCACCGAATGGGTGGGGCGGCGTGCCGTCCCCCCAAACGGAAGGGGAAGAATGGGAAGGGGGTGGGTGTGCCCCCATCCACGGTGCCGGCTGGTGTTGAGCCGGCACCGCTGTCCGTCGCGATGGGTGTTCAGGGGGCGGCTTGTTCCCAGCCGTCCCCAGCTGTGGTGTCGGGGGTTACTCCCGCCCCAGCACCTGTCGCGGCGGCAGTGAAGGTGGTGGGGTGTGCACCCGCACCCCCACCGATGACGGAGATGATGGAGGTGGATGTGGCGCCTAACGACTCAGCGCCCTCCACCTCCACAAACTCGGAAGTTGTGTTTTCGGGTGGGGGAACTGCAGTACCCCCACCGCAAGCGGCAAATCAGTCGCCGTGCGGGTCAGAGCCCCTTAGTAGGGGGGTGATGGCCTCGTACGGCGGCAAAGACCCGGGGTGCGCGAAGCCGCCCCAAAACGTTGGACGGGGAGGCCTGGAGGAGGCCGCGGGTGAGACCCAATAATGTCTCAACGCCTCCTCCAGGTCAATTTGAACCACTGCCGGGGGGCCCAGGATCTTATGCTTCAAACCCTCCGGCAGTGGAACATCGGGATGGCGGTGATCGCCGAGCCCTATATTGTCCCCAAACACCCAGCTTGGGTAGGGGACCTTACCGGGGTCTCGGCGATCACCTGGCAGTACGGGCGCGGCACGTTGCCATGCTCCGTAGTGGGGAGGGGCCGCGGGTTTGTGGCGGTTAAATGGGGGGAACTTGTGGTTGCCGGGTGTTATGCGTCGCCCGCTATGGGCCTCAGCGATTTTGAGACGTACCTCGACGAGGTGGGGAGATGCATCTCCCCACATCTCGTCAGTGGGGTACTCGTCCTGGGCGATTTTAATGCCCACGCTGCAGCGTGGGGCTGCTCCAGGACGACCGTCAAGGGCGACGCGATGCTCGAATGGGCGGCGGGTCACGGCCTCGTAGTGTTGAATGAGGGGGCCGTGAGCACGTGCGTGCACGCGCGGGGCGAGTCGATCGTCGACATTTCGTTGGCGAGCCCCGCCATAGCGCGCCGTGTGTCCGACTGGAGGGTCGCGGAAGAGGTGGCCACGTTAAGCGACCACCTCTATATTACGTTCTCCGTATCCGCGACCCCCGGCGTAAATGGACCCCGCCAACCGGGCAGGGAAGCACACCCGGCGCCACGCTGGTCCGCCAAGAGGCTGGACCCGGACGCCCTAGCGATGGCAGCCTCCGTTGTGGCATGGCAGGAGATGCCACGCCGGACCCTCGGCAATCCTTCTGCCGGGGCGCGTTGGTTCCGGGAGACCATGTCGTCGTTGTGTGACGCGGTCATGCCCCGGGCCACCGCCCCGAGCCGTGGGGGGTCCGTGTACTAGTGGTCGGGCGAGATCGAGGACTTACGCAGTCGGTGCGTGGTCGCTCGACGCCGGTACACCCGCGCCAGGAGACGGCGCGGGGCGACGGAGGCAGAGGTGGTGGGATTGCGCGGGGAATTTTCCCTGGCACGCAGAACCCTCCGCCGGGCCATCGCGACCGCGAAAGCCCAGGCATGGACGGAGCTCCTCGGCTCTCTGGATGCAAATCCATGGGGGCGCCCCTATCACATGGTCGCAGGGAAGATGCGATCATGGGCGCCCCCGATCACAGAGAGCCTCGACCCCCAGCTGCTCGGGGAAACTATGCGCGTCCTCTTCCCCGTTGGGGGAGAGGCGTTCCTGCATCCCCCCGAGCCACAGCCGGATCATCCGCCTTGGTGGTCCGACGAACTGGGGGTCTCCGAGGAGGAGCTAGCTAGGGCCGTCCGGAGAATGGCTGCCAAGAAGACGGCGCCAGGACCGGACGGCATACCTGGCAGGGCCTGGGCTATAGCGGTGGGCACTCTGGGGGCCGGGCTGATAAGCGTCTTTGACGCGTGCCTGCGGACCGGTCAGTTCCCCCCCATATGGAAGGTGGCGAGGTTGGTCCTCCTCCACAAGCCGGGGAAGCCCGCGGATTCTCCATCTGCGTTCCGACCCATTTGTCTGTTGGACGAGGCTGGAAAGCTCCTCGAGCGGGTCATTGTATCCCGGCTTGAGGGGCACCTGTCCCGCGTCGGCCCTGATCTGGCCGACCGACAGTTCGGCTTCCGCCGGGGCCGCTCCACAGTCGACGCCATAGCGACAGTGCGGACCCTGGCGGAATCGGCAATCTCCCGGGGGGGTGTGGCGTTGGCAGTATCTCTCGACATTGCCAACGCCTTTAACACCGTCTCCTGGGGGGCGATAGGTCGGGCACTTCAGTACCACCGGGTGCCCGCCTATCTATGCCGATTGATCGGGGATTATCTGCGGGGCAGGGTAGTCCAATATCCGGGTCGGAACGGGATGGAGCAGAGAGCGGTGCACCGCGGGGTTCCACAGGGGTCGGTGCTCGGGCCACTTCTGTGGAACTTGGCCTATGATGCGGTGCTGCGGGCTGATCTCCCCGTCGGCGTGTCGTTGGTATGTTACGCCGACGACACTCTGGTGATAGCCGGCGGGGATACGTGGAGGAGGGCCGTGGCCCTCGCGGAGGATGGGACGGCACGTGTCGTCGCCGAAGTAGAGCGTCTGGGGTTGCGCGTGGCACCCCAGAAGACCGAGGCCATCTGGATGTGTAATGTCAGTGGTCGGGGGGTGCCGCGCCAGGCGTCTCTACGGGTGGGCGGAGCCCAAGTCGGGGTGGGGCGCCGGATGAAGTATCTGGGTCTCACCCTCGACAGCTACTGGCGCTTCGGGCATCATTTGGAAGGGTTGGGTCCCCGCATCGAGAGGGCAGCGGCCGCGTTAGGTCGCATAATGCCTAATCTCGGTGGGCCCAACATGGCGGCACGGCGGCTGTATTTGGGAGTCGTCCGGTCCATGGCGCTTTATGGCGCGCCAATATGGGCCGGCGGTCTGATGGCCAATCGGCGGGGTGCATTTGTACTCCGTCGATTACAGAGGTTGGTCGCCATCAGAGTCGTGCGGGGATATCGCACGATCTCCTACACTGCCGCCACCTTGCTGGCGGGTTCCGCACCGTTTCACCTGCTGGCGAAAATGGACGCAGAGGTCTATCAATACCTCTGCGACCTTCGCCAGCGGGGCGTGGACCCGCACGGCGAGGAGGCCGCCAGGGCCCGAAGCCAGGCGCGGCGACGCGTCTATAGTCGGTGGCTGGTGTGGCTATCCAAGCCAGACCAGCGGGATGATCGCGTCGCCGCGGCGGTCCGCCCAGTGTTTTATGCCTGGGTGGGCCGTAGCTGGGGTACGCCCACCTACCGCCTGACACAGGTACTGACCGGACACGGTTGCTTCGGTCGGTACCTGCATCGGATAGGGCGGGAGGCGACGGCTGCGTGCCATCATTGTAGGGGAAGGGAGGACACCGCGCAGCACACGCTGGAGTTTTGCCCGGCGTGGGCAGCGCAGCGCGGTGTCCTTATTAGAGCGATTGGAGCGGACCTCTCGTTGCCGGCCGTCATTCGTGCGATGGTCGGCAGTGGGGAGGCGTGGGCGGCCATGGCCTTGTTTTGCGAAGAGGTCATGGCCGCCAAGGAGGACGCCGAAAGGGCGCGAGAGGAGGTGGGGGGCAGGCGGCGACGCCGACCGTAAGACCCTCCACCGCTCCCCATGGCAGGGGGAGCGAGAAGGGGTCGGTGATGGTGTTTGTGGTGCGAGGTGAGGGACTTTATTCCCTCATTCCACCTCGCACCCAGCCCATCATCGGACCGGGGGCCCGTGGCAGGGGCTCCGTCCAGCGGGGGCGGCAGTGTTAGCCGGCCCCGCAGCCGTGGTCGCGATCGGGTGGGGGCCCGGTCGCGGCTGGTAGTAACGGCACGAGTGGAGGCGTCGTCGCGTGTGACCGCGCGGCGTCGCCGGGGGGCAATCAAATATGTTTGCCCCCCATTGGGGGAGGAGATAATATTCCTCCCCCGGGAAGGGCCCGTAGTAGGGCGTTGCGCCAACGGGGAGAGTCACGGTAGTATCGCTAGTTTGGTTCCCGTGACTCTCCCCAGAAAAAGGGCGCAGGCGGTCACCGTGGTGTTTTAGCCGGTAAGAGTCCGGCACTACCCCGGCCTCCCCCCCAGGGAGCCGGGGTGTCCATGAGGATTTCACCACGTTAAAAAAAAAAAAAAAAAAAAAAGGTCCGGGATATGCCCGCATCTGGCTCATGATTTTGCCTTCTTCGCATACTTGTTGGCCAGATCCTGGGTTTCTTTCGTGTTTGAATCACGTAGTAATGTGGCAACACACTGAAGCAGTCAATTAAACCTGGTTTCGATCAATATTTCAGAGGATAACAACGGTTAGGTCTGGGTTAGGTCTGGGAAATGCGCGCATCTGGCTTATACTTTCGCCTTTTCGCATACTTGTTGGCCAGATCCTGGGTTTTTTCCGTGTTTGAATCACGTAGTAATGTGGTAACACACTGAAGCAGTCAATTAAACCTGGTTTCGATCAATAGTTTAGAGGATAACACCGGTTAGGTCTGGGTTAGGTCTGGGTTATGCCCGCATCTGGCTTATACTTTCGCCTTTTTCGCAAACTTGTTGGCCAGATCCTGGGTATTTTTCGTGTTTGAATCACGTAGTAATGTGGTAACACACTGAAGCAGTCAATAAAACCTGGTTTCGATCAATATTTTAGAGGATAACACCGGTTAGGTCTGGGTTAGGTCTGGGTTATGCCCGCATCTAGCTCATGATTTTGCCTTCTTCGCATACTTGTTGGCCAGATCCTGGGTTTTTTCCGTGTTTGAATCACGTAGTAATGTGGTAACACACTGAAGCAGTCAATTAAACCTGGTTTCGATCAATAGTTTAGAGGATAACACCGGTTAGGTCTGGGTTAGGTCTGGGTTATGCCCGCATCTAGCTCATGATTTTGCCTTCTTCGCATACTTGATGGCCAGATCCTGGGTTTTTTCCTGTTTGAATCACGTAGTAATGTGGTACCACAGCGAAACAGTCAACTAAACCTGGTTTCGATCAATATTTCAGAGGATAACACCGGTTAGGTCTGGGTTAGGTCCGGGATATGCCCGCATCTGGCTCATGATTTTGCCTTCTTCGCATACTTGTTGGCCAGATCCTGGGTTTCTTACGTGTTTGAATCACGTAGTAATGTGGTAACACACTGAAGCAGTCAATTAAACCTGGTTTCGATCAATATTTCAGAGGATAACAACGGTTAGGTCTGGGTTAGGTCTGGGAAATGCGCGCATCTGGCTTATACTTTCGCCTTTTCGCATACTTGTTGGCCAGGTCCTGGGTTTTTTCCGTGTTTGAATCACGTAGTAATGTGGTAACACACTGAAGCAGTCAATTAAACCTGGTTTCGATCAATATTTTAGAGGATAACACCGGTTAGGTCTGGGTTAGGTCTGGGTTATGCCCGCATCTGGCTCATGATTTTGCCTTCTTCGCATACTTGTTGGCCAGATCCTGGGATTTTTTCGTGTTTGAATCACGTAGTAATGTGGTAACACACTGAAGCTGTCAATTAAACCTGGTTTCGATCAATATTTCAGAGGATAACACCGGTTAGGTCTGGGTTAGGTCTGGGATATGCGCGCATCTGGCTTATACTTTCGCCTTTTTCGCAAACTTGATGGCTAGATCCTGGGTTCTTTTCGGGTTTGAATAACGCAGTAATGTGGTACCACACTGAAGCAGTCAATTAAACCTGGTTTCGATCAATATTTTAGAGGATAACGCCGGTTAGGTCTGGGTTAGGTCTGGGTTATGCCCGCATCTGGCTCATGATTTTGCCTTCTTCGCATACTTGTTGGCCAGATCCTGGGCTTTTTCCGGGTTTGAATCACGTAGTAATGTGGTAATACACTGAAGCAGTCAATTAAACCTGGTTTCGATCAATATTTTAGAGGATAACGCCGGTTAGGTCTGGGTTAGATCTGGGTTATGCCCGCATCTGGCTCATGATTTTGCCTTCTTCGCATACTTGTTGGCCAGATCCTGGGTTTTTTCCGTGTTTGAATCACGTAGTAATGTAGTAACACACTGAAGCAGTCAATTAAACCTGGTTTCGATCAATATTTTAGAGGATAACACCGGTTAGGTCTGGGTTAGGTCTGGGTTATGCCCGCATCTGGCTCATGATTTTGCCTTCTTCGCATACTTGTTGGCCAGATCCTGGGTTTTTTTCGTGTTTGAATCACGTAGTAATGTGGTAATACACTGAAGCAGTCAATAAAACCTGGTTTCGATCAATATTTTAGAGGATAACACCGGTTAGGTCTGGGTTAGGTCTGGGTTATGCCCGCATCTAGCTCATGATTTTGCCTTCTTCGCATACTTGTTGGCCAGATCCTGGGCTTTTTCCGGGTTTGAATCACGTAGTAATGTGGTAATACACTGAAGCAGTCAATTAAACCTGGTTTCGATCAATATTTTAGAGGATAACGCCGGTTAGGTCTGGGTTAGATCTGGGTTATGCCCGCATCTGGCTCATGATTTTGCCTTCTTCGCATACTTGTTGGCCAGATCCAGGGTTTTTTCCGTGTTTGAATCACGTAGTAATGTGGTAACACACTGAAGCAGTCAATTAAACCTGGTTTCGATCAATATTTCAGAGGATAACAACGGTTAGGTCTGGGTTAGGTCTGGGAAATGCGCGCATCTGGCTTATACTTTCGCCTTTTCGCATACTTGTTGGCCAGGTCCTGGGTTTTTTCTGTGTTTGAATCACGTAGTAATGTGGTAACACACTGAAGCAGTCAATTAAACCTGGTTTCGATCAATATTTTAGAGGATAACACCGGTTAGGTCTGGGTTAGGTCTGGGTTATGCCCGCATCTGGCTCATGATTTTGCCTTCTTCGCATACTTGTTGGCCAGATCCTGGGTTTTTTCCGTGTTTGAATCACGTAGTAATGAGGTAACACACTGAAGCAGTCAATTAAACCTGGTTTCGATCAATATTTTAGAGGATAACACCGGTTAGGTCTGGGTTAGGTCCGGGATATGCCCGCATCTGGCTCATGATTTTGCCTTCTTCGCATACTTGTTGGCCAGATCCTGGGGTTTTTCCGTGTTTGAATCACGTAGTAATGTGGTAACACACTGAAGCAGTCAATTAAACCTGGTTTCGATCAATATTTCAGAGGATAACAACGGTTAGGTCTGGGTTAGGTCTGGGAAATGCGCGCATCTGGCTTATACTTTCGCCTTTTCGCATACTTGTTGGCCAGGTCCTGGGTTTTTTCCGTGTTTGAATCACGTAGTAATGTGGTAACACACTGAAGCAGTCAATTAAACCTGGTTTCGATCAATATTTTAGAGGATAACACCGGTTAGGTCTGGGTTAGGTCTGGGTTATGCCCGCATCTGGCTCATGATTTTGCCTTCTTCGCATACTTGTTGGCCAGATCCTGGGATTTTTTCGTGTTTGAATCACGTAGTAATGTGGTAACACACTGAAGCTGTCAATTAAACCTGGTTTCGATCAATATTTCAGAGGATAACACCGGTTAGGTCTGGGTTAGGTCTGGGATATGCGCGCATCTGGCTTATACTTTCGCCTTTTTCGCAAACTTGATGGCTAGATCCTGGGTTCTTTTCGGGTTTGAATAACGCAGTAATGTGGTACCACACTGAAGCAGTCAATTAAACCTGGTTTCGATCAATATTTTAGAGGATAACGCCGGTTAGGTCTGGGTTAGGTCTGGGTTATGCCCGCATCTGGCTCATGATTTTGCCTTCTTCGCATACTTGTTGGCCAGATCCTGGGCTTTTTCCGGGTTTGAATCACGTAGTAATGTGGTAATACACTGAAGCAGTCAATTAAACCTGGTTTCGATCAATATTTTAGAGGATAACGCCGGTTAGGTCTGGGTTAGATCTGGGTTATGCCCGCATCTGGCTCATGATTTTGCCTTCTTCGCATACTTGTTGGCCAGATCCTGGGTTTTTTCCGTGTTTGAATCACGTAGTAATGTGGTAACACACTGAAGCAGTCAATTAAACCTGGTTTCGATCAATATTTTAGAGGATAACACCGGTTAGGTCTGGGTTAGGTCTGGGTTATGCCCGCATCTGGCTCATGATTTTGCCTTCTTCGCATACTTGTTGGCCAGATCCTGGGGTTTTTTCGTGTTTGAATCACGTAGTAATGTGGTAACACACTGAAGCAGTCAATTAAACCTGGTTTCGATCAATATTTTAGAGGATAACACCGGTTAGGTCTGGGATAGGTCCGGGATATGCCCGCATCTGGCTCATGATTTTGCCTTCTTCGCATACTTGTTGGCCAGATCCTGGGTTCTTTTCGTGTTTGAATCACGTAGTAATGTGGTAACACACTGAAGCAGTCAATTAAACCTGGTTTCGATCAATATTTTAGAGGATAACGCCGGTTAGGTCTGGGTTAGGTCTAGGAAATGCGCGCATCTGGCTTATACTTTCGCCTTCTTCGCATACTTGTTGGTCAGATCCTGGGTTTTTTTCGTGTTTGAATCACGTAGGAATGTGGTAACACACTGAAGCAGTCAATAAAACCTGGTTTCGATCAATATTTTAGAGGATAACACCGGTTAGGTCTGGGTTAGGTCTGGGTTATGCCCGCATCTAGCTCATGATTTTGCCTTCTTCGCATACTTGTTGGCCAGATCCTGGGTTTTTTCCGTGTTTGAATCACGTAGTAATGTGGTAACACACTGAAGCAGTCAATTAAACCTGGTTTCGATCAATAGTTTAGAGGATAACACCGGTTAGGTCTGGGTTAGGTCTGGGTTATGCCCGCATCTAGCTCATGATTTTGCCTTCTTCGCATACTTGATGGCCAGATCCTGGGTTTTTTCCTGTTTGAATCACGTAGTAATGTGGTACCACAGCGAAACAGTCAACTAAACCTGGTTTCGATCAATATTTCAGAGGATAACACCGGTTAGGTCTGGGTTAGGTCCGGGATATGCCCGCATCTGGCTCATGATTTTGCCTTCTTCGCATACTTGTTGGCCAGATCCTGGGTTTCTTACGTGTTTGAATCACGTAGTAATGTGGTAACACACTGAAGCAGTCAATTAAACCTGGTTTCGATCAATATTTCAGAGGATAACAACGGTTAGGTCTGGGTTAGGTCTGGGAAATGCGCGCATCTGGCTTATACTTTCGCCTTTTCGCATACTTGTTGGCCAGGTCCTGGGTTTTTTCCGTGTTTGAATCACGTAGTAATGTGGTAACACACTGAAGCAGTCAATTAAACCTGGTTTCGATCAATATTTTAGAGGATAACACCGGTTAGGTCTGGGTTAGGTCTGGGTTATGCCCGCATCTGGCTCATGATTTTGCCTTCTTCGCATACTTGTTGGCCAGATCCTGGGATTTTTTCGTGTTTGAATCACGTAGTAATGTGGTAACACACTGAAGCTGTCAATTAAACCTGGTTTCGATCAATATTTCAGAGGATAACACCGGTTAGGTCTGGGTTAGGTCTGGGATATGCGCGCATCTGGCTTATACTTTCGCCTTTTTCGCAAACTTGATGGCTAGATCCTGGGTTCTTTTCGGGTTTGAATAACGCAGTAATGTGGTACCACACTGAAGCAGTCAATTAAACCTGGTTTCGATCAATATTTTAGAGGATAACGCCGGTTAGGTCTGGGTTAGGTCTGGGTTATGCCCGCATCTGGCTCATGATTTTGCCTTCTTCGCATACTTGTTGGCCAGATCCTGGGCTTTTTCCGGGTTTGAATCACGTAGTAATGTGGTAATACACTGAAGCAGTCAATTAAACCTGGTTTCGATCAATATTTTAGAGGATAACGCCGGTTAGGTCTGGGTTAGATCTGGGTTATGCCCGCATCTGGCTCATGATTTTGCCTTCTTCGCATACTTGTTGGCCAGATCCTGGGTTTTTTCCGTGTTTGAATCACGTAGTAATGTAGTAACACACTGAAGCAGTCAATTAAACCTGGTTTCGATCAATATTTTAGAGGATAACACCGGTTAGGTCTGGGTTAGGTCTGGGTTATGCCCGCATCTGGCTCATGATTTTGCCTTCTTCGCATACTTGTTGGCCAGATCCTGGGTTTTTTTCGTGTTTGAATCACGTAGTAATGTGGTAATACACTGAAGCAGTCAATAAAACCTGGTTTCGATCAATATTTTAGAGGATAACACCGGTTAGGTCTGGGTTAGGTCTGGGTTATGCCCGCATCTAGCTCATGATTTTGCCTTCTTCGCATACTTGTTGGCCAGATCCTGGGCTTTTTCCGGGTTTGAATCACGTAGTAATGTGGTAATACACTGAAGCAGTCAATTAAACCTGGTTTCGATCAATATTTTAGAGGATAACGCCGGTTAGGTCTGGGTTAGATCTGGGTTATGCCCGCATCTGGCTCATGATTTTGCCTTCTTCGCATACTTGTTGGCCAGATCCAGGGTTTTTTCCGTGTTTGAATCACGTAGTAATGTGGTAACACACTGAAGCAGTCAATTAAACCTGGTTTCGATCAATATTTCAGAGGATAACAACGGTTAGGTCTGGGTTAGGTCTGGGAAATGCGCGCATCTGGCTTATACTTTCGCCTTTTCGCATACTTGTTGGCCAGGTCCTGGGTTTTTTCTGTGTTTGAATCACGTAGTAATGTGGTAACACACTGAAGCAGTCAATTAAACCTGGTTTCGATCAATATTTTAGAGGATAACACCGGTTAGGTCTGGGTTAGGTCTGGGTTATGCCCGCATCTGGCTCATGATTTTGCCTTCTTCGCATACTTGTTGGCCAGATCCTGGGTTTTTTCCGTGTTTGAATCACGTAGTAATGAGGTAACACACTGAAGCAGTCAATTAAACCTGGTTTCGATCAATATTTTAGAGGATAACACCGGTTAGGTCTGGGTTAGGTCCGGGATATGCCCGCATCTGGCTCATGATTTTGCCTTCTTCGCATACTTGTTGGCCAGATCCTGGGGTTTTTCCGTGTTTGAATCACGTAGTAATGTGGTAACACACTGAAGCAGTCAATTAAACCTGGTTTCGATCAATATTTCAGAGGATAACAACGGTTAGGTCTGGGTTAGGTCTGGGAAATGCGCGCATCTGGCTTATACTTTCGCCTTTTCGCATACTTGTTGGCCAGGTCCTGGGTTTTTTCCGTGTTTGAATCACGTAGTAATGTGGTAACACACTGAAGCAGTCAATTAAACCTGGTTTCGATCAATATTTTAGAGGATAACACCGGTTAGGTCTGGGTTAGGTCTGGGTTATGCCCGCATCTGGCTCATGATTTTGCCTTCTTCGCATACTTGTTGGCCAGATCCTGGGATTTTTTCGTGTTTGAATCACGTAGTAATGTGGTAACACACTGAAGCTGTCAATTAAACCTGGTTTCGATCAATATTTCAGAGGATAACACCGGTTAGGTCTGGGTTAGGTCTGGGATATGCGCGCATCTGGCTTATACTTTCGCCTTTTTCGCAAACTTGATGGCTAGATCCTGGGTTCTTTTCGGGTTTGAATAACGCAGTAATGTGGTACCACACTGAAGCAGTCAATTAAACCTGGTTTCGATCAATATTTTAGAGGATAACGCCGGTTAGGTCTGGGTTAGGTCTGGGTTATGCCCGCATCTGGCTCATGATTTTGCCTTCTTCGCATACTTGTTGGCCAGATCCTGGGCTTTTTCCGGGTTTGAATCACGTAGTAATGTGGTAATACACTGAAGCAGTCAATTAAACCTGGTTTCGATCAATATTTTAGAGGATAACGCCGGTTAGGTCTGGGTTAGATCTGGGTTATGCCCGCATCTGGCTCATGATTTTGCCTTCTTCGCATACTTGTTGGCCAGATCCTGGGTTTTTTCCGTGTTTGAATCACGTAGTAATGTGGTAACACACTGAAGCAGTCAATTAAACCTGGTTTCGATCAATATTTTAGAGGATAACACCGGTTAGGTCTGGGTTAGGTCTGGGTTATGCCCGCATCTGGCTCATGATTTTGCCTTCTTCGCATACTTGTTGGCCAGATCCTGGGGTTTTTTCGTGTTTGAATCACGTAGTAATGTGGTAACACACTGAAGCAGTCAATTAAACCTGGTTTCGATCAATATTTTAGAGGATAACACCGGTTAGGTCTGGGATAGGTCCGGGATATGCCCGCATCTGGCTCATGATTTTGCCTTCTTCGCATACTTGTTGGCCAGATCCTGGGTTCTTTTCGTGTTTGAATCACGTAGTAATGTGGTAACACACTGAAGCAGTCAATTAAACCTGGTTTCGATCAATATTTTAGAGGATAACGCCGGTTAGGTCTGGGTTAGGTCTAGGAAATGCGCGCATCTGGCTTATACTTTCGCCTTCTTCGCATACTTGTTGGTCAGATCCTGGGTTTTTTTCGTGTTTGAATCACGTAGGAATGTGGTAACACACTGAAGCAGTCAATTAAACCTGGTTTCGATCAATATTTTAGAGGATAACACCGGTTAGGTCTGGGTTAGGTCCGGGATATGCCCGCATCTGGCTCATGATTTTGCCTTCTTCGCATACTTGTTGGCCAGATCCTGGGTTTTTTCCGTGTTTGAATCACGTAGTAATGTGGTAACACACTGAAGCAGTCAATTAAACCTGGTTTCGATCAATATTTCAGAGGATAACACCGGTTAGGTCTGGGTTAGGTCTGGGATATGCGCGCATCTGGCTTATACTTTCACCTTTTTCGCAAACTTGTTGGCCAGATCCTGGGTTTTTTCCGTGTTTGATCACGTAGTAATGTGGTAACACACTGAAGCAGTCAATTAAACCTGGTTTCGATCAATATTTTAGAGGACAACGCCGGTTAGGTCTGGGTTAGGTCTGGGAAATGCGCGCATCTGGCTTATACTTTCGCATTCTTCGCATACTTGTTGGTCAGATCCTGGGTTTTTTTCGTGTTTGAATCACGTAGGAATGTGGTAACACACTGAAGCAGTCAATTAAACCTGGTTTCGATCAATATTTTAGAGGATAACACCGGTTAGGTCTGGGTTAGGTCCGGGATATGCCCGCATCTGGCTCATGATTTTGCCTTCTTCGCATACTTGTTGGCCAGATCCTGGGTTTTTTTCGTGTTTGAATCAGGTAGTAATGTGGTAACACTATGAAGCAGTCAATTAAACCTGGTTTCGATCAATATTTCAGAGGATAACACCGGTTAGGTCTGGGTTAGGTCTGGGATATGCGCGCATCTGGCTTATACTTTCACCTTTTTCGCAAACTTGTTGGCCAGATCCTGGGTTTTTTCCGTGTTTGATCACGTAGTAATGTGGTAACACACTGAAGCAGTCAATAAAACCTGGTTTCTATCAATATTTTAGAGGATAACACCGGTTAGGTCTGGGTTAGGTCCGGGATATGCCCGCATCTGGCTCATGATTTTGCCTTCTTCGCATACTTGTTGGCCAGATCCTGCGTTTTTTTCGTGTTTGAATCACGTAGTAATGTGATAACACACTGAAGCTGGCAATTAAACCTGGTTTCGATCTATATTTTAGAGGATAACACCGGTTAGGTCTGGGTTAGGTCTGGGTTATGCCCGCATCTGGCTCATGATTTTGCCTTCTTCGCATACTTGTTGGCCATATCCTGGGTTTTTTTCGTGTTTGAATCACGTAGTAAAGTGGTAATACACTGAAGCAGTCAATAAAACCTGGTTTCGATCAATATTTTAGAGGATAACACCGGTTAGGTCTGGGTTAGGTCTGGGTTATGCCCGCATCTAGCTCATGATTTTGCCTTCTTCGCATACTTGTTGGCCAGATCCTGGGGTTTTTCGTGTTTGAATCACGTAGTAATGTGGTAACACACTGAAGCAGTCAATTAAACCTGGTTTCGATCAATATTTTAGAGGATAACACCGGTTAGGTCTGGGTTAGGTCTGGGATATGCGCGCATCTGGCTTATACTTTCACCTTTTTCGCAAACTTGTTGGCCAGATCCTGGGTTTTTTCCGTGTTTGATCACGTAGTAATGTGGTAACACACTGAAGCAGTCAATAAAACCTGGTTTCGATCAATATTTTAGAGGATAACACCGGTTAGGTCTGGGTTAGGTCTGGGATTTGCGTGCATCTGGCTTATACTTTCGCCTTTTTCGCAAACTTGTTGGCCAGATCCTGGGTTTTTTTCGTGTTTGGATCACGTAGTAATGTGGTAACACACTGAAGCAGTCAATTAAACCTGGTTTCGATCAATATTTTAGAGGATAACACCGGTTAGGTCTGGGTTTCGTCTGGGATATGCCCGCATCTGGCTCATGATTTTGCCTTCTTCGCATACTTGTTGGCCAGATCCTGGGGTTTTTTCGTGTTTGAATCACGTAGTAATGTGGTAACACACTGAAGCAGTCAATTAAACCTGGTTTCGATCAATATTTTAGAGGATAACACCGGTTAGGTCTGGGATAGGTCCGGGATATGCCCGCATCTGGCTCATGATTTTGCCTTCTTCGCATACTTGTTGGCCAGATCCTGGGTTCTTTTCGTGTTTGAATCACGTAGTAATGTGGTAACACACTGAAGCAGTCAATTAAACCTGGTTTCGATCAATATTTTAGAGGATAACGCCGGTTAGGTCTGGGTTAGGTCTAGGAAATGCGCGCATCTGGCTTATACTTTCGCCTTCTTCGCATACTTGTTGGTCAGATCCTGGGTTTTTTTCGTGTTTGAATCACGTAGGAATGTGGTAACACACTGAAGCAGTCAATTAAACCTGGTTTCGATCAATATTTTAGAGGATAACACCGGTTAGGTCTGGGTTAGGTCCGGGATATGCCCGCATCTGGCTCATGATTTTGCCTTCTTCGCATACTTGTTGGCCAGATCCTGGGTTTTTTCCGTGTTTGAATCACGTAGTAATGTGGTAACACACTGAAGCAGTCAATTAAACCTGGTTTCGATCAATATTTCAGAGGATAACACCGGTTAGGTCTGGGTTAGGTCTGGGATATGCGCGCATCTGGCTTATACTTTCACCTTTTTCGCAAACTTGTTGGCCAGATCCTGGGTTTTTTCCGTGTTTGATCACGTAGTAATGTGGTAACACACTGAAGCAGTCAATTAAACCTGGTTTCGATCAATATTTTAGAGGACAACGCCGGTTAGGTCTGGGTTAGGTCTGGGAAATGCGCGCATCTGGCTTATACTTTCGCATTCTTCGCATACTTGTTGGTCAGATCCTGGGTTTTTTTCGTGTTTGAATCACGTAGGAATGTGGTAACACACTGAAGCAGTCAATTAAACCTGGTTTCGATCAATATTTTAGAGGATAACACCGGTTAGGTCTGGGTTAGGTCCGGGATATGCCCGCATCTGGCTCATGATTTTGCCTTCTTCGCATACTTGTTGGCCAGATCCTGGGTTTTTTTCGTGTTTGAATCAGGTAGTAATGTGGTAACACTATGAAGCAGTCAATTAAACCTGGTTTCGATCAATATTTCAGAGGATAACACCGGTTAGGTCTGGGTTAGGTCTGGGATATGCGCGCATCTGGCTTATACTTTCACCTTTTTCGCAAACTTGTTGGCCAGATCCTGGGTTTTTTCCGTGTTTGATCACGTAGTAATGTGGTAACACACTGAAGCAGTCAATAAAACCTGGTTTCGATCAATATTTTAGAGGATAACACCGGTTAGGTCTGGGTTAGGTCTGGGATTTGCGTGCATCTGGCTTATACTTTCGCCTTTTTCGCAAACTTGTTGGCCAGATCCTGGGTTTTTTTCGTGTTTGGATCACGTAGTAATGTGGTAACACACTGAAGCAGTCAATTAAACCTGGTTTCGATCAATATTTTAGAGGATAACACCGGTTAGGTCTGGGTTTCGTCTGGGATATGCCCGCATCTGGCTCATGATTTTGCCTTCTTCGCATACTTGTTGGCCAGATCCTGGGGTTTTTTCGTGTTTGAATCACGTAGTAATGTGGTAACACACTGAAGCAGTCAATTAAACCTGGTTTCGATCAATATTTTAGAGGATAACACCGGTTAGGTCTGGGATAGGTCCGGGATATGCCCGCATCTGGCTCATGATTTTGCCTTCTTCGCATACTTGTTGGCCAGATCCTGGGTTCTTTTCGTGTTTGAATCACGTAGTAATGTGGTAACACACTGAAGCAGTCAATTAAACCTGGTTTCGATCAATATTTTAGAGGATAACGCCGGTTAGGTCTGGGTTAGGTCTAGGAAATGCGCGCATCTGGCTTATACTTTCGCCTTCTTCGCATACTTGTTGGTCAGATCCTGGGTTTTTTTCGTGTTTGAATCACGTAGGAATGTGGTAACACACTGAAGCAGTCAATTAAACCTGGTTTCGATCAATATTTTAGAGGATAACACCGGTTAGGTCTGGGTTAGGTCCGGGATATGCCCGCATCTGGCTCATGATTTTGCCTTCTTCGCATACTTGTTGGCCAGATCCTGGGTTTTTTCCGTGTTTGAATCACGTAGTAATGTGGTAACACACTGAAGCAGTCAATTAAACCTGGTTTCGATCAATATTTCAGAGGATAACACCGGTTAGGTCTGGGTTAGGTCTGGGATATGCGCGCATCTGGCTTATACTTTCACCTTTTTCGCAAACTTGTTGGCCAGATCCTGGGTTTTTTCCGTGTTTGATCACGTAGTAATGTGGTAACACACTGAAGCAGTCAATTAAACCTGGTTTCGATCAATATTTTAGAGGACAACGCCGGTTAGGTCTGGGTTAGGTCTGGGAAATGCGCGCATCTGGCTTATACTTTCGCATTCTTCGCATACTTGTTGGTCAGATCCTGGGTTTTTTTCGTGTTTGAATCACGTAGGAATGTGGTAACACACTGAAGCAGTCAATTAAACCTGGTTTCGATCAATATTTTAGAGGATAACACCGGTTAGGTCTGGGTTAGGTCCGGGATATGCCCGCATCTGGCTCATGATTTTGCCTTCTTCGCATACTTGTTGGCCAGATCCTGGGTTTTTTTCGTGTTTGAATCAGGTAGTAATGTGGTAACACTATGAAGCAGTCAATTAAACCTGGTTTCGATCAATATTTCAGAGGATAACACCGGTTAGGTCTGGGTTAGGTCTGGGATATGCGCGCATCTGGCTTATACTTTCACCTTTTTCGCAAACTTGTTGGCCAGATCCTGGGTTTTTTCCGTGTTTGATCACGTAGTAATGTGGTAACACACTGAAGCAGTCAATAAAACCTGGTTTCTATCAATATTTTAGAGGATAACACCGGTTAGGTCTGGGTTAGGTCCGGGATATGCCCGCATCTGGCTCATGATTTTGCCTTCTTCGCATACTTGTTGGCCAGATCCTGCGTTTTTTTCGTGTTTGAATCACGTAGTAATGTGATAACACACTGAAGCTGGCAATTAAACCTGGTTTCGATCTATATTTTAGAGGATAACACCGGTTAGGTCTGGGTTAGGTCTGGGTTATGCCCGCATCTGGCTCATGATTTTGCCTTCTTCGCATACTTGTTGGCCATATCCTGGGTTTTTTTCGTGTTTGAATCACGTAGTAAAGTGGTAATACACTGAAGCAGTCAATAAAACCTGGTTTCGATCAATATTTTAGAGGATAACACCGGTTAGGTCTGGGTTAGGTCTGGGTTATGCCCGCATCTAGCTCATGATTTTGCCTTCTTCGCATACTTGTTGGCCAGATCCTGGGGTTTTTCGTGTTTGAATCACGTAGTAATGTGGTAACACACTGAAGCAGTCAATTAAACCTGGTTTCGATCAATATTTTAGAGGATAACACCGGTTAGGTCTGGGTTAGGTCTGGGATATGCGCGCATCTGGCTTATACTTTCACCTTTTTCGCAAACTTGTTGGCCAGATCCTGGGTTTTTTCCGTGTTTGATCACGTAGTAATGTGGTAACACACTGAAGCAGTCAATAAAACCTGGTTTCGATCAATATTTTAGAGGATAACACCGGTTAGGTCTGGGTTAGGTCTGGGATTTGCGTGCATCTGGCTTATACTTTCGCCTTTTTCGCAAACTTGTTGGCCAGATCCTGGGTTTTTTTCGTGTTTGGATCACGTAGTAATGTGGTAACACACTGAAGCAGTCAATTAAACCTGGTTTCGATCAATATTTTAGAGGATAACACCGGTTAGGTCTGGGTTTCGTCTGGGATATGCCCGCATCTGGCTCATGATTTTGCCTTCTTCGCATACTTGTTGGCCAGATCCTGGGGTTTTTTCGTGTTTGAATCACGTAGTAATGTGGTAACACACTGAAGCAGTCAATTAAACCTGGTTTCGATCAATATTTTAGAGGATAACACCGGTTAGGTCTGGGATAGGTCCGGGATATGCCCGCATCTGGCTCATGATTTTGCCTTCTTCGCATACTTGTTGGCCAGATCCTGGGTTCTTTTCGTGTTTGAATCACGTAGTAATGTGGTAACACACTGAAGCAGTCAATTAAACCTGGTTTCGATCAATATTTTAGAGGATAACGCCGGTTAGGTCTGGGTTAGGTCTAGGAAATGCGCGCATCTGGCTTATACTTTCGCCTTCTTCGCATACTTGTTGGTCAGATCCTGGGTTTTTTTCGTGTTTGAATCACGTAGGAATGTGGTAACACACTGAAGCAGTCAATTAAACCTGGTTTCGATCAATATTTTAGAGGATAACACCGGTTAGGTCTGGGTTAGGTCCGGGATATGCCCGCATCTGGCTCATGATTTTGCCTTCTTCGCATACTTGTTGGCCAGATCCTGGGTTTTTTCCGTGTTTGAATCACGTAGTAATGTGGTAACACACTGAAGCAGTCAATTAAACCTGGTTTCGATCAATATTTCAGAGGATAACACCGGTTAGGTCTGGGTTAGGTCTGGGATATGCGCGCATCTGGCTTATACTTTTACCTTTTTCGCAAACTTGTTGGCCAGATCCTGGGTTTTTTCCGTGTTTGATCACGTAGTAATGTGGTAACACACTGAAGCAGTCAATTAAACCTGGTTTCGATCAATATTTTAGAGGACAACGCCGGTTAGGTCTGGGTTAGGTCTGGGAAATGCGCGCATCTGGCTTATACTTTCGCATTCTTCGCATACTTGTTGGTCAGATCCTGGGTTTTTTTCGTGTTTGAATCACGTAGGAATGTGGTAACACACTGAAGCAGTCAATTAAACCTGGTTTCGATCAATATTTTAGAGGATAACACCGGTTAGGTCTGGGTTAGGTCCGGGATATGCCCGCATCTGGCTCATGATTTTGCCTTCTTCGCATACTTGTTGGCCAGATCCTGGGTTTTTTTCGTGTTTGAATCAGGTAGTAATGTGGTAACACTATGAAGCAGTCAATTAAACCTGGTTTCGATCAATATTTCAGAGGATAACACCGGTTAGGTCTGGGTTAGGTCTGGGATATGCGCGCATCTGGCTTATACTTTCACCTTTTTCGCAAACTTGTTGGCCAGATCCTGGGTTTTTTCCGTGTTTGATCACGTAGTAATGTGGTAACACACTGAAGCAGTCAATAAAACCTGGTTTCGATCAATATTTTAGAGGATAACACCGGTTAGGTCTGGGTTAGGTCTGGGATATGCGTGCATCTGGCTTATACTTTCGCCATTTTCGCAAACTTGTTGGCCAGATCCTGGGTTTTTTTCGTGTTTGAATCACGTAGTAATGTGGTAAGACACTGAAGCAGTCAATTAAACCTGGTTTCTATCAATATTTTAGAGGATAACACCGGTTAGGTCTGGGTTAGGTCCGGGATATGCCCGCATCTGGCTCATGATTTTGCCTTCTTCGCATACTTGTTGGCCAGATCCTGCGTTTTTTTCGTGTTTGAATCACGTAGTAATGTGATAACACACTGAAGCTGGCAATTAAACCTGGTTTCGATCTATATTTTAGAGGATAACACCGGTTAGGTCTGGGTTAGGTCTGGGTTATGCCCGCATCTGGCTCATGATTTTGCCTTCTTCGCATACTTGTTGGCCATATCCTGGGTTTTTTTCGTGTTTGAATCACGTAGTAAAGTGGTAATACACTGAAGCAGTCAATAAAACCTGGTTTCGATCAATATTTTAGAGGATAACACCGGTTAGGTCTGGGTTAGGTCTGGGTTATGCCCGCATCTAGCTCATGATTTTGCCTTCTTCGCATACTTGTTGGCCAGATCCTGGGGTTTTTCGTGTTTGAATCACGTAGTAATGTGGTAACACACTGAAGCAGTCAATTAAACCTGGTTTCGATCAATATTTTAGAGGATAACACCGGTTAGGTCTGGGTTAGGTCTGGGTTATGCCCGCATCTGGCTCATGATTTTGCCTTCTTCGCATACTTGTTGGCCAGATCCTGGGTTTTTTCCGTGTTTGAATCACGTAGTAATGTGGTAACACACTGAAGCAGTCAATAAAACCTGGTTTCGATCAATATTTTAGAGGATAACACCGGTTAGGTCTGGGTTAGGTCTGGGATTTGCGCGCATCTGGCTTATACTTTCGCCTTTTTCGCAAACTTGTTGGCCAGATCCTGGGTATTTTTCGTGTTTGAATCACGTAGTAATGTGGTAACACACTGAAGCAGTCAATAAAACCTGGTTTCGATCAATATTTTAGAGGATAACACCGGTTAGGTCTGGGTTAGGTCTGGGTTATGCCCGCATCTGGCTCATGATTTTGCCTTCTTCGCATACTTGTTGGCCAGATCCTGGGTTTTTTCCGTGTTTGAATCACGTAGTAATGTGGTAACACACTGAAGCAGTCAATTAAACCTGGTTCCGATCAATATTTTAGAGGATAACACCGGTTAGGTCTGGGATAGGTCCGGGATATGCCCGCATCTGGCTCATGATTTTGCCTTCTTCGCATACTTGTTGGCCAGATCCTGGGTTCTTTTCGTGTTTGAATCACGTAGTAATGTGGTAACACACTGAAGCAGTCAATTAAACCTGGTTTCGATCAATATTTTAGAGGATAACGCCGGTTAGGTCTGGGTTAGGTCTAGGAAATGCGCGCATCTGGCTTATACTTTCGCCTTCTTCGCATACTTGTTGGTCAGATCCTGGGTTTTTTTCGTGTTTGAATCACGTAGGAATGTGGTAACACACTGAAGCAGTCAATTAAACCTGGTTTCGATCAATATTTTAGAGGATAACACCGGTTAGGTCTGGGTTAGGTCCGGGATATGCCCGCATCTGGCTCATGATTTTGCCTTCTTCGCATACTTGTTGGCCAGATCCTGGGTTTTTTCCGTGTTTGAATCACGTAGTAATGTGGTAACACACTGAAGCAGTCAATTAAACCTGGTTTCGATCAATATTTCAGAGGATAACACCGGTTAGGTCTGGGTTAGGTCTGGGATATGCGCGCATCTGGCTTATACTTTCACCTTTTTCGCAAACTTGTTGGCCAGATCCTGGGTTTTTTCCGTGTTTGATCACGTAGTAATGTGGTAACACACTGAAGCAGTCAATTAAACCTGGTTTCGATCAATATTTTAGAGGATAACACCGGTTAGGTCTGGGTTAGGTCTGGGATATGCGCGCATCTGGCTTATACTTTCACCTTTTTCGCAAACTTGTTGGCCAGATCCTGGGTTTTTTCCGTGTTTGATCACGTAGTAATGTGGTAACACACTGAAGCAGTCAATAAAACCTGGTTTCGATCAATATTTTAGAGGATAACACCGGTTAGGTCTGGGTTAGGTCTGGGATTTGCGTGCATCTGGCTTATACTTTCGCCTTTTTCGCAAACTTGTTGGCCAGATCCTGGGTTTTTTTCGTGTTTGGATCACGTAGTAATGTGGTAACACACTGAAGCTGTCAATTAAACCTGGTTTCGATCAATATTTCAGAGGATAACACCGGTTAGGTCTGGGTTAGGTCTGGGATATGCGCGCATCTGGCTTATACTTTCGCCTTTTTCGCAAACTTGATGGCTAGATCCTGGGTTCTTTTCGGGTTTGAATAACGCAGTAATGTGGTACCACACTGAAGCAGTCAATTAAACCTGGTTTCGATCAATATTTTAGAGGATAACGCCGGTTAGGTCTGGGTTAGGTCTGGGTTATGCCCGCATCTGGCTCATGATTTTGCCTTCTTCGCATACTTGTTGGCCAGATCCTGGGCTTTTTCCGGGTTTGAATCACGTAGTAATGTGGTAATACACTGAAGCAGTCAATTAAACCTGGTTTCGATCAATATTTTAGAGGATAACGCCGGTTAGGTCTGGGTTAGATCTGGGTTATGCCCGCATCTGGCTCATGATTTTGCCTTCTTCGCATACTTGTTGGCCAGATCCTGGGTTTTCTCCGTGTTTGAATCACGTAGTAATGTGGTAACACACTGAAGCAGTCAATTAAACCTGGTTTCGATCAATATTTTAGAGGATAACACCGGTTAGGTCTGGGTTAGGTCTGGGTTATGCCCGCATCTGGCTCATGATTTTGCCTTCTTCGCATACTTGTTGGCCAGATCCTGGGGTTTTTTCGTGTTTGAATCACGTAGTAATGTGGTAACACACTGAAGCAGTCAATTAAACCTGGTTTCGATCAATATTTTAGAGGATAACACCGGTTAGGTCTGGGATAGGTCCGGGATATGCCCGCATCTGGCTCATGATTTTGCCTTCTTCGCATACTTGTTGGCCAGATCCTGGGTTCTTTTCGTGTTTGAATCACGTAGTAATGTGGTAACACACTGAAGCAGTCAATTAAACCTGGTTTCGATCAATATTTTAGAGGATAACGCCGGTTAGGTCTGGGTTAGGTCTAGGAAATGCGCGCATCTGGCTTATACTTTCGCCTTCTTCGCATACTTGTTGGTCAGATCCTGGGTTTTTTTCGTGTTTGAATCACGTAGGAATGTGGTAACACACTGAAGCAGTCAATTAATCCTGGTTTCGATCAATATTTTAGAGGATAACACCGGTTAGGTCTGGGTTAGGTCCGGGATATGCCCGCATCTGGCTCATGATTTTGCCTTCTTCGCATACTTGTTGGCCAGATCCTGGGTTTTTTCCGTGTTTGAATCACGTAGTAATGTGGTAACACACTGAAGCAGTCAATTAAACCTGGTTTCGATCAATATTTCAGAGGATAACACCGGTTAGGTCTGGGTTAGGTCTGGGATATGCGCGCATCTGGCTTATACTTTCACCTTTTTCGCAAACTTGTTGGCCAGATCCTGGGTTTTTTCCGTGTTTGATCACGTAGTAATGTGGTAACACACTGAAGCAGTCAATTAAACCTGGTTTCGATCAATATTTTAGAGGACAACGCCGGTTAGGTCTGGGTTAGGTCTGGGAAATGCGCGCATCTGGCTTATACTTTCGCATTCTTCGCATACTTGTTGGTCAGATCCTGGGTTTTTTTCGTGTTTGAATCACGTAGGAATGTGGTAACACACTGAAGCAGTCAATTAAACCTGGTTTCGATCAATATTTTAGAGGATAACACCGGTTAGGTCTGGGTTAGGTCCGGGATATGCCCGCATCTGGCTCATGATTTTGCCTTCTTCGCATACTTGTTGGCCAGATCCTGGGTTTTTTTCGTGTTTGAATCAGGTAGTAATGTGGTAACACTATGAAGCAGTCAATTAAACCTGGTTTCGATCAATATTTCAGAGGATAACACCGGTTAGGTCTGGGTTAGGTCTGGGATATGCGCGCATCTGGCTTATACTTTCACCTTTTTCGCAAACTTGTTGGCCAGATCCTGGGTTTTTTCCGTGTTTGATCACGTAGTAATGTGGTAACACACTGAAGCAGTCAATAAAACCTGGTTTCTATCAATATTTTAGAGGATAACACCGGTTAGGTCTGGGTTAGGTCCGGGATATGCCCGCATCTGGCTCATGATTTTGCCTTCTTCGCATACTTGTTGGCCAGATCCTGCGTTTTTTTCGTGTTTGAATCACGTAGTAATGTGATAACACACTGAAGCTGGCAATTAAACCTGGTTTCGATCTATATTTTAGAGGATAACACCGGTTAGGTCTGGGTTAGGTCTGGGTTATGCCCGCATCTGGCTCATGATTTTGCCTTCTTCGCATACTTGTTGGCCATATCCTGGGTTTTTTTCGTGTTTGAATCACGTAGTAAAGTGGTAATACACTGAAGCAGTCAATAAAACCTGGTTTCGATCAATATTTTAGAGGATAACACCGGTTAGGTCTGGGTTAGGTCTGGGTTATGCCCGCATCTAGCTCATGATTTTGCCTTCTTCGCATACTTGTTGGCCAGATCCTGGGGTTTTTCGTGTTTGAATCACGTAGTAATGTGGTAACACACTGAAGCAGTCAATTAAACCTGGTTTCGATCAATATTTTAGAGGATAACACCGGTTAGGTCTGGGTTAGGTCTGGGATATGCGCGCATCTGGCTTATACTTTCACCTTTTTCGCAAACTTGTTGGCCAGATCCTGGGTTTTTTCCGTGTTTGATCACGTAGTAATGTGGTAACACACTGAAGCAGTCAATAAAACCTGGTTTCGATCAATATTTTAGAGGATAACACCGGTTAGGTCTGGGTTAGGTCTGGGATTTGCGTGCATCTGGCTTATACTTTCGCCTTTTTCGCAAACTTGTTGGCCAGATCCTGGGTTTTTTTCGTGTTTGGATCACGTAGTAATGTGGTAACACACTGAAGCAGTCAATTAAACCTGGTTTCGATCAATATTTTAGAGGATAACACCGGTTAGGTCTGGGTTTCGTCTGGGATATGCCCGCATCTGGCTCATGATTTTGCCTTCTTCGCATACTTGTTGGCCAGATCCTGGGGTTTTTTCGTGTTTGAATCACGTAGTAATGTGGTAACACACTGAAGCAGTCAATTAAACCTGGTTTCGATCAATATTTTAGAGGATAACACCGGTTAGGTCTGGGATAGGTCCGGGATATGCCCGCATCTGGCTCATGATTTTGCCTTCTTCGCATACTTGTTGGCCAGATCCTGGGTTCTTTTCGTGTTTGAATCACGTAGTAATGTGGTAACACACTGAAGCAGTCAATTAAACCTGGTTTCGATCAATATTTTAGAGGATAACGCCGGTTAGGTCTGGGTTAGGTCTAGGAAATGCGCGCATCTGGCTTATACTTTCGCCTTCTTCGCATACTTGTTGGTCAGATCCTGGGTTTTTTTCGTGTTTGAATCACGTAGGAATGTGGTAACACACTGAAGCAGTCAATTAAACCTGGTTTCGATCAATATTTTAGAGGATAACACCGGTTAGGTCTGGGTTAGGTCCGGGATATGCCCGCATCTGGCTCATGATTTTGCCTTCTTCGCATACTTGTTGGCCAGATCCTGGGTTTTTTCCGTGTTTGAATCACGTAGTAATGTGGTAACACACTGAAGCAGTCAATTAAACCTGGTTTCGATCAATATTTCAGAGGATAACACCGGTTAGGTCTGGGTTAGGTCTGGGATATGCGCGCATCTGGCTTATACTTTTACCTTTTTCGCAAACTTGTTGGCCAGATCCTGGGTTTTTTCCGTGTTTGATCACGTAGTAATGTGGTAACACACTGAAGCAGTCAATTAAACCTGGTTTCGATCAATATTTTAGAGGACAACGCCGGTTAGGTCTGGGTTAGGTCTGGGAAATGCGCGCATCTGGCTTATACTTTCGCATTCTTCGCATACTTGTTGGTCAGATCCTGGGTTTTTTTCGTGTTTGAATCACGTAGGAATGTGGTAACACACTGAAGCAGTCAATTAAACCTGGTTTCGATCAATATTTTAGAGGATAACACCGGTTAGGTCTGGGTTAGGTCCGGGATATGCCCGCATCTGGCTCATGATTTTGCCTTCTTCGCATACTTGTTGGCCAGATCCTGGGTTTTTTTCGTGTTTGAATCAGGTAGTAATGTGGTAACACTATGAAGCAGTCAATTAAACCTGGTTTCGATCAATATTTCAGAGGATAACACCGGTTAGGTCTGGGTTAGGTCTGGGATATGCGCGCATCTGGCTTATACTTTCACCTTTTTCGCAAACTTGTTGGCCAGATCCTGGGTTTTTTCCGTGTTTGATCACGTAGTAATGTGGTAACACACTGAAGCAGTCAATAAAACCTGGTTTCGATCAATATTTTAGAGGATAACACCGGTTAGGTCTGGGTTAGGTCTGGGATATGCGTGCATCTGGCTTATACTTTCGCCATTTTCGCAAACTTGTTGGCCAGATCCTGGGTTTTTTTCGTGTTTGAATCACGTAGTAATGTGGTAAGACACTGAAGCAGTCAATTAAACCTGGTTTCTATCAATATTTTAGAGGATAACACCGGTTAGGTCTGGGTTAGGTCCGGGATATGCCCGCATCTGGCTCATGATTTTGCCTTCTTCGCATACTTGTTGGCCAGATCCTGCGTTTTTTTCGTGTTTGAATCACGTAGTAATGTGATAACACACTGAAGCTGGCAATTAAACCTGGTTTCGATCTATATTTTAGAGGATAACACCGGTTAGGTCTGGGTTAGGTCTGGGTTATGCCCGCATCTGGCTCATGATTTTGCCTTCTTCGCATACTTGTTGGCCATATCCTGGGTTTTTTTCGTGTTTGAATCACGTAGTAAAGTGGTAATACACTGAAGCAGTCAATAAAACCTGGTTTCGATCAATATTTTAGAGGATAACACCGGTTAGGTCTGGGTTAGGTCTGGGTTATGCCCGCATCTAGCTCATGATTTTGCCTTCTTCGCATACTTGTTGGCCAGATCCTGGGGTTTTTCGTGTTTGAATCACGTAGTAATGTGGTAACACACTGAAGCAGTCAATTAAACCTGGTTTCGATCAATATTTTAGAGGATAACACCGGTTAGGTCTGGGTTAGGTCTGGGTTATGCCCGCATCTGGCTCATGATTTTGCCTTCTTCGCATACTTGTTGGCCAGATCCTGGGTTTTTTCCGTGTTTGAATCACGTTGTAATGTGGTAACACACTGAAGCAGTCAATAAAACCTGGTTTCGATCAATATTTTAGAGGATAACACCGGTTAGGTCTGGGTTAGGTCTGGGATTTGCGCGCATCTGGCTTATACTTTCGCCTTTTTCGCAAACTTGTTGGCCAGATCCTGGGTATTTTTCGTGTTTGAATCACGTAGTAATGTGGTAACACACTGAAGCAGTCAATAAAACCTGGTTTCGATCAATATTTTAGAGGATAACACCGGTTAGGTCTGGGTTAGGTCTGGGTTATGCCCGCATCTGGCTCATGATTTTGCCTTCTTCGCATACTTGTTGGCCAGATCCTGGGTTTTTTCCGTGTTTGAATCACGTAGTAATGTGGTAACACACTGAAGCAGTCAATTAAACCTGGTTCCGATCAATATTTTAGAGGATAACACCGGTTAGGTCTGGGATAGGTCCGGGATATGCCCGCATCTGGCTCATGATTTTGCCTTCTTCGCATACTTGTTGGCCAGATCCTGGGTTCTTTTCGTGTTTGAATCACGTAGTAATGTGGTAACACACTGAAGCAGTCAATTAAACCTGGTTTCGATCAATATTTTAGAGGATAACGCCGGTTAGGTCTGGGTTAGGTCTAGGAAATGCGCGCATCTGGCTTATACTTTCGCCTTCTTCGCATACTTGTTGGTCAGATCCTGGGTTTTTTTCGTGTTTGAATCACGTAGGAATGTGGTAACACACTGAAGCAGTCAATTAAACCTGGTTTCGATCAATATTTTAGAGGATAACACCGGTTAGGTCTGGGTTAGGTCCGGGATATGCCCGCATCTGGCTCATGATTTTGCCTTCTTCGCATACTTGTTGGCCAGATCCTGGGTTTTTTCCGTGTTTGAATCACGTAGTAATGTGGTAACACACTGAAGCAGTCAATTAAACCTGGTTTCGATCAATATTTCAGAGGATAACACCGGTTAGGTCTGGGTTAGGTCTGGGATATGCGCGCATCTGGCTTATACTTTCACCTTTTTCGCAAACTTGTTGGCCAGATCCTGGGTTTTTTCCGTGTTTGATCACGTAGTAATGTGGTAACACACTGAAGCAGTCAATTAAACCTGGTTTCGATCAATATTTTAGAGGACAACGCCGGTTAGGTCTGGGTTAGGTCTGGGAAATGCGCGCATCTGGCTTATACTTTCGCATTCTTCGCATACTTGTTGGTCAGATCCTGGGTTTTTTTCGTGTTTGAATCACGTAGGAATGTGGTAACACACTGAAGCAGTCAATTAAACCTGGTTTCGATCAATATTTTAGAGGATAACACCGGTTAGGTCTGGGTTAGGTCCGGGATATGCCCGCATCTGGCTCATGATTTTGCCTTCTTCGCATACTTGTTGGCCAGATCCTGGGTTTTTTTCGTGTTTGAATCAGGTAGTAATGTGGTAACACTATGAAGCAGTCAATTAAACCTGGTTTCGATCAATATTTCAGAGGATAACACCGGTTAGGTCTGGGTTAGGTCTGGGATATGCGCGCATCTGGCTTATACTTTCACCTTTTTCGCAAACTTGTTGGCCAGATCCTGGGTTTTTTCCGTGTTTGATCACGTAGTAATGTGGTAACACACTGAAGCAGTCAATAAAACCTGGTTTCTATCAATATTTTAGAGGATAACACCGGTTAGGTCTGGGTTAGGTCCGGGATATGCCCGCATCTGGCTCATGATTTTGCCTTCTTCGCATACTTGTTGGCCAGATCCTGCGTTTTTTTCGTGTTTGAATCACGTAGTAATGTGATAACACACTGAAGCTGGCAATTAAACCTGGTTTCGATCTATATTTTAGAGGATAACACCGGTTAGGTCTGGGTTAGGTCTGGGTTATGCCCGCATCTGGCTCATGATTTTGCCTTCTTCGCATACTTGTTGGCCATATCCTGGGTTTTTTTCGTGTTTGAATCACGTAGTAAAGTGGTAATACACTGAAGCAGTCAATAAAACCTGGTTTCGATCAATATTTTAGAGGATAACACCGGTTAGGTCTGGGTTAGGTCTGGGTTATGCCCGCATCTAGCTCATGATTTTGCCTTCTTCGCATACTTGTTGGCCAGATCCTGGGGTTTTTCGTGTTTGAATCACGTAGTAATGTGGTAACACACTGAAGCAGTCAATTAAACCTGGTTTCGATCAATATTTTAGAGGATAACACCGGTTAGGTCTGGGTTAGGTCTGGGATATGCGCGCATCTGGCTTATACTTTCACCTTTTTCGCAAACTTGTTGGCCAGATCCTGGGTTTTTTCCGTGTTTGATCACGTAGTAATGTGGTAACACACTGAAGCAGTCAATAAAACCTGGTTTCGATCAATATTTTAGAGGATAACACCGGTTAGGTCTGGGTTAGGTCTGGGATTTGCGTGCATCTGGCTTATACTTTCGCCTTTTTCGCAAACTTGTTGGCCAGATCCTGGGTTTTTTTCGTGTTTGGATCACGTAGTAATGTGGTAACACACTGAAGCAGTCAATTAAACCTGGTTTCGATCAATATTTTAGAGGATAACACCGGTTAGGTCTGGGTTTCGTCTGGGATATGCCCGCATCTGGCTCATGATTTTGCCTTCTTCGCATACTTGTTGGCCAGATCCTGGGGTTTTTTCGTGTTTGAATCACGTAGTAATGTGGTAACACACTGAAGCAGTCAATTAAACCTGGTTTCGATCAATATTTTAGAGGATAACACCGGTTAGGTCTGGGATAGGTCCGGGATATGCCCGCATCTGGCTCATGATTTTGCCTTCTTCGCATACTTGTTGGCCAGATCCTGGGTTCTTTTCGTGTTTGAATCACGTAGTAATGTGGTAACACACTGAAGCAGTCAATTAAACCTGGTTTCGATCAATATTTTAGAGGATAACGCCGGTTAGGTCTGGGTTAGGTCTAGGAAATGCGCGCATCTGGCTTATACTTTCGCCTTCTTCGCATACTTGTTGGTCAGATCCTGGGTTTTTTTCGTGTTTGAATCACGTAGGAATGTGGTAACACACTGAAGCAGTCAATTAAACCTGGTTTCGATCAATATTTTAGAGGATAACACCGGTTAGGTCTGGGTTAGGTCCGGGATATGCCCGCATCTGGCTCATGATTTTGCCTTCTTCGCATACTTGTTGGCCAGATCCTGGGTTTTTTCCGTGTTTGAATCACGTAGTAATGTGGTAACACACTGAAGCAGTCAATTAAACCTGGTTTCGATCAATATTTCAGAGGATAACACCGGTTAGGTCTGGGTTAGGTCTGGGATATGCGCGCATCTGGCTTATACTTTTACCTTTTTCGCAAACTTGTTGGCCAGATCCTGGGTTTTTTCCGTGTTTGATCACGTAGTAATGTGGTAACACACTGAAGCAGTCAATTAAACCTGGTTTCGATCAATATTTTAGAGGACAACGCCGGTTAGGTCTGGGTTAGGTCTGGGAAATGCGCGCATCTGGCTTATACTTTCGCATTCTTCGCATACTTGTTGGTCAGATCCTGGGTTTTTTTCGTGTTTGAATCACGTAGGAATGTGGTAACACACTGAAGCAGTCAATTAAACCTGGTTTCGATCAATATTTTAGAGGATAACACCGGTTAGGTCTGGGTTAGGTCCGGGATATGCCCGCATCTGGCTCATGATTTTGCCTTCTTCGCATACTTGTTGGCCAGATCCTGGGTTTTTTTCGTGTTTGAATCAGGTAGTAATGTGGTAACACTATGAAGCAGTCAATTAAACCTGGTTTCGATCAATATTTCAGAGGATAACACCGGTTAGGTCTGGGTTAGGTCTGGGATATGCGCGCATCTGGCTTATACTTTCACCTTTTTCGCAAACTTGTTGGCCAGATCCTGGGTTTTTTCCGTGTTTGATCACGTAGTAATGTGGTAACACACTGAAGCAGTCAATAAAACCTGGTTTCGATCAATATTTTAGAGGATAACACCGGTTAGGTCTGGGTTAGGTCTGGGATATGCGTGCATCTGGCTTATACTTTCGCCATTTTCGCAAACTTGTTGGCCAGATCCTGGGTTTTTTTCGTGTTTGAATCACGTAGTAATGTGGTAAGACACTGAAGCAGTCAATTAAACCTGGTTTCTATCAATATTTTAGAGGATAACACCGGTTAGGTCTGGGTTAGGTCCGGGATATGCCCGCATCTGGCTCATGATTTTGCCTTCTTCGCATACTTGTTGGCCAGATCCTGCGTTTTTTTCGTGTTTGAATCACGTAGTAATGTGATAACACACTGAAGCTGGCAATTAAACCTGGTTTCGATCTATATTTTAGAGGATAACACCGGTTAGGTCTGGGTTAGGTCTGGGTTATGCCCGCATCTGGCTCATGATTTTGCCTTCTTCGCATACTTGTTGGCCATATCCTGGGTTTTTTTCGTGTTTGAATCACGTAGTAAAGTGGTAATACACTGAAGCAGTCAATAAAACCTGGTTTCGATCAATATTTTAGAGGATAACACCGGTTAGGTCTGGGTTAGGTCTGGGTTATGCCCGCATCTAGCTCATGATTTTGCCTTCTTCGCATACTTGTTGGCCAGATCCTGGGGTTTTTCGTGTTTGAATCACGTAGTAATGTGGTAACACACTGAAGCAGTCAATTAAACCTGGTTTCGATCAATATTTTAGAGGATAACACCGGTTAGGTCTGGGTTAGGTCTGGGTTATGCCCGCATCTGGCTCATGATTTTGCCTTCTTCGCATACTTGTTGGCCAGATCCTGGGTTTTTTCCGTGTTTGAATCACGTAGTAATGTGGTAACACACTGAAGCAGTCAATAAAACCTGGTTTCGATCAATATTTTAGAGGATAACACCGGTTAGGTCTGGGTTAGGTCTGGGATTTGCGCGCATCTGGCTTATACTTTCGCCTTTTTCGCAAACTTGTTGGCCAGATCCTGGGTATTTTTCGTGTTTGAATCACGTAGTAATGTGGTAACACACTGAAGCAGTCAATAAAACCTGGTTTCGATCAATATTTTAGAGGATAACACCGGTTAGGTCTGGGTTAGGTCTGGGTTATGCCCGCATCTGGCTCATGATTTTGCCTTCTTCGCATACTTGTTGGCCAGATCCTGGGTTTTTTCCGTGTTTGAATCACGTAGTAATGTGGTAACACACTGAAGCAGTCAATTAAACCTGGTTCCGATCAATATTTTAGAGGATAACACCGGTTAGGTCTGGGATAGGTCCGGGATATGCCCGCATCTGGCTCATGATTTTGCCTTCTTCGCATACTTGTTGGCCAGATCCTGGGTTCTTTTCGTGTTTGAATCACGTAGTAATGTGGTAACACACTGAAGCAGTCAATTAAACCTGGTTTCGATCAATATTTTAGAGGATAACGCCGGTTAGGTCTGGGTTAGGTCTAGGAAATGCGCGCATCTGGCTTATACTTTCGCCTTCTTCGCATACTTGTTGGTCAGATCCTGGGTTTTTTTCGTGTTTGAATCACGTAGGAATGTGGTAACACACTGAAGCAGTCAATTAAACCTGGTTTCGATCAATATTTTAGAGGATAACACCGGTTAGGTCTGGGTTAGGTCCGGGATATGCCCGCATCTGGCTCATGATTTTGCCTTCTTCGCATACTTGTTGGCCAGATCCTGGGTTTTTTCCGTGTTTGAATCACGTAGTAATGTGGTAACACACTGAAGCAGTCAATTAAACCTGGTTTCGATCAATATTTCAGAGGATAACACCGGTTAGGTCTGGGTTAGGTCTGGGATATGCGCGCATCTGGCTTATACTTTCACCTTTTTCGCAAACTTGTTGGCCAGATCCTGGGTTTTTTCCGTGTTTGATCACGTAGTAATGTGGTAACACACTGAAGCAGTCAATTAAACCTGGTTTCGATCAATATTTTAGAGGACAACGCCGGTTAGGTCTGGGTTAGGTCTGGGAAATGCGCGCATCTGGCTTATACTTTCGCATTCTTCGCATACTTGTTGGTCAGATCCTGGGTTTTTTTCGTGTTTGAATCACGTAGGAATGTGGTAACACACTGAAGCAGTCAATTAAACCTGGTTTCGATCAATATTTTAGAGGATAACACCGGTTAGGTCTGGGTTAGGTCCGGGATATGCCCGCATCTGGCTCATGATTTTGCCTTCTTCGCATACTTGTTGGCCAGATCCTGGGTTTTTTTCGTGTTTGAATCAGGTAGTAATGTGGTAACACTATGAAGCAGTCAATTAAACCTGGTTTCGATCAATATTTCAGAGGATAACACCGGTTAGGTCTGGGTTAGGTCTGGGATATGCGCGCATCTGGCTTATACTTTCACCTTTTTCGCAAACTTGTTGGCCAGATCCTGGGTTTTTTCCGTGTTTGATCACGTAGTAATGTGGTAACACACTGAAGCAGTCAATAAAACCTGGTTTCGATCAATATTTTAGAGGATAACACCGGTTAGGTCTGGGTTAGGTCTGGGATATGCGTGCATCTGGCTTATACTTTCGCCATTTTCGCAAACTTGTTGGCCAGATCCTGGGTTTTTTTCGTGTTTGAATCACGTAGTAATGTGGTAAGACACTGAAGCAGTCAATTAAACCTGGTTTCTATCAATATTTTAGAGGATAACACCGGTTAGGTCTGGGTTAGGTCCGGGATATGCCCGCATCTGGCTCATGATTTTGCCTTCTTCGCATACTTGTTGGCCAGATCCTGGGTTTTTTTCGTGTTTGAATCACGTAGTAATGTGATAACACACTGAAGCTGGCAATTAAACCTGGTTTCGATCTATATTTTAGAGGATAACACCGGTTAGGTCTGGGTTAGGTCTGGGTTATGCCCGCATCTGGCTCATGATTTTGCCTTCTTCGCATACTTGTTGGCCATATCCTGGGTTTTTTTCGTGTTTGAATCACGTAGTAAAGTGGTAATACACTGAAGCAGTCAATAAAACCTGGTTTCGATCAATATTTTAGAGGATAACACCGGTTAGGTCTGGGTTAGGTCTGGGTTATGCCCGCATCTGGCTCATGATTTTGCCTTCTTCGCATTCTTGTTAGCCAGATCCTGGGTTTTTTTCGTGTTTGAATCACGTAGTAATCTGGTAACACACTGAAGCTGTCAATTAAACCTGGTTTCGATCAATATTGTAGAGGATAACACCGGTTAGGTCTGGGTTAGGTCTCGGTTATGCCCGCATCTGGCTCATGATTTTGCCTTCTTCGCATACTTGTTGGCCAGATCCTGGGTATTTTCCGTGTTTGAATCACGTAGTAATGTGGTAACACACTGAAGCAGTCAATTAAACCTGGCTTCGATCAATATTTTAGAGGATAACACCGGTTAGGTCTGGGTTAGGTCTGGGATTTGCGCGCATCTGGCTTATACTTTCGCCTTTTTCGCAAACTTGTTGGCCAGATCCCGGGTATTTTCCGTGTTTGAATCACGTAGTAATGTGGTAACACACTGAAGCAGTCAATTAAACCTGGTTTCGATCAATAGTTTAGAGGATAACACCGGTTAGGTCTGGGTTAGGTCTGGGTTATGCCCGCATCTGGCTCATGATTTTGCCTTCTTCGCATACTTGTTGGCCAGATCCTGGGTTTTTTCCGTGTTTGAATCACGTAGTAATGTGGTAACACACTGAAGCAGTCAATAAAACCTGGTTTCGATCAATATTTTAGAGGATAACACCGGTTAGGTCTGGGTTAGGTCTGGGATTTGCGCGCATCTGGCTTATACTTTCGCCTTTTTCGCAAACTTGTTGGCCAGATCCTGGGTATTTTTCGTGTTTGAATCACGTAGTAATGTGGTAACACACTGAAGCAGTCAATAAAACCTGGTTTCGATCAATATTTTAGAGGATAACACCGGTTAGGTCTGGGTTAGGTCTGGGTTATGCCCGCATCTGGCTCATGATTTTGCCTTCTTCGCATACTTGTTGGCCAGATCCTGGGTTTTTTCCGTGTTTGAATCACGTAGTAATGTGGTAACACACTGAAGCAGTCAATTAAACCTGGTTTCGATCAATATTTTGGAGGATAACTCCGGTTAGGTCTGGGATAGGTCCGGGATATGCCCGCATCTGGCTTATACTTTCGCCTTTTTCGCAAACTTGTTGGCTAGATCCTGGGTTTTTTCCCGGTTTGAATAACGCAGTAATGTGGTACCACACTGAAGCAGTCAATTAAACCTGGTTTCGATCAATATTTCAGAGGATAACACCGGTTAGGTCTGGGTTAGGTCCGGGATATGCCCGCATCTGGCTCATGATTTTGCCTTCTTCGCATACTTGTTGGCCAGATCCTGGGTTTCTTTCGTGTTTGAATCACGTAGTAATGTGGTAACACACTGAAGCAGTCAATAAAACCTGGTTTCGATCAATATTTTAGAGGATAACACCGGTTAGGTCTGGGTTAGGTCTGGGATTTGCGCGCATCTGGCTTATACTTTCGCCTTTTTCGCAAACTTGTTGGCCAGATCCTGGGTATTTTTCGTGTTTGAATCACGTAGTAATGTGGTAACACACTGAAGCAGTCAATAAAACCTGGTTTCGATCAATATTTTAGAGGATAACACCGGCTAGGTCTGGGTTAGGTCTGGGTTATGCCCGCATCTGGCTCATGATTTTGCCTTCTTCGCATACTTGTTGGCCAGATCCTGGGTTTTTTCCGTGTTTGAATCACGTAGTAATGTGGTAACACACTGAAGCAGTCAATTAAACCTGGTTTCGATCAATATTTTGGAGGATAACACCGGTTAGGTCTGGGATAGGTCCGGGATATGCCCGCATCTGGCTTATACTTTCGCGTTTTTCGCAAACTTGTTGGCTAGATCCTGGGTTTTTTCCCGGTTTGAATAACGCAGTAATGTGGTACCACACTGAAGCAGTCAATTAAACCTGGTTTCGATCAATATTTCAGAGGATAACACCGGTTAGGTCTGGGTTAGGTCCGGGATATGCCCGCATCTGGCTCATGATTTTGCCTTCTTCGCATACTTGTTGGCCAGATCCTGGGTTTCTTTCGTGTTTGAATCACGTAGTAATGTGGCAACACACTGAAGCAGTCAATTAAACCTGGTTTCGATCAATATTTCAGAGGATAACAACGGTTAGGTCTGGGTTAGGTCTGGGAAATGCGCGCATCTGGCTTATACTTTCGCCTTTTCGCATACTTGTTGGCCAGATCCTGGGTTTTTTCCGTGTTTGAATCACGTAGTAATGTGGTAACACACTGAAGCAGTCAATTAAACCTGGTTTCGATCAATAGTTTAGAGGATAACACCGGTTAGGTCTGGGTTAGGTCTGGGTTATGCCCGCATCTGGCTTATACTTTCGCCTTTTTCGCAAACTTGTTGGCCAGATCCTGGGTATTTTTCGTGTTTGAATCACGTAGTAATGTGGTAACACACTGAAGCAGTCAATAAAACCTGGTTTCGATCAATATTTTAGAGGATAACACCGGTTAGGTCTGGGTTAGGTCTGGGTTATGCCCGCATCTAGCTCATGATTTTGCCTTCTTCGCATACTTGTTGGCCAGATCCTGGGTTTTTTCCGTGTTTGAATCACGTAGTAATGTGGTAACACACTGAAGCAGTCAATTAAACCTGGTTTCGATCAATAGTTTAGAGGATAACACCGGTTAGGTCTGGGTTAGGTCTGGGTTATGCCCGCATCTAGCTCATGATTTTGCCTTCTTCGCATACTTGATGGCCAGATCCTGGGTTTTTTCCTGTTTGAATCACGTAGTAATGTGGTACCACAGCGAAACAGTCAACTAAACCTGGTTTCGATCAATATTTCAGAGGATAACACCGGTTAGGTCTGGGTTAGGTCCGGGATATGCCCGCATCTGGCTCATGATTTTGCCTTCTTCGCATACTTGTTGGCCAGATCCTGGGTTTCTTTCGTGTTTGAATCACGTAGTAATGTGGTAACACACTGAAGCAGTCAATTAAACCTGGTTTCGATCAATATTTTAGAGGATAACACCGGTTAGGTCTGGGTTAGGTCTGGGATTTGCGCGCATCTGGCTTATACTTTCGCCTTTTTCGCAAACTTGTTGGCCAGATCCCGGGTATTTTCCGTGTTTGAATCACGTAGTAATGTGGTAACACACTGAAGCAGTCAATTAAACCTGGTTTCGATCAATAGTTTAGAGGATAACACCGGTTAGGTCTGGGTTAGGTCTGGGTTATGCCCGCATCTGGCTCATGATTTTGCCTTCTTCGCATACTTGTTGGCCAGATCCTGGGTTTTTTCCGTGTTTGAATCACGTAGTAATGTGGTAACACACTGAAGCAGTCAATAAAACCTGGTTTCGATCAATATTTTAGAGGATAACACCGGTTAGGTCTGGGTTAGGTCTGGGATTTGCGCGCATCTGGCTTATACTTTCGCCTTTTTCGCAAACTTGTTGGCCAGATCCTGGGTATTTTTCGTGTTTGAATCACGTAGTAATGTGGTAACACACTGAAGCAGTCAATAAAACCTGGTTTCGATCAATATTTTAGAGGATAACACCGGTTAGGTCTGGGTTAGGTCTGGGTTATGCCCGCATCTGGCTCATGATTTTGCCTTCTTCGCATACTTGTTGGCCAGATCCTGGGTTTTTTCCGTGTTTGAATCACGTAGTAATGTGGTAACACACTGAAGCAGTCAATTAAACCTGGTTTCGATCAATATTTTGGAGGATAACACCGGTTAGGTCTGGGATAGGTCCGGGATATGCCCGCATCTGGCTTATACTTTCGCCTTTTTCGCAAACTTGTTGGCTAGATCCTGGGTTTTTTCCCGGTTTGAATAACGCAGTAATGTGGTACCACACTGAAGCAGTCAATTAAACCTGGTTTCGATCAATATTTCAGAGGATAACACCGGTTAGGTCTGGGTTAGGTCCGGGATATGCCCGCATCTGGCTCATGATTTTGCCTTCTTCGCATACTTGTTGGCCAGATCCTGGGTTTCTTTCGTGTTTGAATCACGTAGTAATGTGGTAACACACTGAAGCAGTCAATAAAACCTGGTTTCGATCAATATTTTAGAGGATAACACCGGTTAGGTCTGGGTTAGGTCTGGGATTTGCGCGCATCTGGCTTATACTTTCGCCTTTTTCGCAAACTTGTTGGCCAGATCCTGGGTATTTTTCGTGTTTGAATCACGTAGTAATGTGGTAACACACTGAAGCAGTCAATAAAACCTGGTTTCGATCAATATTTTAGAGGATAACACCGGTTAGGTCTGGGTTAGGTCTGGGTTATGCCCGCATCTGGCTCATGATTTTGCCTTCTTCGCATACTTGTTGGCCAGATCCTGGGTTTTTTCCGTGTTTGAATCACGTAGTAATGTGGTAACACACTGAAGCAGTCAATTAAACCTGGTTTCGATCAATATTTTGGAGGATAACACCGGTTAGGTCTGGGATAGGTCCGGGATATGCCCGCATCTGGCTTATACTTTCGCCTTTTTCGCAAACTTGTTGGCTAGATCCTGGGGTTTTTCCCGGTTTGGATAACGCAGTAATGTGGTACCACACTGAAGCAGTCAATTAAACCTGGTTTCGATCAATATTTCAGAGGATAACACCGGTTAGGTCTGGGTTAGGTCCGGGATATGCCCGCATCTGGCTCATGATTTTGCCTTCTTCGCATACTTGTTGGCCAGATCCTGGGTTTCTTTCGTGTTTGAATCACGTAGTAATGTGGCAACACACTGAAGCAGTCAATTAAACCTGGTTTCGATCAATATTTCAGAGGATAACAACGGTTAGGTCTGGGTTAGGTCTGGGAAATGCGCGCATCTGGCTTATACTTTCGCCTTTTCGCATACTTGTTGGCCAGATCCTGGGTTTTTTCCGTGTTTGAATCACGTAGTAATGTGGTAACACACTGAAGCAGTCAATTAAACCTGGTTTCGATCAATAGTTTAGAGGATAACACCGGTTAGGTCTGGGTTAGGTCTGGGTTATGCCCGCATCTGGCTTATACTTTCGCCTTTTTCGCAAACTTGTTGGCCAGATCCTGGGTATTTTTCGTGTTTGAATCACGTAGTAATGTGGTAACACACTGAAGCAGTCAATAAAACCTGGTTTCGATCAATATTTTAGAGGATAACACCGGTTAGGTCTGGGTTAGGTCTGGGTTATGCCCGCATCTAGCTCATGATTTTGCCTTCTTCGCATACTTGATGGCCAGATCCTGGGTTTTTTCCTGTTTGAATCACGTAGTAATGTGGTACCACAGCGAAACAGTCAACTAAACCTGGTTTCGATCAATATTTCAGAGGATAACACCGGTTAGGTCTGGGTTAGGTCCGGGATATGCCCGCATCTGGCTCATGCTTTTGCCTTCTTCGCATACTTGTTGGCCAGATCCTGGGTTTCTTTCGTGTTTGAATCACGTAGTAATGTGGTAACACACTGAAGCAGTCAATTAAACCTGGTTTCGATCAATATTTCAGAGGATAACAACGGTTAGGTCTGGGTTAGGTCTGGGAAATGCGCGCATCTGGCTTATACTTTCGCCTTTTCGCATACTTGTTGGCCAGATCCTGGGTTTTTTCCGTGTTTGAATCACGTAGTAATGTGGTAACACACTGAAGCAGTCAATTAAACCTGGTTTCGATCAATAGTTTAGAGGATAACACCGGTTAGGTCTGGGTTAGGTCTGGGTTATGCCCGCATCTGGCTCATGATTTTGCCTTCTTCGCATACTTGTTGGCCAGATGCTGGGTTTTTTCCGTGTTTGAATCACGTAGTAATGTGGTAACACACTGAAGCAGTCAATAAAACCTGGTTTCGATCAATATTTTAGAGGATAACACCGGTTAGGTCTGGGTTAGGTCTGGGATTTGCGCGCATCTGGCTTATACTTTCGCCTTTTTCGCAAACTTGTTGGCCAGATCCTGGGTATTTTTCGTGTTTGAATCACGTAGTAATGTGGTAACACACTGAAGCAGTCAATAAAACCTGGTTTCGATCAATATTTTAGAGGATAACACCGGTTAGGTCTGGGTTAGGTCTGGGTTATGCCCGCATCTAGCTCATGATTTTGCCTTCTTCGCATACTTGTTGGCCAGATCCTGGGTTTTTTTCGTGTTTGAATCACGTAGTAATGTGGTAACACACTGAAGCAGTCAATTAAACCTGGTTTCGATCAATATTTCAGAGGATAACACCGGTTAGGTCTGGGTTAGGTCTGGGTTATGCCCGCATCTGGCTCATGATTTTGCCTTCTTCGCATACTTGTTGGCCAGATCCTGGGTTTTTTCCATGTTTGAATCACGTAGTAATGTGGTAACACACTGAAGCAGTCAATTAAACCTGGTTTCGATCAATATTTTGGAGGATAACACCGGTTAGGTCTGGGATAGGTCCGGGATATGCCCGCATCTGGCTCATACTTTCGCCTTATTCGCAAACTTGTTGGCTAGATCCCGGGTATTTTCCGTGTTTGAATCACGTAGTAATGTGGTAACACACTGAAGCAGTCAATTAAACCTGGTTTCGATCAATAGTTTAGAGGATAACACCGGTTAGGTCTGGGTTAGGTCTGGGTTATGCCCGCATCTGGCTCATGATTTTGCCTTCTTCGCATACTTGTTGGCCAGATCCTGGGTTTTTTCCGTGTTTGAATCACGTAGTAATGTGGTAACACACTGAAGCAGTCAATAAAACCTGGTTTCGATCAATATTTTAGAGGATAACACCGGTTAGGTCTGGGTTAGGTCTGGGATTTGCGCGCATCTGGCTTATACTTTCGCCTTTTTCGCAAACTTGTTGGCCAGATCCTGGGTATTTTTCGTGTTTGAATCACGTAGTAATGTGGCAACACACTGAAGCAGTCAATAAAACCTGGTTTCGATCAATATTTTAGAGGATAACACCGGTTAGGTCTGGGTTAGGTCTGGGTTATGCCCGCATCTAGCTCATGATTTTGCCTTCTTCGCATACTTGTTGGCCAGATCCTGGGTTTTTTTCGTGTTTGAATCACGTAGTAATGTGGTAACACACTGAAGCAGTCAATTAAACCTGGTTTCGATCAATATTTCAGAGGATAACACCGGTTAGGTCTGGGTTAGGTCTGGGTTATGCCCGCATCTGGCTCATGATTTTGCCTTCTTCGCATACTTGTTGGCCAGATCCTGGGTTTTTTCCGTGTTTGAATCACGTAGTAATGTGGTAACACACTGAAGCAGTCAATTAAACCTGGTTTCGATCAATATTTTGGAGGATAACACCGGTTAGGTCTGGGATAGGTCCGGGATATGCCCGCATCTGGCTTATACTTTCGCCTTTTTCGCAAACTTGTTGGCAAGATCCTGGGTTTTTTCCCGGTTTGAATAACGCAGTAATGTGGTACCACACTGAAGCAGTCAATTAAACCTGGTTTCGATCAATATTTCAGAGGATAACACCGGTTAGGGCTGGGTTAGGTCCGGGATATGCCCGCATCTGGCTCATGATTTTGCCTTCTTCGCATACTTGTTGGCCAGATCCTGGGTTTCTTTCGTGTTTGAATCACGTAGTAATGTGGTAACACACTGAAGCAGTCAATTAAACCTGGTTTCGATCAATATTTCAGAGGATAACAACGGTTAGGTCTGGGTTAGGTCTGGGAAATGCGCGCATCTGGCTTATACTTTCGCCTTTTCGCAAACTTGTTGGCCAGATCCTGGGTTTTTTCGTGTTTGAATCACGTAGTAATGTGGTAACACACTGAAGCAGTCAAGAAAACCTGGTTTCGATCAATATTTTAGAGGATAACACCGGTTAGGTCTGGGTTAGGTCTGGGTTATGCCCGCATCTGGCTCATGATTTTGCCTTCTTCGCATACTTGTTGGCCAGATCCTGGGTTTTTTTTGTGTTTGAATCACATAGTAATGAGGTAATACACTGAAGCAGTCAATTAAACCTGGTTTCGATCAATATTTTACAGGATAACACCGGTTAGGTCTGGGTTAGGTCTGGGAAATGCGCGCATCTGGCTTATACTTTCGCCTTTTCGCAAACTTGTTGGCCAGATCCTGGGTTTTTTCCGTGTTTGAATCACGTAGTAATGTTGTACCACACTGTGGCAGTCAATTAAACCTGAATTCGGACATTATTTTAGAGGATAACACCGGTTAGGTCTGGGTTAGGTCTGGGTTATGCCCGCATCTGGCTCATGATTTTGCCTTCTTCGCTTACTTGTTGGCCAGATCCTGGATTTTTTCCGTGTTTGAATCACGTAGTAATGTTGTACCACACTGTGGCTGTCAATTAAACCTGGTTTCGATCAATATTTTAGAGGATAACACCGGTTAGGTCTGGGTTAGGTCTGGGTTATGCCCGCATCTGGCTCATGATTTTGCCTTCTTCGCATACTTGTTGGCCAGATCCTGGGATTTTTTCGTGTTTGAATCACGTAGTAATGTGGTAACACACTGAAGCTGTCAATTAAACCTGGTTTCGATCAATATTTCAGAGGATAACACCGGTTAGGTCTGGGTTAGGTCTGGGATATGCGCGCATCTGGCTTATACTTTCGCCTTTTTCGCAAACTTGATGGCTAGATCCTGGGTTTTTTTCGGGTTTGAATAACGCAGTAATGTGGTACCACACTGAAGCAGTCAATTAAACCTGGTTTCGATCAATATTTTAGAGGATAACGCCGGTTAGGTCTGGGTTAGGTCTGGGTTATGCCCGCATCTGGCTCATGATTTTGCCTTCTTCGCATACTTGTTGGCCAGATCCTGGGTTTTTTTCGTGTTTGAATCACGTAGTAATGTGGTAACACACTGAAGCAGTCAATTAAACCTGGTTTCAATCAATATTTTAGAGGATAACACCGGTTAGGTCTGGGTTAGGTCTGGGTTATGCCCGCATCTAGCTCATGATTTTGCCTTCTTCGCATACTTGTTGGCCAGATCCTGGGGTTTTTTCGTGTTTGAATCAGGTAGTAATGTGGTAACACACTGAAGCAGTCAATTAAACCTGGTTTCGATCAATATTTTAGAGGATAACACCGGTTAGGTCTGGGTTAGGTCTGGGTTATGCCCGCATCTGGCTCATGATTTTGCCTTCTTCGCATACTTGTTGGCCAGATCCTGGGTTTTTTTCCTGTTTGAATCACGTAGTAATGTGGTAACACACTGAAGCTGTCAATTAAACCTGGTTTCGATCAATATTTTAGAGGATAACACCGGTTAGGTCTGGGTTAGGTCTGGGATATGCGCGCATCTGGCTTATACTTTCACCTTTTTCGCAAACTTGTTGGCCAGATCCTTGTTTTTTTCCGTGTTTGATCACGTAGTAATGTGGTAACACACTGAAGCAGTCAATAAAACCTGGTTCCGATCAATATTTTAGAGGATAACACCGGTTAGGTCTGGATTAGGTCTGGGATTTGCGCGCATCTGGCTTATACTTTCGCCTTTTTCGCAAACTTGTTGGCCAGATCCTGGGTTTTTTTCGTGTTTGAATCACGTAGTAATGTGGTAACACACTGAAGCAGTCAATTAAACCTGGTTTCTATCAATATTTTAGAGGATAACACCGGTTAGGTCTGTGTTAGGTCCGGGATATGCCCGCATCTGGCTCATGATTTTGCCTTCTTCGCATACTTGTTGGCCAGATCCTGGGTTTTTTTCGTGTTTGAATCACGTAGTAATGTGGTAACACACTGAAGCTGTCAATTAAACCTGGTTTCGATCAATATTTTAGAGGATAACACCGGTTAGGTCTGGGTTAGGTCTGGGTTATGCCCGCAACTGGCTCATGATTTTGCCTTCTTCGCATACTTGTTGGCCAGATCCTGGGATTTTTTCGTGTTTGAATCACGTAGTAATGTGGTAACACACTGAAGCTGTCAATTAAACCTGGTTTCGATCAATATTTCAGAGGATAGCACCGGTTAGGTCTGGGTTAGGTCTGGGATATGCGCGCATCTGGCTTATACTTTCGCCTTTTTCGCAAACTTGATGGCTAGATCCTGGGTTCTTTTCGGGTTTGAATAACGCAGTAATGTGGTACCACACTGAAGCAGTCAATTAAACCTGGTTTCGATCAATATTTTAGAGGATAACGCCGGTTAGGTCTGGGTTAGGTCTGGGTTATGCCCGCATCTGGCTCATGATTTTGCCTTCTTCGCATACTTGTTGGCCAGATCCTGGGCTTTTTCCGGGTTTGAATCACGTAGTAATGTGGTAATACACTGAAGCAGTCAATTAAACCTGGTTTCGATCAATATTTTAGAGGATAACGCCGGTTAGGTCTGGGTTAGGTCTGGGTTATGCCCGCATCTGGCTCATGATTTTGCCTTCTTCGCATACTTGTTGGCCAGATCCTGGGTTTTTTCCGTGTTTGAATCACGTAGTAATGTGGTAACACACTGAAGCAGTCAATTAAACCTGGTTTCGATCAATATTTTAGAGGATAACACCGGTTAGGTCTGGGTTAGGTCTGGGTTATGCCCGCATCTGGCTCATGATTTTGCCTTCTTCGCATACTTGTTGGCCAGATCCTGGGTTTTTTTCGTGTTTGAATCACGTAGTAATGTGGTAATACACTGAAGCAGTCAATAAAACCTGGTTTCGATCAATATTTTAGAGGATAACACCGGTTAGGTCTGGGTTAGGTCTGGGTTATGCCTGCATCTAGCTCATGATTTTGCCTTCTTCGCATACTTGTTGGCCAGATCCTGGGGTTTTTTCGTGTTTGAATCACGTAGTAATGTGGTAACACACTAAAGCAGTCAATTAAACCTGGTTTCGATCAATATTTTAGAGGATAACACCGGTTAGGTCTGGGATAGGTCCGGGATATGCCCGCATCTGGCTCATGATTTTGCCTTCTTCGCATACTTGTTGGCCAGATCCTGGGTTTTTTTCGTGGTTGAATCACGTAGTAATGTGGTAACACACTGAAGCAGTCAATTAAACCTGGTTTCGATCAATATTTTAGAGGATAACACCGGTTAGGTCTGGGATAGGTCCGGGATATGCCCGCATCTGGCTCATGATTTTGCCTTCTTCGCATACTTGTTGGCCAGATCCTGGGTTATTTTCGTGGTTGAATCACGTAGTAATGTGGTAACACACTGTAGCAGTCAATTAAACCTGGTTTCGATCAATATTTTAGAGGATAACACCGGTTAGGTCTGGGTTAGGTCTGGGTTATGCCCGCATCTGGCTCATGATTTTGCCTTCTTCGCATACTTGTTGGCCAGATCCTGGGTTCTTTTCGTGTTTGAATCACGTAGTAATGTGGTAACACACTGAAGCAGTCAATTAAACCTGGTTTCGATCAATATTTTAGAGGATAACGCCGGTTAGGTCTGGGTTAGGTCTAGGAAATGCGCGCATCTGGCTTATACTTTCGCCTTCTTCGCATACTTGTTGGTCAGATCCTGGGTTTTTTTCGTGTTTGAATCACGTAGGAATGTGGTAACACACTGAAGCAGTCAATTAAACCTGGTTTCGATCAATATTTTAGAGGATAACACCGGTTAGGTCTGGGTTAGGTCCGGGATATGCCCGCATCTGGCTCATGATTTTGCCTTCTTCGCATACTTGTTGGCCAGATCCTGGGTTTTTTCCGTGTTTGAATCACGTAGTAATGTGGTAACACACTGAAGCAGTCAATTAAACCTGGTTTCGATCAATATTTCAGAGGATAACACCGGTTAGGTCTGGGTTAGGTCTGGGATATGCGCGCATCTGGCTTATACTTTCACCTTTTTCGCAAACTTGTTGGCCAGATCCTGGGTTTTTTCCGTGTTTGATCACGTAGTAATGTGGTAACACACTGAAGCAGTCAATAAAACCTGGTTTCGATCAATATTTTAGAGGATAACACCGGTTAGGTCTGGGTTAGGTCTGGGATATGCGTGCATCTGGCTTATACTTTCGCCTTTTTGCGCAAACTTGTTGGCCAGATCCTGGGTTTTTTTCGTGTTTGAATCACGTAGTAATGTGGTAAGACACTGAAGCAGTCAATTAAACCTGGTTTCTATCAATATTTTAGAGGATAACACCGGTTAGGTCTGGGTTAGGTCCGGGATATGCCCGCATCTGGCTCATGATTTTGCCTTCTTCGCATACTTGTTGGCCAGATCCTGCGTTTTTTTCGTGTTTGAATCACGTAGTAATGTGATAACACACTGAAGCTGGCAATTAAACCTGGTTTCGATCAATATTTTAGAGGATAACACCGGTTAGGTCTGGGTTAGGTCTGGGTTATGCCCGCATCTGGCTCATGATTTTGCCTTCTTCGCATACTTGTTGGCCATATCCTGGGTTTTTTTCGTGTTTGAATCACGTAGTAAAGTGGTAATACACTGAAGCAGTCAATAAAACCTGGTTTCGATCAATATTTTAGAGGATAACACCGGTTAGGTCTGGGTTAGGTCTGGGTTATGCCCGCATCTAGCTCATGATTTTGCCTTCTTCGCATACTTGTTGGCCAGATCCTGGGGTTTTTCGTGTTTGAATCACGTAGTAATGTGGTAACACACTGAAGCAGTCAATTAAACCTGGTTTCGATCAATATTTTAGAGGATAACACCGGTTAGGTCTGGGTTAGGTCTGGGATATGCGCGCATCTGGCTTATACTTTCACCTTTTTCGCAAACTTGTTGGCCAGATCCTGGGTTTTTTCCGTGTTTGATCACGTAGTAATGTGGTAACACACTGAAGCAGTCAATAAAACCTGGTTTCGATCAATATTTTAGAGGATAACACCGGTTAGGTCTGGGTTAGGTCTGGGATTTGCGTGCATCTGGCTTATACTTTCGCCTTTTTCGCAAACTTGTTGGCCAGATCCTGGGTTTTTTTCGTGTTTGGATCACGTAGTAATGTGGTAACACACTGAAGCAGTCAATTAAACCTGGTTTCCATCAATATTTTAGAGGATAACACCGGTTAGGTGTGGGTTAGGTCCGGGATATGCCCGCATCTGGCTCATGATTTTGCCTTCTTCGCATACTTGTTGGCCAGATCCTGCGTTTTTTTCGTGTTTGAATCACGTAGTAATGTGGTAACACACTGAAGCAGTCAATTAAACCTGGTTTCGATCAATATTTTAGAGGATAACGCCGGTTAGGTCTGGGTTAGGTCTGGGAAATGCGCGCATCTGGCTTATACTTTCGCCATCTTCGCATACTTGTTGGTCAGATCCTGGGTTTTTTTCGTGTTTGAATCACGTAGGAATGTGGTAACACACTGAAGCAGTCAATTAAACCTGGTTTCGATCAATATTTTACAGGATAACACCGGTTAGGTCTGGGTTAGGTCCGGGATATGCCCGCATCTGGCTCATGATTTTGCCTTCTTCGCATACTTGTTAGCCAGATCCTGGGTTTTTTTCGTGTTTGAATCACGTAGTAATCTGGTAACACACTGAAGCTGTCAATTAAACCTGGTTTCGATCAATATTTTAGAGGATAACACCGGCTAGGTCTGGGTTAGGTCTCGGTTATGCCCGCATCTGGCTCATGATTTTGCCTTCTTCGCATACTTGTTGGCCAGATCCTGGGTATTTTCCGTGTTTGAATCACGTAGTAATGTGGTAACACACTGAAGCAGTCAATTAAACCTGGCTTCGATCAATATTTTAGAGGATAACACCGGTTAGGTCTGGGTTAGGTCTGGGATTTGCGCGCATCTGGCTTATACTTTCGCCTTTTTCGCAAACTTGTTGGCCAGATCCCGGGTATTTTCCGTGTTTGAATCACGTAGTAATGTGGTAACACACTGAAGCAGTCAATTAAACCTGGTTTCGATCAATAGTTTAGAGGATAACACCGGTTAGGTCTGGGTTAGGTCTGGGTTATGCCCGCATCTGGCTCATGATTTTGCCTTCTTCGCATACTTGTTGGCCAGATCCTGGGTTTTTTCCGTGTTTGAATCACGTAGTAATGTGGTAACACACTGAAGCAGTCAATAAAACCTGGTTTCGATCAATATTTTACAGGATAACACCGGTTAGGTCTGGGTTAGGTCTGGGATTTGCGCGCATCTGGCTTATACTTTCGCCTTTTTCGCAAACTTGTTGGCCAGATCCTGGGTATTTTTCGTGTTTGAATCACGTAGTAATGTGGTAACACACTGAAGCAGTCAATAAAACCTGGTTTCGATCAATATTTTAGAGGATAACACCGGTTAGGGCTGGGTTAGGTCTGGGTTATGCCCGCATCTGGCTCATGATTTTGCCTTCTTCGCATACTTGTTGGCCAGATCCTGGGTTTTTTCCGTGTTTGAATCACGTAGTAATGTGGTAACACACTGAAGCAGTCAATTAAACCTGGTTTCGATCAATATTTTGGAGGATAACACCGGTTAGGTCTGGGATAGGTCCGGGATATGCCCGCATCTGGCTTATACTTTCGCCATTTTCGCAAACTTGTTGGCTAGATCCTGGGTTTTTTCCCGGTTTGAATAACGCAGTAATGTGGTACCACACTGAAGCAGTCAATTAAACCTGGTTTCGATCAATATTTCAGAGGATAACACCGGTTAGGTCTGGGTTAGGTCCGGGATATGCCCGCATCTGGCTCATGATTTTGCCTTCTTCGCATACTTGTTGGCCAGATCCTGGGTTTTTTTCGTGTTTGAATCACGTAGTAATGTGGTAACACACTGAAGCAGTCAATTAAACCTGGTTTCGATCAATATTTCAGAGGATAACACCGGTTAGGTCTGGGTTAGGTCTGGGTTATGCCCGCATCTGGCTCATGATTTTGCCTTCTTCGCATACTTGTTGGCCAGATCCTGGGTTTTTTCCATGTTTGAATCACGTAGTAATGTGGTAACACACTGAAGCAGTCAATTAAACCTGGTTTCGATCAATATTTTGGAGGATAACACCGGTTAGGTCTGGGATAGGTCCGGGATATGCCCGCATCTGGCTCATACTTTCGCCTTTTTCGCAAACTTGTTGGCTAGATCCCGGGTATTTTCCGTGTTTGAATCACGTAGTAATGTGGTAACACACTGAAGCAGTCAATTAAACCTGGTTTCGATCAATAGTTTAGAGGATAACACCGGTTAGGTCTGGGTTAGGTCTGGGTTATGCCCGCATCTGGCTCATGATTTTGCCTTCTTCGCATACTTGTTGGCCAGATCCTGGGTTTTTTCCGTGTTTGAATCACGTAGTAATGTGGTAACACACTGAAGCAGTCAATAAAACCTGGTTTCGATCAATATTTTAGTGGATAACACCGGTTAGGTCTGGGTTAGGTCTGGGATTTGCGCGCATCTGGCTTATACTTTCGCCTTTTTCGCAAACTTGTTGGCCAGATCCTGGGTATTTTTCGTGTTTGAATCACGTAGTAATGTGGCAACACACTGAAGCAGTCAATAAAACCTGGTTTCGATCAATATTTTAGAGGATAACACCGGTTAGGTCTGGGTTAGGTCTGGGTTATGCCCGCATCTAGCTCATGATTTTGCCTTCTTCGCATACTTGTTGGCCAGATCCTGGGTTTTTTTCGTGTTTGAATCACGTAGTAATGTGGTAACACACTGAAGCAGTCAATTAAACCTGGATTCGGACATTATTTTAGAGGATAACACCGGTTAGGTCTGGGTTAGGTCTGGGTTATGCCCGCATCTGGCTCATGATTTTGCCTTCTTCGCATACTTGCAGGCCAGATCCTGGGTTTTTTTCGTGTTTGAATCACGTATTAATGTGGTAACACACTGAAGCTGTCAATTAAACCTGGTTTCGATCAATATTTTAGAGGATAACACCGGTTAGGTCTGGGTTAGGTCCGGGATATGCCCGCATCTGGCTCATGATTTTGCCTTCATCGCATACTTGTTGGCCAGATCCTGGGTTTTTTTCGTGTTTGAATCACGTGGGAATGTGGTAACACACTGAAGCAGTCAATTAAACCTGGTTTCGATCAATATTTTAGAGGATAACACCGGTTAGGTCAGGGTTAGGTCCGGGATATGCCCGCATCTGGCTTATACTTTCGCCTTTTTCGCAATCTTGATGGCTAGATCCTGGGTTCTTTTCGGGTTTGAATAACGCAGTAATGTGGTACCACACTGAAGCAGTCAATTAAACCTGGTTTCGATCAATATTTTAGAGGATAACGCCGGTTAGGTCTGGGTTATGCCCGCATCTGGCTCATGATTTTGCCTTCTTCGAATACTTGTTGGCCAGATCCTGGGTTTTTTTCGTGTTTGAATCACGTAGTAATGAGGTAATACACTGAAGCAGTCAATTAAACCTGGTTTCGATCAATATTTTAGAGGATAACACCGGTTAGGTCTGGGTTAGGTCTGGGATATGCGCGCATCTCGCTTATACTTTCGCCTTTTTCGCAAACTTGTTGGCCAGATCCTGGATTTTTTCCGTGTTTGAATCACGTAGTAATGTTGTACCACACTGAGGCAGTCAATTAAACCTGGATTCGGACATTATTTTAGAGGATAACACCGGTTAGGTCTGGGTCAGGTCTGGGTTATGCCCGCATCTGGCTCATGATTTTGCCTTCTTCGCATACTTGTTGGCCAGATCCTGGGTTTTTTTCGTGTTTGAATCATGTAGTAATGTGGTAACACGCAGAAGCAGTCAATTAAACCTGGTTTCGATCAATATTTTAGAGGGTAACACCGGTTAGGTCTGGGTTAGCTCTGGGTTATGCCCGCATCTGGCTCATGATTTTGCCTTCTTCGCATACTTGTTGGCCAGATCCTGGGTTTTTTTCGTGTTTGAATCACGTAGTAATGTGGTGCCACACTGAAGCAGTCAATTAAACCTGGTTTCGATCAATATTTCAGAGGATAACACCGGTTAGGTCTGGGTTAGGTCCGGGATATGCCCGCATCTGGCTCATGATTTTGCCTTCTTCGCATACTTGCTGGCCAGATCCTGGGTTTTTTTCGTGTTTGAATCACGTATTAATGTGGTAACACACTGAAGCTGTCAATTAAACCTGGTTTCGATCAATATTTTAGAGGATAACACCGGTTAGGTCTGGGTTAGGTCCGGGATATGCCCGCATCTGGCTCATGATTTTGCCTTCATCGCATACTTGTTGGCCAGATCCTGGGTTTTTTTCGTGTTTGAATCACGTAGGAATGTGGTAACACACTGAAGCAGTCAATTAAACCTGGTTTCGATCAATATTTTAGAGGATAACACCGGTTAGGTCTGGGTTAGGTCCGGGATATGCCCGCATCTGGCTTATACTTTCGCCTTTTTCGCAAACTTGATGGCTAGATCCTGGGTTCTTTTCGGGTTTGAATAACGCAGTAATGTGGTACCACACTGAAGCAGTCAATTAAACCTGGTTTCGATCAATATTTTAGAGGATAACGCCGGTTAGGTCTGGGTTAGGTCTGGGTTATGCCCGCATCTGGCTTATACTTTCGCCTTTTTCGCAAACTTGATGGCTAGATCCTGGGTTCTTTTCGGGTTTGAATAACGCAGTAATGTGGTACCACACTGAAGCAGTCAATTAAACCTGGTTTCGATCAATATTTTAGAGGATAACGCCGGTTAGGTCTGGGTTAGGTCTGGGTTATGCCCGCATCTGGCTCATGATTTTGCCTTCTTCGATTACTTGTTGGCCAGATCCTGGGTTTTTTTCGTGTTTGAATCACGTAGTACTGAGGTAATACACTGAAGCAGTCAATTAAACCTGGTTTCGATCAATATTTTAGAGGATAACACCGGCTAGGTCTGGGTTAGGTCTGGGATATGCGCGCATCTGGCTTATACTTTCGCCTTTTTCGCAAACTTGTTGGCCAGATCCTGGATTTTTTCCGTGTTTGAATCACGTAGTAATGTTGTACCACACTGAGGCAGTCAATTAAACCTGGATTCGGACATTATTTTAGAGGATAACACCGGTTAGGTCTGGGTCAGGTCTGGGTTATGCCCGCATCTGGCTCATGATTTTGCCTTCTTCGCATACTTGTTGGCCAGATCCTGGGTTTTTTTCGTGTTTGAATCATGTAGTAATGTGGTAACACGCAGAAGCAGTCAATTAAACCTGGTTTCGATCAATATTTTAGAGGGTAACACCGGTTAGGTCTGGGTTAGGTCTGGGTTATGCCCGCATCTGGCTCATGATTTTGCCTTCTTCGCATACTTGTTGGCCAGATCCTGGGTTTTTTTCGTGTTTGAATCACGTAGTAATGTGGTAAGACACTGAAGCAGTCTATTAAACCTGGTTTCGATCAATATTTTACAGGATAACACCGGTTAGGTCTGGGTTAGGTCTGTGTTATGCCCGCATCTGGCTCATGATTTTGCCTTCTTCGCATACGTGTTGGCCACGTGTTGACGATAAAACTGTAAGATATAGGATGAATTAAGTTCCATGTCCCTAAAATTTTCCAAATCATAGATTTAAAAATGATTTAGATATTTAGATGATTTTAGTGTGGGTATTTATACAAGTATGTAAATCTCTATTTATGCATAACATGTTACCCCTAAATGGGCAAGTTAATGAATTATATAGATGTTAATTGTATAATAATAACCCTTTGTTCCTCATAAAAATTCATAACTGAATTGCTATCATTCTAAAAAAATCCATCCCAAAATATATTGTCAAAACTAGTAATAAATTATTTGAACAAGGTGATAACAGATTTGAAATATTTAATAAAATTTAAATACCAGTAGTATTAATAAAAGATAATATTAATACTATTTTGACACTGTTATTTGATTTTAATATTAATTATAGATACTTTGATTATTGATTTATTAAAACATAAAGTTAATGAAGTCCCAGTAGATTATAAATATTTTAAAGAGCATGAATTAGCATAGAATTTCATAAAAAATTTGATGAGTGATAGAAGTAACTTGAATAATCTGAATTTTGTAGCTTTTACTATATCTTTGGATATGGAATCACAGATTCATTTTATTAATAAAAATAGAGATAGTACTGATGATTTACTCAGGCTCGTTAAAGTAAGTGGGCCAAGTGGGAAGAATATTAAGATAAATGGATAGATATTGGTAAAAGTATTCTTCTTGTCCTTATATAGGAAATCTTTAATATTACAAATAAACTCTTTCTGTAAAATCTTGAACTTATCATTATAATTTATAGAATTAAAGTCAACGCATCTAATAATGAAAGTGAACTGAAGTATTTTATAGACTTGTCAAGAATGTTTTTTGGTATATTCCTAGCAAACGACCCGTTCAACGATCGGGATGAGTTATACGTAATTCGATTCGTCTAATTCAGTATATTATTTCATTAGTATATGCATTTCATTATCTGCGGAAATTCGGTATTTTTACAAAGTAACTAAGTATTTTAAATATATTCTGACAGGTTCACAGGTGGAAACAAGTGACTGTCGTTACCTGTGTTCAAAATGCCAGCTAGTCAAATGCTAATTTGTTAACAATAACATTTATTGAATGAAATTTCTGCTATTTCTGCAAATATCTCATTGAATAAATCACCATCTTTCTATTATATATACATTTACTAAATACATAATGGCTCAGGTATCCAATGAAGTTACTCTTATTGAAAATATAAAATATTGATAGTATTATATGTTAGAAAAAAGTGGTTTCTTCAATTTAATTCATGTAAGCATCAGTAATGAGATCTTGAAAATTGACGCTGTGATTAATTTTCAAATGGCCTCTGTGCCATTATTTCTACAACAAAATGTTGATTCATCAGTCTCTATCTACTCTACCCTTCCACAATTGCTGCGCAGTATTTTTATTTAATGTTAGTTATATAATATATCACGACATTGCTCATAATTATACGTTAGCATATATGGTAATTTTAAAACAATATCTGTAACTGAGTTTGTTTTTAGAAAACCACGTTCTTTGCTTTTCAAATATCTTTATATAATGCAATGGCTTTTAAAAAATAAGGGTATAAACATCTCACCGTAAACCGTAAATAGTTTACATTTTAAAGATCCAGAAACAGGCGCTCATACGAATAAAACAGAAACTACGTGGAAGCATAGTAAACACTTTTTGCCTGAATATTGTCGGTTAGTATTTGCAGTTCCACACGTTTTTTAATATGTTTTTCTAACATATAATACAAAATAATAAATATTATATTTTCTATTTTCAGCAAAAAAGATAATTTCATTGGGTACTTAAGCCATTACGTGTTTTATAAACCTTCCAAGCAAGGAAAGGATGATTTATTTAATCAGTTCTTAAAAGAAATTTCAGAAATTTCATTTGATGATGATTGATTCTGTAAAAAATCAAAATATACCAGACTTAGATGATAATGAAATTTAATAATAAAAACAAGTTAAGCCAACGTACTGCGTGCAATAGTAATTTACTATATATTGTAAACACTGTCAGCGGCGGGGAGACATTTTTTACTGTTGCTGCATGTACTGTCTACATACCTGGTTTTAATACTGTCCACCTGACCGACTCGTGGAAGTTCTATGCCTAAAAAAATGATTTTTATGCATCATACAAATTCTTCTACAAATTCCCATTTGACAATGTAGAATAGATCCAATTAGATAAATTATTTATAATTTTTAAAATGAACATAGCAACGATGGTCACTAGTTTCTATCTGTGAACCTGTCAAAAAATCTACTTGACCTTACTTTTTTACTGCAACTTTTTATAATAACTGTTAAAATACTGTTTATATTATTTATTATAATGAATCTTGTTACAAAACAAACACACTTATTTTCCATTGTGAAAAGAAAACTTAAAAACTAAAAGAACATTCCTCTACATGTGCTTCTTTCACACACACACACACACACACACACACACACACACACACACACACACACACACACACACACACACACACACACACACACACCACACACACTACCCCTCTTATCTGAAACGGTAAACTCCTAAACACTAAAGAAACTAACGAATTTTAAGTCATATTTCTAACACGCCTTCTTGACTTAAAATTTATCAAAACAACAACAAAAATTTTGCCTTTCCTAACGATTTAGTCAGTACATCTGCAATTTGATCGTCCGTAGTCACACTTATTAGTCCCTTTTTTCATAACCATAAACAAAATGATAACTTATATCTATATGCTTGGAATTTTTTGAAAATTTTCCATTTTTTGATAAGGCTATCGCTCCAATATTGTCTTCATATATTTTTACTGGATTGTCATTCTTCACGTCAAAAACAGATAAAATGCCCTTAATTGGAATGATTTCTTCTACACAATCAGCAAGAGCGTAGTATTCAGCATGCGTTGAGGCTCTGGAGACAATTTTTTGTTTTTGCGATTTCCATAGTACTACATTTCCAAAAACTCGTATGATTATCCCTGTAGTCGATTTTCTGTCCGTAGTGTCTGCAGCCCAATCAGCGTCAACAAATGCATCCATTATTTCCTGAGTAGTTGAGTTATAAACAAGATTTATGGAACGAGTGTGATACAAGTATTTTAGAACACGTGTGCTGTGTTACGAGCCAGGGCCGTGCAGCGCGCGTGGCCTGCGAGTGCGAGAAAGAATATGGAATATGGTATCAATTTGTTAGTTAGGTACACGGACGAACCCGATGCGAAATCGGGGAGCCGCTAGGATAGTTGATAACGAGGACGAACCTGATGCGAAATCAGGGAGCCTCTGGGATGGAGTCACGTACGGACGAACCTGGTGCGAAACCAGGGAGCCGTAGGAGGGTGAAACGTCGTGAACGAACCCGATGCGAAATCGGGGAGTCACTAGGATTGTTGATAACGACGCAGACGAACCCAATTCGAAATCGGGGAGCTGCTGGGAGGTTGGATAAATCACAGACGAACCTGATGCGAAATCAGGGAGCTGTAGGATGCGGACGAACCTGATGCGAAATCAGAGAGCCGCTAGGATGGTAATAGATTGCGTGGACGAACTCGATGCGTAATCGAGGAGCCACTAGGTTGTAAGAGGTTGTATTTGGATTTAGGGATGTGTTAATTGACCTCGTAACTGTGAATTATTAAATATAATATAACCCGAGCGGTAAGGTTATATTATTATGGGAACGTTTAACTAATAATAATCGCTTTATATAATTGTGGGTTAAAGAAGTTGGGTAACTCTGATTTGATAATAAAAGTAGATATATTCTTAAATCAACAAATAAAATACAATTGTTTCGTGTATCTTATGTCGCGATCAAAGAATGAGTATATTTACCTAAAATGACCTTGCACGGTGTTGACGCACTGGCGATGCGGGGGTATGTCAGTTGGAAATAAAGGCCGCAATAGAATTTATGCCGGTTCACGGATTCTATATGGTTTGATACTAAAGGGTACGGTAGCCCGATCTCGCAAGATACAACTGACTATCAAATCGTATACGCGTGACAAGAGACGTGACGTTGACTCTAACGTGACGGTACGATTATGATCCCCCGAGTAATGAAATCACAGGGTTTATATACCAAAAAATCTGTGTGGGGCGGATTCAAAAGTACGTTAGAAATCACCGTGTGCACTATTCTCCGAATTGTATTAATTAACGGGCTGCTCTATTCTCCGAATTGTATTAATTAACGGGCTGCTGCATCGCGACGGAAGTGACCCCCATTTCAAAGGTTAGATAAGTAGCAGGGCGATTTCATAATGCACGCAAGTGACAAGAAAAATTTGAGGAACGAAACGTTCGACATACGTAACATCTCCCCCCCCAAGATGAAACATCGCGTTATGCGTGATGCTTTCATATTAGACGGAAAGCGCCCTGTTACTTATTTACAAAAGAAAATAATAAAAGTCGCGAAAAGTAGAATAATTGAAAGCTAAATGTGTCGGGGTGTGTAGTATCATGTTGTGGTGTGTACTTATCGATACTGGTGCGTTGTGTTCTGGATTTAAACCTTGGGCACGACGTAGCCCACCTCCAACCAGTGCTCGGCTACGTTCACAGGTGGCTGCCCCTGTAGTCGGTCCAGGTGGAGATCGGCAACGACTCCGTCTTCCGCGTTACCGATCCGGGATATTCGGCCTCTTCGATTGCTCAATGCGAGGACTGCAATCCTCGTCCTTGCGTTGAGCGGGGTTATGTTTCTGGGTTGGACCCCCCTCAGCTGGATCCTCACCGCCATCCATAGAGTTTTCCGGTAATGGGGCGGCAGGGATCTGATTTCTGTTGCCGGTACATCTACAGTTTGTCCGTAATCCCCAAGGAAGACTTCGCACCCATGCAAAGTGGTTTGTTTTAGTTGGCCCCTTCGCCACATGCCCTTGTGACGTACGGCCACCAGCCGCTCTGGCGTCAGGGCGTCTAGCGGCATTGCGTACATTTCTCCTTGGCATTGCATGCGGTGGTGAAGTTCATACCCCATGGTCCGGAGGTTCGGCAGGTCCCTTTCTAACACCACCCATACCGTCGTCATGCCTTCCACGTGGGTAGTCACGATTCTGGCCTCGGTTCCCAGGGTTCCGGTTGAGATGGTTTCCATTGTGTAGCGTTCTTTTTAATTGGTTCCCGGTGTAAAGAGGCGAATGTTCTTGTCCGTTATGATTTTAAGACCGGTCCAGTCTTTTGAAGGTTGCGGTGGTTGACGCCTTTTCCTGGTTTGAGTAGCGCGGCCTTTACACACTGGTCCGGCCGAACAGAGTTGGTATTTCCTGGCAGATAGGGGTGTTCCTTGTTCCGGGTAAGACGTTGTTTGTGTTCCAATGGTTTTCGATTGCATCTGTGACTGATACTGATTTCGATACGGTCCAGCATCTTGCTTTTAAAGGCCCCAAACCCCACTCCAACTTCCCTGCGTGTAGGTGGAGGGGAGTCGCTAAGGGTGCAGGCGTCTCTAGAAAATTGTTGCGCTCGGCCTTTCGATTTTTTTATCTGTTTCCAGGGTATTAGGTATATTTATTGTAATTTTATTCGGTTCCTCTGGAGGATTTGTATTTTTGGATAGTTTGTTGACCCAGATTTTTCCAATTATTATTATGCCTGCCACAGTTAATGTTATGAATACGGTTCCGATGAACGTGAAATTAATGATATTCTGGTTGCGAGAACTGGTTCGATGATTTGATAGTTCTCTTGCTCGTTGTTCTATTTCGGTAAGTGACACTGCTGCAGGTAGCTTATCCCAGGTAGAAGTAGTATGGTTTGCGTCAAGGGTGTCTCTCTCCAAAACTTCTAGGTGATGCGTTGCGGGTTCTGGTAATATTATTGACAAATTATACACGTTTGAAGGGTAGTAAATGATGTTCTCAGTTGTTTTCATTGTTTCTACGGCTTCGAATTGTATGGAATTAATCGTTGCACGGCATCCAGGTTTGAGTTCAAAAATTCCTGTGTTTGACATATTTTTGATTACTCCTTTGTCTCCCTGGCAGTAGATCCGCGCCTTTTGTTGTTCGGGCATGAAGTACAACCATGTAGACGGTCTGTTTAGAGTTTGCCAATATGGTTTTATAGAAGAGGTTATTCTTATGTCGCAGGTCGACCATTTTATTGCAGAAGGGTTCAGTAACGCCGTAGATTCGCAGATAGCGTGGCGGTCCGTTTGGTATATTGGTAGTGTTGATGGTCCCACAAATTGTCCGCGATGGAAATGACAGTGGTTCAGGTAGTCCTCAGTTGGAATAATATATTGTTGTTCGTCTGATGATACAGCAAGGAATTGAATTTTTGATTTGATGTATGAAACTACAGATTTTTTCCCAATTTTATGTATGGATGGGCAAGGATATATCTTATATAAACTGTAGGCTCTTGTTTCAAGTAAGGGTATCGAGAGTTCAAAAAGTATTCTTCCCCTTTTAAAAATGACGTTTAACTTCGTAATTCTTTCAATTTGCTCCGTAAGTAGTTCTTCCGGCGTCAGAGGAAATTCATGCTTCGATGTTTGTTTGATTCTCTGGGCAGATCGTAATAACTGCTGCAGTGAAAAAATTGCCGGATGCAGAATTCCCTGTTTTGCCAAAAGTATGGAATCTATTAATAATAACAGATTGGCATTGTAGTCATCCAGTCCTTTTTCAATCTCAAATACCGCGTCCCTTGCTGCTGCTTCGAAACGTAATTTACTTATGTTGGATTCTGTTTCACGGAACATTAACGAGTGTTCAGCCATAGTTTTCATTAATTGAGTAGTGAATTTTGTTAGGTTAACAATTCTGTCATGAGTGGAAGAAAATTCGGCTCTAATTATATGGGTTTGTTTTTCTATGATCTCTGTTATTTCATGTTGGTCATTATAAATTTTATTTAACTCTTGATTATAATATTCCGCATCTTCTTGTGTCAAGGTTCCAAATAATGTTTTGCTTAGGCTGCCGATGAATCCAAACGGTACACTGCGACGCGATGATTTAGTAATTGGAATATCACCCATTGCAGTTTTTATTAACTTGATGTACTGGAACGTGTATTCTTCTTTCTTGATTAATCGGGGTCCCCATTCTTTGCTGATGCAATGAAGAGAATCGTGACGGTCACAGAGTTGATTGATAGCTTTGATAAATTCCTTTACAGGTGGAGCATGATTGAGGTATCGGTTAACGTCTAATGATGTGACTAAGCGCCATTGTGTGCGGAAAATCCTAATTTCTGGCAGTCTCTCGTAGAACAATCCGGCATCGTTCACCAGCGGCGTTATTGTTGAACCGTTCTTAGTTATTTCCTGGCCAGTGGTCAATGGTATCAGAAGCATCCAGATGAACATCATGATCCACTGAGTGATTTGATTCCACTGAAGATGGGAAATAAGCAGGTTTTAATTTGTCTTGGTGCTTTGTAATTATTTTACTGTCGGTTTGAATGACAACGTTGTTTCGGTCTGTTACGTCTAGAATTTTGTATGGTCCAATGTAGTGTGGGTCGAATTTATTTATACGAGGTTCGAGGAGTACGTAAACAAAATCGCCTACGTTGAAATTTACTGGGTTTGACCGTCTATCGTAATAATCTTTTGAACGAATTTTCGCTTTATTTAAATTCTCTGAAGTAATGTTACGGATTTTAGTTATGTGTGAAATCAAATCCTGTAAATAATCTCCATATGATTTTAATTTCTCTTTATCTGGGAAGGAACTGGGTTCTCGAGCTACTTTTCCAAAAATTAACTCGTATGGTGTGAAATTTGTTGCTTCGTGAACGGATGTGTTATATGAGAACATTGCAAAAGGAATTAATAAATCCCAATCTTCGTAATTATCCATGTAATGTTTGAGGTATTCAGTGAGCACGATGTGACTTCTTTCCAATGATCCATTAGTTTGTGGTCTGTATCCGGAAGTTGTTATTTGTTTGATTTTAAATATTTCTGCCAAATTCGTCATTAAATTTCCAATGAAACTAGTTCCTTTATCTGTTAATATTGCGCGAGGTGTACCGTAGATTGCGATAAAGTGTCGTGCGAAGGCATCTGCAATGGTCGCGGCTCGAATATTAGGTATTGCAACTGCCACGCAGTATTTCGTCAGATTGTCCTGTATGGTAAGAATATGTCTATTTCCATTAGGCGTGATTGGAAGAGGTCCCACGGTGTCCAATGATATTTTGTCAAATGCATCCAGCGGTGTGTCGGTGATCAACATGGGTTGGCGAGTCTTTGCTCGAACTAATTTTTGTTCTTGGCAACTTTGGCATGTCCTGATGTACTCTTGAATTTCGTTGCGCATTTTTGGCCAATGGAATTTTGATCGAATGCGTTTGTACGTTTTTGTTATCCCTTTATGCCCTCCAATTAAACTATCATGGGCTTCGCGAATTATATCCAATCTATCCGATTCAGACGGTGTGGTGATAGCACAGCTGCATAGAGTAATTTGTTGATCTGTTTCGGTAAAAACTTCTTCTAATATTTTGTAAAATTTGTTAGCTGGTAATTTGTGTAAATCTCCTGTTACAGATATTCGGAAGGAATTTATTTGATTTTGGTCCAGGGTATGTCTGAGAGTCTTTAACCCATGGGATACATCTTTTGCCGTAATATTGTCGTAAAAATTGTCAGAAATTACTATACTGAAGGTTTTAAACAATCCATTGTCTGAAGTCAATACGTGTCCCTTTTTCGGTTGCGCTGCCAAAAGATCCGGTTTATTAATTATTTCGGTGTCCAGTAATACTTTTCCTACGGTGGATATTAGGTTGCAATCTGCTGATATGAAGTGCGCGTAATGTCCGTTTTCCGCAGCGAGGGTGTTCGAAGAAACAGTTATTTTATAAGATTGTTTTGACGCAGTGTATCGGTGCTCGTTTTCGTCGGTTAAAACATCTGTGTCGGATGCGTATGGTAGGTAAGGGTCAGGCGTGTGGTCAAAGGCGTCAGGTAGCCGTTCTGCACTTGCTTCGGTTGCAACCCTTGCAGGTGGATGAATTATGGCTGGTTGTAAAATTTCGTCTGTAACATGCGGTGTTACCTGTGGAGTACTGAATACATTTTTACGAGGATTTTCCATAATTGTATTTTCATTATTGGTAATATCAAGTGGTTCTTCAAAGGACATTAGGTCATCGGGTAAATTGTTATCTTCCTCCGGTAGTGTGTTCCTTGTGGAGTTTGCTGCTGGCAGTAAGTTGTTTATGATTTCCTGAGATTCGTCTGGCAATGTTA